>NC_041401.2:157248372-157587545 GCF_900747795.2 Erpetoichthys calabaricus | reverse complement strand
GAGCTTATGCTGGGAGGAGCATTTGGCACAAGACAGGAATGAATCCTGGGCAGGATGCCAGCCTATCTTAGGACATACCAACACACACTTTCTCAGGAATAATTTCAAGTTGCCAGTTAACTTAAAAAACTGTATATTTAGGATGTGAGCAAAAACTCACTACACAAGGAAGATAAAGACAAGGAAAAATGTACAGACTCTACTCATATAATGATTGGATGGGATGAAGACTATAAGTTTAATCTAGGATGTCCGGAGTGGAGCTGCTGATTAGTTATTCATAATGCAGCCCTGTTTTTTTAGTAATTTCCACTAAAATACAAACATAACAATCATGGTGAACTGTTATTGACCTTCCTTGATTCTGTTTCTCTTCACTATATCCTGTTGTGGCACTTACTGCCACTGCTGTATTCTAAACAAGAACTCCTATTAAAGGGAGTCACACTTCAGATATCAGGATCCTTGGAATCCAAGCATGATAGGATTTAATCCTTTGTTAGAGCAGTGTTTCTCAACCTCGGTCCTGGGGGCACACGGTGGCTGCAGGTTTTTGTTCCAACCAGGACTCCTGGGCTAATTACATGAACTGTTATTTCCCAATTTCTGTGTTTTGGGAACAATATAGAAATTAGAAAACTAAGTTTGGTTAAAAAGAAAAAAATATATATATATATATTAAAATGTACCAAGAAGTTATATGGGAATAATGTATTTTTTTCTTTTTAACAATATTTTCATCTTGATTTTCATTCTACTTTCCTAGGTGGTCTAATTGTTTAATTAATCCATTATTTACTAATTAGTGGATCTGATGCTAAAGTAGTTGCAGCCTTTGCTTATTCAGTGTTGTTTGCCAGCGTGTCTGCTCTGCTCATTTTTAATTGTCATTAATAAGATACAACAAAGGGGAAAAACTGCACAGAGAAAAGGCAAAATATAACGAAATCAACAAAAGAGAATTAAGCATTTAAATCTACAGCAAAAGCAGAAATATTTCTATATGTCTTACAAAATGTAAAAAGCATGCTGCTGTACTTTTCTGAATGTAGGATAAAAGAAAAATAATCCCAGCTAATTAAATGAGATCAGTGCTATCAGGTGTTGTCACTGATTAGGAATCTGGTTGGAACAAAAACCTGCAGCCACAGGTGGTCCCCAGGACCGAGGTTGAGAAACACTGGTTAAGAGTGTTCACCACCTACTATTGTACAATGGCCTGGAAGCAGTGGGCAGCCAACACTGACTGAGACTTCATCTGTCAAAACCAGATACAGTATATAACATTGAAGATTTTTAGAAACAGCACTACAACAAAGAGTTTTGTAGCTGCAACTTGCATAAGGAAACAACATTTTTGGATGAACTTTTATTTCGTTGCGTCATTACTCGAAGGTCACAACCTCTGAAGACACAACGTGTGAAGCATTCCTGATGATGGGAAGAAAACATAGTAATACTATATGCAAAACATAATAATGTGAAATACAAAATGGTGGATGAAACAGTCTGAAAAAAGACATCCACGACTAGCAAGAAAAAACCACTTGTGAGGGTCTACCACTAGCGATCGACTTAGATGAAGTCAGTCCAAAGGGTCTTTCACTGAATCATCTATAAAAATCATGCCAAATCCCCATAGATCAAATACAAAAAATCCTCTGCTTCCTTCATTTTCAAACTAGTGGTAGAAAATGACAAAAAACCCTCAAACATGAAGCATATTAAAGAAAATGAAGTAAATGAAGAGAAGGAAACAAAATATATATCAAACAATATTTATATAACCATCACAATTAACATGTTTTTTATGTTAGTTGAAAGTACCTTGTTTTACTGTGTGTTCAACCTAATTTGAGTGTTCATAGAAAGATGGATAGACAGACAGATGGACTGAAAGAAAGATAGACAGATAGCACTTTATTTGTCCAAGAGAGGAAATTTAGTTTTTTACAGAAGCTCAATCTATCTACTATATAATAAAATGCTAATGTTTGTTTGTGTGCGTGTGTCTGATCCCTCAGAGCAATCTGATTGGTCAGTTTGACTTTGATCTGATTGCTCACTTTGCTTGCTTATTCAAATGAGATCAAGACAGAAAGTGTTGAGCAAGATGGGTTGATACACACAAAGATACTGAGGAACTATGAGAGCTGCCTTCAAACAAGGAAGTGTTCTAAAGCAGGCATGTCAAACATCTGTGCGGCCCACATGACAGATCCTAGTTAGCACTGAACTTGTACAAAATGATTACTATCGTTTGTGATTGAATCATTCTGCATCTTTGGTGTTACTTATTGACTTTTCTTACTTCTGCCTTCTGACAAAAGCACGTTTTCCCATGGCATTATGGTACTGGAAACGTCATCTACTAGTATAGCCACGAGCCTTGACCAAAGTTAATGAGCCGCAGCGTCACAACTGAAGTGCTAGGCTGCAGCAGCGGGCAGCAGGGGTGGCCTTAGACATGTGCAAACTGTGCACCTGCACAGTGCCGCCAAATCCTAGGGGCCGCCACGCCAATTTATATTGAATATAAAACAGAAAGAGAAAATAATGACACAGCTGACGGCAATGTGGCCGAAAAACATTGTGTTTCTTGTTAATTAGTACGCTGTATTTACAAATGTCGCTAGAGTCGGAGCAGTAAACTATATGTAGTATTATAACGTTCTGCTGTAATGAGAATATCATGGGCTGCCACTTGGTTTTCAAGTTACGGACACGCGTATATAGAAGCGTTTCATGAGCATGAGGCGGCTATGCAGTGTCCGCAACGGATGTGGCCATCCACCGTGCATAAGATACCGTATTGACATTGGCGGGCGAAGGGGCCACTGATTCTTTCTTTGCCCAGGGCCGCTAGGAGCCTAGAGCCGCCCCTGCTAAGGCTACACTACTGACTGAGCTGCTGAGACTGGCCACTGGGCAGAACTGACCATCACGAGTAGTAATAGCCCGCATATTTTCACGTTTTTTTGCTCTAGTTTCATGTAATTTTGTGCTAGTATTGTAATGAACAGTTAGTGCAGACTACAGCTGAAGATCTGAAGTGGACGCGAGAAGTTGGTGAGTTGTTTATTAACATATTTTTGTGATTTTGAGTTTGTAAAATTATTGTAGGTCAGGTGGCTTTTTGCATATCGGCTTATTTTACAATATAAACTTTGAAGTAAACTTAGTAAAGTAAAATTTGATTTTTGGAGGATTTGTTTTCCAACTTGAATTACTGAGCAATGAATTCAGTGAGCATTTTCGTGATTTCAATTCACACAAACAGGGCATTGCGCTGTTCTCTTACAACGCTGAGAATGCGCCTGAGAATATCCAAATGGAATTGATTGAAGTGCAGTCAGATTCTATTCTGAAGGCAAAATACAACGAAGTTGGTGTGCCAGGCTTTTATGCTTACCTGCCACCCTCGTATGTGCAGATCCGTAAGTTGGTATCGAGAGTACTGTCAATGTTCGGAAGCACTTACCTTTGTGAGCAATTGTTTTCGTAAATGAAAGCTACCAAAACCCCACATCGCTCAGGACTTACTGTCGAGCACCTTTCATCCCTCATAAAAGTTGCAGCTGCACAAGATTTCAAGCCTGATATTGACGAACTGGTTACTAACAAGAGATGCCAAGTGTCGGGACAAAAGAATAAATCTCACACTGTAAGGCTCCTATATAAGCAATGAATATAATATAATGAATATAATATAATAAGGACCTTGCTAAGAGGCTAAGACTCTAATTCTACACTGTTGTATGGAGACTGTATGGAAATAAATTGCTTTTCTTTAAACTTTAAGTGTTACATTTTTTAAAGTTTTCAGTATTGGAAAGAAAGCTACAGTAACTTTGTATAATAGTATTTGTTACAATGCGGCCCGCTGACGCACGTATGGCAGTCGAAGCGGCCCACCAATGGTAGTGAGTTTGACATGCCTGTTTTAAAGAATACAAATTATGTTTTTGCAGTGGATAAAGGGAGCCAGTCTATCATTATTGTTAATCAAAAAGCAGACAGGAGGTGAGCAACGCGCCTTGACATGACACAATCTGAGAAGCAGGCTTTATGTGAATGTAGTCGAGAGAGGGAGCACTGGCCAAGACAAGTCTGAGACACACAAGGATACTTAAGAAAAGTATGGGAGGAATGCATGTGATACATGTTAATATAAAATATTTTAAAAATTATTCTATTACCTGTCTTCGTTTTGCTTTCATTTTCTACTTCACTTCTGCCTGCTGCAGGTTGAGAGTACCATAACTGTGTACCATAAGAGTACCATAAGAGTGGCCATAACTGTGCCTGCCTTCTTAATCAGCTTGTTGATTTAGTGGGCCTCTCTTAGAATGATGCTACTAAGTTTTGCAGATGTAAGGATAAATCCATTTCTACGTTTTCTAGTAAGCTACTACCACTGACAAGACAGAAGCTAGATCAATCTAATCCTAAAATTAATTAAACCTAGTACCTAGTAAAATAAGTTCAAAAACACATAAGACAGAGAAAACAGAGAGGTTCTTTATAGGTAGGAAGCACCTTCAAGGCTCTGTTCAGATAAAAGGTTCCACTTTTAGAAAAGAGGGGTGCTGTAGCAAATCCTTTTCCCTTTTTGCCTGCAGCTCTAAAAGGCAAAATCCTGACAACTCCTGATGCCCCATCCCTTCCAGGCAGGCCGCTACCAGTTCGGCTTCAGAGTTGAATAAGTTGTTCAGTCCAACAGACCCACTGATGGAAGGATTGAGACTGAATATAGAAAATAGAAAGAGAGAATTGTAGCCTGTTTTCGTTTTGTTGTTAGAATTTTGGTTGACTATTAGAGGGGACTGCTGCAGTGGTATCTTAACATCCTCTGTCTCACTTGGTCAGTTTAGATTCACCACTCAGTATACTGTACATCCTCCAGCACATTTTACAGTTTGTATGAACATCAAACACTCAACAAATGAAATGTCACAGTGGTAGCACTGCTGCCTCGCTATAAGAAGACCAGGGTTTGCATCCTGGGTCCTCCATGTTTGGAGTTTGCATGTTCTCCCAGTATATGCATGGCATCCACTGGGTGCTGTGGTTTCCTCCAACTGTCCAAAGACATGCAGGTTAGGTGAATTGGGGACACATATTTGGCCCTGGTGTGTGATGTGGGTATGTACGTGTATTCGCACTGCAATTGACTGGCATCCTGTCCAGGGTTTGGTGCTGTCTTGCACCCTCATCTACCTGGGATAGGCTCAAGTAATAAAATGTAACACTAGTCTGGAAAAAGCTTGTTAAAAAGTGACATGATATAACCTGAAATGAAGAATAAAATGAAGTGGAAAAAAATCATGCAGGAAAAAGAAACCAGACCATCTGAATGCTTGCTGGAAAAGCATGTTGGAATTACTTGAAGAGAGAACTGCACTAAGGATCTCTAAGGTAAGCAGAAGTTATTAGTTTTAAATCATTCACATCAGCTTTCCCACTGATCAATTTAACTTTTCAAGCTCTATATCACAAATGTTCTCCCTATTTATTACATTTTAGTGATTTTTGGGTACTCAAAAGAGCACTTTTCTCTGCTGATGGCCATAACTCTCCTGTTCAACCGTACAAATACAAAAATATGGGATGTACATTTTTAACTAAATTTTAGAGCTCCCTTATACTCACAGTTCAGCTGTGATTCTTAAAACAGTGACTTGTTTAAATCAAGACTAAACTTCTATTTATTTTATGAAGTTTTATTTTTTAATATTGTTTGTCACTTTTTTAGTTTTGTATGTTTTATTTGATTTGTACAGCCTAATGCCTCTGGAACTCCATCCAGTCTTTATAGGATGGGCACTAGATCCATGCATACTTGACCTGGACAAGACATTAGAAGACGGGAGGATTTCCTTAAGCATTGTGCAAACTTATATACTGGACTGAAAACATTAACATATTTAGTATTAACTATGCCATTGGGTCCTGCCTAATACAATGACAATGACTAGTAGGAACAATCATATGAAAACCAGCATCTCAGATATGAAAAAATAACCCTTTACATGGAATCAAGGATACAAACATTAACTGTGTGGATTCCTTTCCTGGCTGTTGGTTTCTTATATGACAATCACCAAAGAGGTGATTTCTGGTTGACTACTGAGGAAAATCCATCCATTATCCAACCCACTATATCCTAACTACAGGGTCACAGGGGTCTGCTGGAGCCAATCCCAGCCAACACAGGGTGCAAGGCAGGAAACAAACCCCAGGCAGGGCTCCAGCCCACTGATTAAACATGCAAGTAAGATTTAATTCTGCAATGCGCACTATATAATATACTAGCCAACCTGCGGCATAGCATACACCACATAATTATGTATTGATGGGTGAACATTTCCTGAAAGACACAGTTGTCCAAATGGGGTGGGTTTGAGGATATGACTGTAGGTGAATGAAAAGATGGAACTCTGGAGAGGGCAACATACAATTGTCCGTGACTCAAAACTGGAGGACCGCCGTCGTGCCTCCACCTCCCAGAGCGAGGGACGGGGCTGGATGGCACTCAGGCGCGGAAGGCAGAATGGGGAGAGAGGGGAAGGATGCCCATTCCGCCCCCTCCGCCCCAGCCAACACCGCCATTCTAGTCTGCTAATTTCTTAGTCATCTCTTAGTCATCGTTCAGTACGCACTGCCTGCTCATGTGCCCGCCCCCAACTCCTCACCTGAGTCGCTTTCGTCTGTGTACAGTCCACATGCACCTGAGTCATGTTGACTGTTCATTTTTCAAACACCACCTCAGTCGCTTTCATCTCTGCTACAGTCCACATGCACCTCTGAGCCACGTTGACTTATCATTGCTCTTTGCGGTTCCGGCTGCTTTTCTATATATAATCCACCAAGTCACCCGACCATGGTAGTAGCGACGGGGGGTGTGTACAAAGGGCAGGGACTTAATTCCTCGTTTATGGGGAACAATTGCAAGCCCCGGTCTCCATCACGAATTCAACGGCTTAGCCACACCTCTCGGCGCAGAGTAGACACACGTTGATCCATTCAGTGTAGCGCACGTGCAGCACCGGACATCTAAGGGCATCACAGACCTGTTATTGCTCAATCTCACTTGTCCCTCTAAGAAGTTGGACGCCGACCGCTCTTTTGTCACGTAACTATTTAGAAGGAGGGAGTCTCATTCGTTATCGGAATTAACCAGACAAATCGCTCCACCAACTAAGAACGGCCATGCACCACCACCCACAGAATCGAGAAACAGCTATCAATCTGTCAATCCTCTCTGTATCCGGGCCGGGTGAGGTTTCCCGTGTTGAGTCAAATGAAGCGAAAGGCTCCACACCTGGTGGTGCCCTTCCACCAATTCCTTTAAGTTTCAGCTTTGCAACCATACTTCCCCCGGAACCCAAAGACTTTGGTTACCTGGTTGGCTGCCCGGCGGGTCATGGGAATAATGCTGCCGGATTGCCAGTCGGCCTCATTTATGGTCGGAACTACGACGGTATGTGATCGTCTTCGAACCTCCGACTTTCGTTCTTGATTAATGAAAGCATTCTTGGCAAATGCTTTCGCTCTCGCTTGAATTGTTGGTGGGCGGGGCTCTGTGAGTTGGCAGGCGTGGCTCTGTTGTGCGTGTACTATGGTTGGCTGCTTAGTGAATTGTTGGTGGGAGGGGCTCTGTGAGTTGGCAGGCGTGGCTCTGTCTTGCTTGCCATGGAATTCTTAGAGTTGGTGGGCGTGGCTCTGTGAGTTGTCGTCGTATCCCATGGTCTTAGAGTTAGTGGGCGGGGTGCTGGTAACAGTCAGGTGGGCGTGCAGGCAGGCGTTCTCGTCCCATGCTCTTAGAGTTGGTGGGCGTTGCTCTGTGAGTTGTCGTCGTATCCCATGGTGTTAGAGTTGATGGGCGGGTCTCTGTGAGTTGGCGGGTGTGGCTATGTCGTGCGTATCCCATGGTTGTCTTGGGTGCCCTGTCGGCTGCTTAGTGAATTATATATGTAGATATACATGACAATAAAAATGACATAATAGTCTCCACTGTTTTTATTGTTTTGAACTATGACTTCATGTTCTATGTTCTTGCTGCAACAACCATTTTTTCTTCTATCTATCTATCTATCTATCTATCTATCTATCTATCTATCTATCTATCTATCTATCTATCTATCTATCTATCTATCTATCTATCTATCTATCTATCTATCTATCTATCTATCTATCTATCTATCTATCTATCTATCTATCTATCTATCTATCTATCTCTTGTCTGCTGTATAATTAGGTTGATGTTGCAACACAGCAAGATCCCTAAAGAAGAGGGCTTCTGCAGCCTTGCTGACAATATTACTATCTACAGTACCTTCAACATCATAATGCCTGCAATGGTGCTCAGCTGGACAGTATAAGATCCCCTTCATATCTGAATTTTAGCCAAAAAGCCCAACTACTGCATTGGTTCTTGTTAGAAAAAGGGAAGTTTATTATTTTATAATTATTGAGATTCTTTGTTTATTTTGTCCCATCTCTGGTGATTTCAGATCACATTTTAAAAACTCTGGTGTCAATACACATTGCAGTCCTTAAGAGGTATGGTGTGGATTCATGTTGTTTTAGAATCAAATGGTGTGCCATGCAATCTGAAAAGCTAACTTGCTAAGCAGAAGATAATGTGTTTTGAAGCCCAAGTGAAGTACATCACTGTATGTCTTTTTTAATTATGTAAAACAGGGCCAGTACACTACATGAAATCAAACAAAAAAATGAGAAGAAAGTGGTTTTGTCCTAAACTTGCATGATCAGGGTCCACTATTTCAAAGATTTTTAAAGATTAATGTAAAAAAGACAAGGAATCGCTGCAGCTATGGTGGTCATGGCTCTTTCTGTGACAGATATGAGTCAATAAGGCAGAAGCATTGTATACCAGATGAATTAGCCAAATAGCTGGGAGCAGCGCCAAAAAGCTTTGCACTTGTTAAGAAAATAAATTCCAATATTCTAAAAAATTTAGCTTTAGCCTTAACCCAGACAGTCTTGGCTATAATATATTTCAAGTTTAATAGGAAGTAACATACTGTAATATTCTGAAACCCACATAATCCATTTTAGAATCTTGGAGTTTGCAATAAAATTCCATTTTTCTTTAATGGATTGAATAGAGATCAAGCAGAAATGAGGCAGTAAACCTCAGCCTGAAACTGACCTTCAAGATTATGAAAAGGAAAAAAATTGGTACTTATTAGAAACTGTAAATTGATATAAGTTGGGCACCAGTAGATTCAATTAGAAGAATCACCTGAGATTTTAAGAAGGCATCTGAGTAGTTAAAATATGACCTGCATTGTAGAGCTGGATTATGTGATGTTAAAAATGTTATGTCATGTTACATGGAAAACATGGGGAACTGTGTTTCATTATGTTAGTTCAATATGTAAATCAGGTACTAGCCCATTGTTGAAACTCAGTTTGGTTCAGCAAATTTAACAATGTAGGAAAGAGTGAATGGACTTCAATAGTTCAATAATCAGAGGAAGTGGTGTGATCTTTGGTTGAGGTTGATATTTTATCTGCAGGTTAATTGTAATGACTCTGTCCAGTGTTCAGAGAGTTGCTATTGGACAGATGGCACTAAAAGACAAATTGCATATACACATGGCAACAGTTATTCTGACTTTAAATAGCCAAGTGACTTTCCAATGAAGTGTATGTATGTGTGTCTTCATCCTGTGGTGGACTGGCACCATGTCCAGACCTTACTCCTACATTGCATCCATGGCTTACTGGTGTAGGGATCAGTTTCCCCATGACCCCGCTCTGTATAAGTGGATTAAGTATGGATGGAAAGTCCAGCTGAACAGGTTTACCCATCAGATTCCCAATAAATCCAAATTGTTACACGTGTAGTAGTATTAAATGTTTGAACAAAGGTGTGATAGTTCAGGGCAAGGTCAGCTATAAACTCTCTCAGTATTCCTAAGCTACACGGCACTTGCATAAATGGTTTGGAGAAGGGAAATCAAAACAAATTAGTCGACAGCTGTACAGTGCCACTGGCAGTCCAGAAACACCTTAAATTGTTCAAGTGTGTATGTGCCTGACCTGACAGCTGGCAAATGAGATTTAACATAAATAAATGTAAGGTAATGTACACAGGGCACAATAAATTAGTATTTTACCCTAAATAAATGGGTAGATCTGACAGCACTACTTTTCGAAAACGATCTTGACTTCATTGTTGATCAAATGAACTAAATGAAAAAATAACAGTGACAGAATTCGAGAGGGTATATATTCAGACTTTAAAGTAAAAAGTTTTATGGCGTATTTTTCAGTTACATGAGGTGAAGGTGTGGCTGTCTAGAATACTCACTGAGAGCACTATTTAAAGAGCAGACATAACAAAATTCTAAAGTTCAAAATGCAAAGAAAAGCTCAGAATTAAAGTGTTTAGCAATAAAATGTACTGTAGTGCCACAACTGCTTAGTTTGGATTAAAGAATGTTGATAGTAGATGGAGCAATGGTTTGAAAAGTTACGTTTTTCAGATGTTTCAGATTCACATTTGGCATTCACAATAGAAACAGCCAAGTGAAGCTGCAGAGGGGTTTGTTAAACTACAGGAATATTCCTCTCTCTCGGAATGAACTAAATGTCAAACCTGACTTGAATATTTTTCTAAACTTGATTACTATAAACATTTTCTTTATACCCAGTCTACCAGAAGGTTTGCTGTATAGTCTTTTGTTCTTTCTATCTGAGCATATAATTTTCTAAATCTCTACAAAATATGTTGGAGTTCCTGTTACCTTGTTACAGAAGAATTTAAGTGGTAGCTTAATGAAATTATTGTTTTTGTCTTTCTTGTGTATCATTACGAACCCAGGAAAAAGAAGGAATTCAAAGGATACAAAACAGTTATTACTCTAAATGAAGCAATTGACCATGTGTGGTCAAGGATTTATTACGATTAGAAAGGAACTGTAATAGGAATAGTAAGTATCAGTTAAAACATTCACAGAGGACATTACAAGCAGTCGTGTGTTGTGGCATGGAATTAAGGGCTGGATGGTATCCAAGTACCTGGGCAAACACAGTGCAAGTAATTGCTCTGTGATGGAGACAATCAGCCATGGAGACCAGGAAGAGGGCAGAGGATCTCATATCTGAATGTCCCACATATGCTTTGCCAAATACAAGTGCTGAGATACAGCAGGCCAGGGAAAGGCTCTTATATCAAGCAGGCACTCCTTGGACATGGCAGCATTACACTGTTGGAAAACATCACAAGGGTTTAAAGAATGTTATTCTCAAGCTCATGTCTCTAATTGTCTTTATGATTTTTTTTGGTTGTGGAGATAGATAGATAGATAGATAGATAGATAGATAGATAGATAGATAGATAGATAGATAGATAGATAGATAGATAGATAGATAGATAGATAGATAGATAGATAGATAGATGATAGATAGATAGATAGAAAGTTCTCCTTAATAATAATCAGGATCAAACAAAGTTTGTTTCTATTATTAAAACTCAGGTATTTGTCTGCATAATGGTCATTAAAGGGCATGTTGTTACTCCCTGTCATTACAGAAGTTATGTCACCATATACACAAAAACATGTGAGGGCAGAATATAGAATAACATTGTCAATTATGTGAATGTATAATCAAAATATTCATAAATAGACATTATTTGGCATGTATGTGTCAGGAATGCCTCAGTTCATCCTGTATTTTGTATATCAGACCAGGAAGCGGCTGAGGCGCTTTCCTAGTCCATCTCTTTGGTTACCTTTTTCCTTTAGCTCCTCCTCTTTGCAGCTGTTGCAAAAGCAAACATATTGTGCAGCAGTCACACGATTAAGAGCATGGGTAAATAAAACAGGGGTTCACAGGAGATTCTACTGCCCAAGAATTTGCTTCACCTAGCAAGTCTATGGTTGGTGGAAATATTCAAATGTCTTTGGCTACTGTGACTAAAAGAAAATAACGATACCGCGATAAACAGATAAACACTAAAATGACAGCTCAAGCCACAATTGCAAACAAAACCAATGGTCTCCTACAGATTTGCAAAAAAACAAAATGGTCTTTCCACAATTAAAGAAATCTTCACAGCCTAGTTTGTGACAAATGCTACCTGTTACCAAACACACTGGCACCTGTTAGCTCCAGGCACAGTAATGAGTGACATGGAAACAGTTCCAGCTGCAAAGCCTGTTTAGTCAGGCTCAGGAAGACAACAGATTTTAATATATTCCTCCTGTTAACTTTTTTTGTGCATCCTGTTCTGTTTTTATTTGCTGTATTAAATTTACTATTCTGCAGTGGGTTGGCACCCTGCCCGGGATTGGTTCCTGCCTTGTGCCCTGTGTTGGCTGGGATTGGCTCCAGCAGACCTTCGTGACCATGTGTTCGGATTCAGCGGGTTGGTAAATGGGTGGATGGATGGAAATTTACTATTTTGTACCTTAGCTTCCTTGCTGTTTTCTGGTATTAAACAGTTGTCACATAAGTCATTACAAATTCATAATATGTTAAAATATGTGACACACCTATTGACTCAAAGATTGCCGCTGCACTAGCTTCCCACCTAAAGAATGTCAGTCGCTAAAGATCATCTCCTAAACTTTTCCTAACAAGCAGCAGAGATGATGGCATCTCAACTCACTATTCTGAAGGGACGAAATTGGAGAATGCTATCAGATTTTTACACATCATTTCAATATACATATTCAAAGGTCATTAAACTCGAGGGATTTCTGTCATTCCTCAAAACACATAGCAGCTTCATCTAATCTCTCCCATCATTTAACATCAGAGCATAGTTTGGAGTTTAAAGCAGGTGCAGTCAAACTCTCCTCAACAATATCAGAGAAAACCGTAAAACAGATCAAGAATCAAGGAAAGTATCTACAGTAGTCTTATGAAGTTGAAGGGTTCACTGATAACGACTGACCTTTCCTATATACCGTAGTATAAAATTGCTAGCATCATAGTAGGATATTGATTTCAATCATAAAGGACAAAATTGTCTGTCTCAATTTTATGTCCAATTCTATTAGGCTCTTTAATTTCTAGTAACTGAAACTCAATTTTCCACTCCATCCTTCACCTGATGGTGTTTTGACTTTTCAAAAAAAATATGAGCACTGACCACTGGGGTTTGTCAGATGTGAAAGGTCATGTAAGCTAATTCCGCACGTTGATTTCCTTTGACCAATCAGGAACTGACTCCATGTTTATGCTCTTGCAAGCTAAGCTACTAAATATTTGTAGATATATGAGGAGGAGAACAAATTGATCAAGTTGTAGCAAAGGAGCCATCCATGGTATGGTATTTCTACTGAGAAATATCATGATCAAGGTTCAGATTTACAGTACTTGTGTAAGTGCAAAAATGCTTGAAAAGTGTGTACACAGCTTTCCACACAAACATTGGGATTCATGAAAGAAAACTTGATGGGAGAATGTGTGTATGTTTATGGTAACTGTGGTATTTATAGGTAACATTTTTAGAAAAACTGGGAAATGACGACACCCTTGATCAAGCAGTGAAATGCAGCAAAACCAGCTAAATGTTTAATAATTCATATCACTCTGCTGTTATAAGAATGTGCGTTGATGTGACAAATATTTTAAACATCAGACAGGATGATTATGATGTGCAGATTGTATTTTAGTTCACTTTTAAGACAGTTATTGCGGCGTATTTGCACTGAAGAACTTTTTTGGTTTTTCATTACTTTATTTTAGCCACCTGTTGTGTCTTTTCAGGCAACTAACCGATAAGTCAGGAATATCTCAGCCAAGCTTCACTCAATGATGCCTGCTATGCTTGAAGCCATTAACAGGCTGGCAAGAGGCTACATACAGTTTTCATACGGTGTGGGTGTACATGCATAAAAAATAACGTTTTTGTCACAATAAAATGACAATTAGAAGCAGTGACTGGTTTTCCTAATGTAATGACCTCACAGGTGGCGCAGTGGTAGTGCTGCTGCTTTGCAGTAAGGAGACTGTGGAAGATTGTGGGTTCACTTCCCGGTTCCTCCCTGTGTGGATAGCGCTTTGAGTAATGAGAAAAGCGCTATATGAATTAATGAATTATTATTAATGAATTATTAATCAGTGCACTTTACTGCACTTATATTGTAATAAGGTCACCTAGTAAGAATAAAGCTGCTTTTGTGAACTGTAAGCAGTTACATTCCATTAATGCGCAAGCCATCTGTGATGCCAAGATGAGACTGACAAACGTCATGGCTCAGTTGCCTGGATCAACCCGTGATTAATTTATTTTGAGGCAATGTAGCTTTGACAGACATAATGGCACTATACTTAGTTGCAAGGCTACTGGCAAGGCCCTTAGTTTTTCATTTACCAATCATTGTATGGCTACTCACTCAGACACTGGCGCCTAACACTTTTTTCCAATGCCCAGAATGCCGAGGAGAGGTGCTATAATGCCTTGTATGATCTTGCAAGGTCAGTTGTTCAAAAGGCCTCTCTCCATTTGTGAAGCCATAAATCACATGCCAGTGATCAGCTATCAGCATGAATAAATTGTTAAAGGTGGGTGACAACATAACATGTGAGAAAAGTGTATATTGTCCACCTGCACTAAAAATACAGTGAAGGCCAGCAAGTGCCAAACATTAATAGAAACTATCAATCCAAAAAAAAAACAAACATACGAGGCTGGATAAAAAAAAAATTCTGGAGAAATGTAAATACCAGTGGGCCAAACATTTTTTTAAGGACATTTTTTAACAAGCATAAGACAAATGATTCCCAATACTTCTTTGGACAATTTAACAATACACAGACAAAAGTGTCACAACGAGATGCTGCTTACAATGATCTTATTTGGCCTAATTGTCAATTAGGGTCAATTACGCTCAGGCAACAGAAGCATGTGAGTATCTATCAACATCAATGCAAGTTTTTTTGTCATGTAAATGCGCTACCTTCCATGATGGATAGAATGAGAGATGTATTTGTCCTCCCTACTATACAAAGAAAATAAAACAACTGAAAAAGCAGGAATCTCACACATGGTGCATACATAAAAATCATGCTGTACTCAACACTTATAATTTTGAGTGCCGGAGTACAAGTATCACAAAGAAGACAGAAAGTTGTACCCCCGATAAAATGAAGCTATTTTTTGATATATTATTTTAATGACTTAACCCAGTTAAATGCATATTCACTAACTAAAAAAGGAAAAAAATGGACCAGTTGAAACCATAATGTTTACATTCATCCATCCATTTTCAAACTTACTAACATCAGTTCAGGAACAATGTAAACGAATGTGTCATAGTCCAGATGCATTTTCCAAGAAAAAAAATGAATAATAACATTCATGCCCAAAGAATACATAAATAACAACAAAATTAAAATAGACAAAGTGAAATTCAGGCAGCATGGTGGCACAGTGGTAGCAGCTGCCTCACAGTAAGGTGACCAGGATTTGTGTCCCAGATCCTCACTAGGTCAAGTTTGCATGTTCTTCACTTGTCTGCGTGGTTCTCCTCCGGGTGTTCCAATTTTCTCCAACAGTCCGATGACATGTGGGTTAGGTGGATTGCCGATACTGAATTGGCCCTAATGTGTGATAGGGGTGTGCAATTTTGTGTTAGCCCTACAATGGACTGGCACCCTGTCCATGGTTTGTTCCTGCCTTGTGCTCTTTGCATACTGGGATAGGCTCCAGCACCCCCTGTGACCCTGTTCAGGACTAAGAGATTTAGAAAATGACTGACTGACAAAGTGAATGTGAATAAAGGCAAAGGAAGGATCCTCTAGTCAAGGCAGGGGGCCAAAACCAAACTCCTTAGTAGACTTAGGTAATGATGCTTGTATTTTTAAAGTAAGAACATAAGCAATTTGAGAATTCAGAGGAGACCATTCAGTCCAACAAGTTTGTTTGTTAAAGTCAAACCTATTTAATAAAAATTACTTAGTTATAATTTTGACTTGTACTTTTTGCTTCATGTTCCTTCAACTGACATTTAGGTCAAAACTCTAAGCCTCTCATGGTAGACACTTTTTGTTTTATTTATAAATACCACTTCATTTAATGAATGGACAAATGACTTGACTGTTAGAAAATACCATGCATTTCAAAAATACTGAAGTTATTCTTAAAGCCCTAAACAACTAGATGTTGGGTGCTCCAGGTAAGAGTTAAGTGTCATGGTATTACGACCTACAGCTTGTCAGAAAATCAATATGATGTTTCTGGACTTACCTTTGAGCTATTCAGCTTCTAATACTGCAGACATCTTCACATTATCAGGAGACTGTTAGTTCCACACGAAGGTAACTTGGCTTGCATTACATCACCAAAAAAGGAAGAATCAGAAAAAGAAAACATTCCGCCTGAGCAGCCCTTTCTTCCAGTGAACAGAATTACTGCAAGTGTGCTCATGATTTGCACACTGCAATCAAAAGTTGTGAAAAAGACAGTAAAGAGCCACAACAAGATACCATTTCACAAATGGAACCATGTTTTACATTTAAAAAAATAATGTAATGTTCCAAAATTAAAAAAAAACATGACCAGTTCATGAAAAGAACGTGTAAAGAATTATTCTAGACAAGTAAATGAGCAAAATAAACAAAACAATCCCAAAGTAGCATAAAATAACTCAGATCAACTTGAGCTCAGGGTCATAGAAGCCATAGCGTTGCCCAGTAACAGGCCTTGGACTGGGTATCACATCATTACAGGGCTACCTCTTGCCCAGATTCACACCCACAGGCTACAATCAGTTGTCCTAAACTGAACCTCTTCAGGGATGGGGAGGAAAACCAGAGCACCTAGAGAAAACCCATGTGGATAGGATGTGCAGATGACACATGGACAGTGGTCGGGTATAGTTTTCAAACCCAGGAAGCTAGATCAGTGAGGCAACAGTGCCAACCACTATGCCATTAGACCACATTGTTATACATACACTGTTACATGAATAAACAGCAAACTGGGACCATTCTAATAGATCTCTTTACCTGAAAAAATGACACTGTGGATAAAAGTATAATATAAGGTGCATTTTTTGAAAATAAAGGACAGAATGGAAGCAACCAAAAGGAGAATGAAAAGTGCAGCAATAAAAGGAGACAATAAAAAAGTATTGCTGTCCATGTGGAAATGCATGAAACCTTGTCCATTTGCACGCTGCAGGCTCTCTCCTTATCTATTTATTTCTCATGACCTTTCCCTCTCCCTCCTGCTACTAAGCATCCATTCCAAACACATCCCTTTACAACATAATCAGTGAACCCCAATTTTATACCCCCTACCAAGATCTTATCATTTGAAGGGTCAGACAGCCAATATTTTGCTAAAGACACACCAGGCATGAAATCTCCCTAGGTACTCCTGGTGCCCAGGCTCCTCTGTGACTCATGCAGCCTTTAAAGGGGCTATCTGCGATGAAAGGGCTGTCAGGGATTATGTTCTGCTACTTTACAGGTTAAAGCTTAATAACTACGCTCCTGCCAGTCCTCACATGCCTCACCCTTTAAAGAACAACACCATCATAATTCTCCCAACTCGGGACCACATGCTACGCCCTCCTAGTCAGCAGGGATGCACACTGGCCTCTTGGCGTTTCCCTTTTTTATGCCTGCATTAAAATTACTTCCTGGACACCCACAATAATTACAGTGCAAATGACCCTGTGGTGGTGCCCTTCTTCACCCAAAGCCAGTAACACCTTCGTATAATTTTGGCTACTTTCTCCCAGGTTGCACTTTGCTCACTATCACTCTCTTCCTTTCTTAAGACCTATCTGTCCTGTGTCACACTTGTTCTACTTTTGAGTCTGGTAAACAACTCTCTCAAAATTTGATTCTGATACATCTTACAAACATTCACAGTGAAGATAATGTTCTTATTTGTCATCAAGGAATTAACTTTCACCTAATATGCCCCTGGATACAACTCCACCCTGCCTGAATGCATGTGGCTCCTTAAAGACATATGTACTGGGTGTGTTTGTCACATTTGTGAAATTTCTTGAGTTACAAAAGGTGAATAGACAAAATCTGGCTTTAGGCTTACTTTTGAATATTGGGTGTTGATAATTCTACTTTATACTAATTGTTACTGCAAAGCAAACAACTGCAGTTATTTTGTTATTTCTATTTTTTACTGAGGGCGGCACGGTGGAGCAGTGGGTAGCGCTGCTGCCTCGCAGTTGGGAGACCTGGCGACCTGGGTTCGCTTCCCGGGTCCTCCCTGCGTGGAGTTTGCATGTTCTCCCCGTGTCTGCGTGGGTTTCCTCCGGGCGCTCCGGTTTCCTCCCACAGTCCAAAGACATGCAGGTTAGGTGGATTGGCAATTCTAAATTGGCCCTAGTGTGTGCTTGGTGTGTGGGTGTGTTTGTGTGTGTGTCCTGCGGTAGGTTGGCACCCTACCTGGGATTGGTTCCTGCCTTGTGCCCTGTGTTGGCTGGGATTGGCTCCAGCAGACCCCCGTGACCCTGTGTTCAGATTCAGTGGGTTGGAAAATGGATGGATGGATGGATTATTTACTGAACATACAATATAGTCAGTGTAAATTGTACATACATACATACAGTCTCAAAACCACTTAATTCATTCAGGGTCATGGGAGGCTAGCGTACACACACACACACATCAGTGCAAGGGAGGAACACTGGAGTACCCAGAGGACACAAAGGCACAAGGAGAACATTCAAAGTCCACACAGATAATAACCAGAAACAGAAAAAAATCTAAAACAATCAGATTCCTCAGATGGGAGCATTAACAACTGCTTCACTGTACCAGCAGATGCAAATTACAACTCTTTTTACTTTTTAAAGCCCAATAAAGAGTGACAAATAATGAAATATATTTAGAGCAAAGATGTACTGTACAAATTCGTAAATGATATCTATCAGTAGGTTGATTTATATAGCATCTTTCATATCAAGCACTATCAAATTCCAGTTTCAAAAGCAAAAAACATAGATGAGTGTAAATTATATGTATCTTAATTTTGTTAGACCCTCAAAGTACTTAAGCTTTCTATTATTTACATATTCCGTACACACTAGCATAGTGAAATGCCAGTTTGTTAAACTGGCCTTAACAGTACAATATTAAGTCCAGCTGTTTTGATCACATTTTGCATTTACAGACCTTTATTCACTACATATGCCTTACATCCCTCTTTCTTTGCACACCTTGCTGCTTTTTTCCATCAGACATCCAGCCCTTACTTCCCTCTTTCTTTGTGCTTTTTGTTGCCTTTTTTCATTGGACATTCCAACTCTGTTGTGGACTTTGGACAATGCCCACACACACTCCACATGGCTTACTATCTTATACTGGCTACTTGCCTTGGTTCATTGGATATTCCTGCCCATTTGTGGATGCTGGATGAAATCACGCCAAGGCACAGACACCAGACATTTTATTGCTTTATATTTCTAGAGATAATGCAAAGCTGATTGACTCACTCACTCACTCTCTCACTCATCAACAAATACACTATTTCTCATTTAGTTACAAGCTAAAACTTGACAGGATGGTACATCTAGGACAGTAAATATCCACTAAGAAAGGACATTTCAATACATGAATATTTATGGGTAAAAAATTAATCACTCCAAAATCTCAAAAATGCTTTGATAAATTTGACTGAAATTTGATGTTATAGAAAAAAGACAATTATCCACTGATAAATTGTTTGTCAATATTCATTAATAATATGCTGCAGTGTGCTTAGAGGTAGGTTATGCAAATGAAGAACAAGGCAGAAGTAAATGACAGGCACACAAACAGCGGCTCTAGCCAAAAGGGTGGACAGATGACTGAAGAAGAGGTAGTGCCCTGGAAAGGGAAATGGAGACACAATCACCTTGGTGTCTACAGTCAAATAAGAAATGGAAGTAGTCATTTTGGCGAAGTGCAAGGAAGATGCAGAGCTCAATGGTTAGCAAATGCTATGAAGCTCCAATGAGGATGCAGGATGCTATGGCTGTGAACGGTGGTGTTTATTTGCTAGAAGCTAAAAGGGAGGGAGAGTGAATTAGAGGTGAGAAGTGGTGTCCTCAGATCCAACATTAGCCTGGACAAACAGCATAAGTTTAAACTTAACCAGTCCAACATGAGCTACTCCATTGATGCAGTGTATATATTTGCATCTATGGACTTAGAAAGGGGACTCCCACTGTGCTCTCCAAAATTCTTTACATATAAATTTGCATCTGTGGACTTTAAAGGGGGACCCTGATCATTTAAGGAGGCTCAAAAATTAAAACATTAAATTCATTCCTTGGACCGCCTAAATGGGTGTTATTGTCTTGCACCCCAAAACATGAGGTTGAGTCTCAATACTGTAGCAAAACCAGCTTTATTCTTATTGAAATAGGAACAGCACGGTCATTCATTGCAGCCAGATCTACCACTCTCTCAGGCACAGCAAACATGCATGGTCGGAGCCAAGTCAGTGGCCAAGTCATACCGTTCCCTGTATTTATAATGTTTCTTGCATCACCCATCAGCGACAGGAGCTTACAGCGACCGTGATCAACTCATATTTGTTTCTGCGGTTCTATGCTGCTGCGCTGTGAACCTGCGGCTGCCTTGGCAACGGACAAGCAGCCCTCCACAGACACGGCAGTCGACCTTTCGCATGTCGTCCCATTGGGGAGTTCCCAAAAGAGTTCAGAAACCCCACAATATATATAATCTTGAACATACATCTGACAAAAAAATGAAAACAAATACTTGAATAAACAATATAAACAAGTGAAAATCATAAACATCTAATACAGATGATAATATATACACATATTTCACACTAGTCCCACTGATTACCCATTTCAATTCAAATGAATACATCTATAAAAGCCAAATCACTAGGTTAAGCAGAAATTGATCAAATGCAGGAATGTTTTACTCATGCGCAATTGTATATAGCATGTTCAAGAGTAAACAGATCCAGTGATCTCAAATTATTATTTCTCATTTGTCTAACACCTTTGTTCAAGGTGACTTACAACATTTAGTTACATTTCTTTTGCTTTTGCAAATAGAGCATAGGCAGGTGATGTGACTTGCCCATGGTCACACAATGAAAGCACCAAGATTTGAACCCACAACCTTATGGTTTGACGTCCTAGGTCCAAACCCTTAAACATTACGTCAAGTTACCTGCCAATAATATTAGCCCTTGGTTAAAAAAAACTGCAAATATTGTTTACAGAAAAGTACTCGATTAAATAGTACTACTGATAAACCCAATACAGTAATCCCTCCTCCATCGCGGGGGTTGCGTTCCAGAGCCACCCGCGAAATAAGAAAATCCGCGAAGTACAAACCATATGTTTATATGGTTATTTTTATATCGTCATGCTTGGGTCACAGATTTGCGCAGAAACACAGGAGGTTGTAGAGAGACAGGAACGTTATTCAAACACTGCAAACAAACATTAGTCTCTTTTTCAAAAGTTTAAACTGTGCTCCATGACAAGACAGAAATGACAGTTCTGTCTCACAATTAAAAGAATGCAAACATATCTTCCTCTTCAAAGGAGTGCGCGTCAGGAGAGAGAGGCAAGCAAACAAATCAATAGGGCTGTTTGGCTTTTAAGTATGCGAAGCACCGCCGGTACAAAGCTGTTGAAGGCGGCAGCTCACACCCCCTCCGTCAGGAGCAGGGAGAGAGAGAGAGAGAGACAGAGACAGAGTTTGTTTTTCAGTCAAAAATCAATACGTGCCCTTCGAGCTTTTAAGTATGCGAAGCACCGTGCAGCGTGTCGCTTCACGAAGTAGCTGCACACAGAAGGTAGCAACGTGAAGATAATCTTTCAGCATTTTTAGACCGAGCATCCGTATCGTCCAGGTGTGCGAACAGCCCCCCTGCTCACACCCCCTACGTCAGGATCAGAGAAAGTCAGCGAGAGAGAGAGACAGAAAGTAAGTGGGGTAGCTTCTCAGCCATCTGCCAATAGCGTCCCTTGTATGAAATCAACTGGGCAAACCAACTGAGGAAACATGTACCAGAAATTAAAAGACCCATTGTCCGCAGAAATCCGCGAACCAGCAAAAAATCTGCGATATATATTTAAATATGCTTACATATAAAATCCGCGATAGAGTGAAGCCGCGAAAGGCGAAGCGCGATATAGCGAGGGATCACTGGATACCAACGACACTGGAGGGATCACTGGATACCAACGACAGTATAACAGAGGCCCAGTGTCTTATGAAATTTCCCAGGCAAACCCAGGTAACACAGCTATCATCGCAAATATGAGCTGAAAGTACTTATGTGCACTAGCATGCTTAGACTGGACAGGATGAAGATGATCATCCAAAGTTGATTCCTGCTTTGCACCCCATTTTGATAGGACAGGCTGAAACGTTTTGATCTTTATAGTGCCTTTTATAATGAGCACTCTGAAAAGGCAAATAAATACAAACATCTGTGTAACCATTACCAATGCACAGTATCTTTCCACCCATCTATATTTTGAACCCACTCTTTTCTTAGAAACTCACCTTCCTACAGCCTCAGTCAAAGGGCTAAGGCCAGCTCTGGATGAGGATCTAGTCCATCACAGGCACACTATTGCAAATCAGACCAACTGCATACTTGAAGCTTTTAATTTGAAAACCAGAATACTTGGAGAAAACATTCATACCCCATATTGAAATTGACTAAAATGAGAAATGAATCTATGTCCTTGAATTTGTGAAAAACCAGTGCTGTCCATGTTTATAAGGCAAATCAGTATAACTTATTAGTAGAAAAATAATATCCTATTTGATAATATTATTATTTCCATATTGAGAACTTTATTAAAGTAATTAGGTAGTAGTACATAATATAAGGGTTGCATCAGGGGAGAACCCTATTGGCATCATTTGGGCTCCACCCTGGACAGACCTCACACTCACACACATTGTCATTTACTCATATGGGGCCAATTTAGAGTTGCCATTCGAACTAACAAAATATGAAAAATAGCAAATTAAAGCAATAGATAGACCAATGGATACATCAATTTAAATAATACTATCTATACCAGGAGCTTATTTATATTGAACATTTCATGGTGAGCACTGTTCCAAATTTTATTAAGCCTTTACCATCCAAATTCAAATTATATTTAACTTTATTTTAGTAGTTCCTTTCACAATGAGCATTTTCTCAAAGTAATTTGCTAAGCAAATTACAAAAAGAAATATATCATGCCTCATTTTTATAGTGCCTTTAATAGTAAGCAGTCTTACAAAGTTAACAAGAAGTAGTACATCAGTGTTTATATAGTACCTTTCACTCTAAGCACTAAAATATATTTACTAAAAATTGTTTAATTTTAGGGCTATATCTATAGTGCCTTTTATAGGAAGAAACCTTAATAAGTAAATGTGAAGCTGCATAAGGGATATGTACTGGTAAGATGTTTCATTGAGCACTGCCTCAAATAAATTTTCTAAGAAAGTACAATACAACAAAGAAGCAGCATTCACTTCTCCATTTCTGAACTCACTTTTTCCAGTTGAGGTGCCAGAGCCTGTTTTTGCTGCACTGCACACATGGCGGGAACAAACCCAACATGGGGCACCACCCTGTCACAGGACACACTCACATACACTGGGACAACGTGGAGTCACCAGTTAATCCTGCATATCTTTGAGGTGTGGAAGAAAAAAAAAAAAGGTATCTGGAGAAAAAAAAATCACCGACACAGGCAGAACAAACACACCCCATACAGAAAACGACTTGATCAGGATTCAAATGCAGTCTCCTGAAATGGTGAGGCAGGATTAATTATCTCTGTACCTCCATTCCTTCTATGAAAATTACATTCAGATTTATTTTTGTTTTGGCATCTTTTACAGCAATCACTTAAAAAATGACAAGTAGTGAATTAGTTTAAGTGGTATCTGTCTGTAGTTTACTTTATATAGCATCTCTCATACCAAGCACTATTCCAAAAGCATGATGATGATAACAAGTCAATGTATATTATACTTTGATTCACTTGTATAGTGCCTTCCACACTGTACATGGGTCTGCACATAAGCCCAGGCATTCACTTTGTTTTTTGTAGTAAGACAGCAGTGATGACACAGAAATTACGTGTATGGACAGGCTAAGCTCTCTGTGTGGTGACCTCTGCGTGTTCACCCAAAGAATGAAACCACAAGCACAAGAGGTTAAAATGAGGCACACATGCATAGTTACTAGACTAGACACTCTGTGTGAGGACGTCAGAAGCTTGGAAATCTCAGAGAATTGTGTAAAAGTGGCAGCTCTTCCAGACTAACAGCATGGGGATAAAAAAAGCCTGAACATCTATACAGATTACTATATTTAAACTGTACTGGCAGGATCTTTAGAAAGAAGACCCAGGACAGGAACCAAATACTTGCTAGATGAATTACATCCCCGATAACTGTGAATATCCCAACATGCGATGTAGACTGTGGCTAGATAGAAGTAAGTTCTTGCCTGCTTTGCTTGGTGACCCCCAACCATACAGAGACAAGGATGGAAACTGAATGAGTCATTTTAAGAAGCTAAATGAGAAACAGCACATCTATGTGAATTGCTTCTGCTAACTCTGTACTGTAGATGTACACCCTTCAGAGACGGCTGGGTTATTACTTTAGCTGACAATCCAAACACACTGCAATATATCCTAAAATTAGCCTTTGCTGTAAGAAGGTTACCTGAAGAACAAGTTCTACTATATATGCCAAGGTAAAAGGTAAAGATGACACCATTGGCTGAGCAAACTCTGCTGGGCAGACAGCCTGAGTGTGAAGCTCTTAGTTGTTCACCCACCTGGAAAATGAGCACCTTGAAGTTGTTTCTCTTGAGAAGATGCGCGTGGTTGGCTTCCAGCTTCTTGACCTGGATGGCCTGCTTATCCATCTTGTCTTTCACCTCCTTCATGTGCACGCTGACCTTGCGAGATTTCTCCAGCAGCTTGCTGACAGTGTTGGATGTAGACGTGTGGCTCTTGGAGAGCTTGGTCATGTCATTCTGGATGCAGCGGACAGCGCCGTCCATCTCCGCCTGCCTCTGCTCCATCTTCTGCTGGTTTTCTTGCACTGTGTCCAGCATGTTCACCAGCTTGTCCAGCAGGGTCAGGACGGTGATGGCATTGACCTGGTTGCTGTCCTTCAGGGGCTCCACCGTGCCAGTGCCTGTCGTTAACGGGTTCAGGCTGTGACTCGGAGAGGAGTGAACGGGGCTCGGACTAGGCACCACTAACTCCTGAGTTTCGTGGGAATTCATCCCACTACTCTTTTCGGCTTGAACTCCATCTTCACCCATTTTTTTTTCTTCTTGTCACAGATGCCCAAGTTCCAGATGTGCTTTTTCACTGCTGCTTTTCTTCCTACTTTTTAGTTTTTAACTCGCGGGCTGCTCCTCCCTGGCGCTTTTACCCTGCGCGCTCTTGTCAGATTTCTAACTCTCGTCTTTCTCCAGCGCGCGCGAAACTGCGCAGTTAGCTCAAAGTTTCCACAAGCTTTCTGAAAATGTCCGTCTTTCCTTCGGCCTGGCGTCCCCTCCCACTTTCCACTGATGTGTTTCGTGTGTTCCTTTTGGATCGGGCGGCTGCGTGCAGGCACAACTGCATTCCAGCCAGTCCCAGTCTAAAAAGGCTCCGTCTCCACCCAGTGGGAGGCGAACTCGCTGAGTTATTTTCGTAGGTGGTAGTTAGGATTGCTTTTGGGGGTGGGTGGGCATGAGGGGGTTAACCGATCCCAAGACCACCGGGCTGTGAAAAATTCCACCGTGTTATCCTTCAGATTGCCCCACCCCATTTCTTTTTAGGAATGACTTCATGTTAACTCCTAATTTGGCCCCAAGCCACACTGGTCAGGATGTGGCAGGCAGTTGTACAAAAATGTTTTCGTTCTTTCGGTCCTTTTTCTTCTAGGACTGTTTGGGTTTCGGGTTGTCCACAATTGTTTGATGTCACTTCGGAGAGTGCCAGTCTAGCAATTCGCTTATGGTGACATGGCTCCGCTTTTTATCCTGACCACAACCTGTGTTTTTACTGAAGGCAACATCATCTCACTCTGCAGACCCAAGTCATCGTTTTTCATTTGTTGAATTTAAAAAAATGGAAATAAGCAGAGGAGTCAGACATTTGATTAGCAAAACGTGGCGCAATATGCCCTTTGTGCACCTTTATTAACACTGCGCGCCTACTTGATGCCATTACACATCATACATAAAATAAATATATTAATATTGTTAAAGTAATAGTTAAAAGCTCTTTTAAGTTTTTATTAATTTATATATTGTAATTAAAATGTTTAGGAACATTTTTTTTCGTAATTTCGACCACTTTTTATCAATTAAAAACAATATCACGCTAAGTTGTTTTGTTGTTATATCTTGGCGACCGACAGTTTCCAGGATTCTTCGACACTAAATCTGACATCCCATAACCGGCCGTTTATCTGCACATCGTGTCTAAACTACTAGTCCTCATAGTTAGGACTTTCACTTTATACGTCAAGGTTAAGCTTCTGCACCTGACTCGCTGTCGCCCTTATCGAGTCATTTCAATTGAAAAACACGTGTAAGCAAATGCACTGCAGCTCTGTCCTAGTGTGAAAGTGCCATTTGCTATTCAAAGGTGTTATACAGTATACAATAAAAGAAGAGACACCGCACATTACTTAGATTCTCCGAGTTATTAAAAATGAGTGCTGCAAATGAAGGCCCCTTTTAAGATTTTATATATTTGAAGTGTGTGAAGTGCACCCTCTGGTGGAAAACTAAATATTACAATGGAAGAATATAGGGAGTGGCATTGTGTTGGAAAAAAGAACAGAATGTCGTGCCACTTTACCAATTTAAGTCGTATCTTAAACTCTACCATATCTTCACTTTGCTACCAAAGTAGTTTAAAATGCCAAATATAGCTTGATTTCTCATTGCAACATCGATTAATCAATTAAGCATCTAAAAATATTCTGAAATGATGAGAAACATTTCATGATAAAAAAAATCTCAAATCCCTCAACTCTCAGATCCGCGAATCGGGAGTGGCGGAGACGGGCGCCCCCCACCCCTCCTCCCCGGGCGTGCCCTACGATGGGCTGGCGCCCTGCCCGGGGTTTGTTCCTGCCTTGCGCCCTGTGTTGGCTGGGATTGGCTCCAGCAGACCCCCGTGACCCTGTGTTAGGATTCAGCGGGTTGGATAACGGGTGGATAGATAAAAAAAAATCTCACATCACCAACCTCACAGCATGGGAAATTGGTAGGTCGATTTTGTTAAGAGTCAGAGAAGCAGACTTTGAACCTTCATCCTCATGTTTCCAGTCCGTCTGATTAACAATGAGGTCCCACTGTCTCTAAATTCCATAATACCTACTTTTTACAACAAACTTTATTTATTCATATAGCAGATTTTCATACAAGTAATGTAGCTCAAAGTGCTTTAATGAACTATTTTCCTCATAGAGGGAAATGGTGCTTCTGAAGATGTCAGGTGCACATCACACTAATCAGGGTAGAGAATGCAAACTATATTGCTTTAAAAAGTACACAGAAACTGTCTGGGAAAGCTGTTATTCATAAAAGGTCATGTATAGTGATAAATGAATAATGTCCATATTCAAAAATAAACCAAATATGTAGAGATCCTCCTGCACTCGGGTTAATTGGATGAAGTGGCCAGGATCGGTGCGTGTGGTTACGGGGACTACAGCACTGTGTCTGCATCTCATTCAGTGCTGCCCTCTATTTTGTGCTCAAGAGATATCAGGATAGGCTCTTATTCATGACCACCCTTAATTTTAATCACATTGGAAGATAGAAGGATTCATGAACTATTTAGAAATTTTAAAAAAATACTTAAGCAGCTCTTCAGGGTAAGACTGATAGCTCAGTCTTAGCTAAGTCATGCTGAGGAAGAATACCACAGAGCAGGAGTTTCTGGTTATATGATTTCATTCTCCCTGTCACGTTGTGTTTACGTTTTCCATGACTGCCCTCCTAAATCAGGAGTTTTGAAACATTTTTTTGATGAAAGAGATGGCAAACTGACCTTGCACTTTCCCAGACTTAAACAGATTGCAAGGGCAAGACAGTAGTTCAGTTATGGAAACACTGCCTTCTTTGTTTACAAGTTACCTTCCTATCATAAGTGTGGCCTATTGGTTAGTGCCTTTGAGTTAGTACCACAAGTGCCTTGAGAATGGGAAAGGCACTATATAAATAAAATGTATTATTATTATTATTATTAGTGTTTTGAACTGGAGAATAAATGGTAGCCTGCTTAGTCCACCACTGGCCCACGGTGTGCCCTTAACTTGTCAATTCTGTCAAGTGTAGACACTGTATATATAAGCAGTTGTATTACATTGGACATATCAAGAGCTTTCATATGGGGTTCACAATATATAGTGTGGAGATATGGGGTGCTCATAAGTGTTCCAGTGAGCCCAGAATACATACCAAGGAGGCCAAGAGTATAAAGGTAAGTGTTTCATTAACAAAAATAAGATCATCTGTACAGTTGAATCAGTTTGAAAGATGAATATATTCATTATGTACAGTATGTATACATTTTAAAAGAGATAGCCCAAGAGCTAAATTCAGCTACTTGTACAACAGTCTTAACTCTTTTTATTGCTATCCAAACCTTATGACCGTAGGTGAGACTGGCCTGGTGAAGCGAGCTTTGAGATGGATTTAGTTTCTACTTCTCTACCCCATCTGGTAGATCTTCTGCTGATAGTGTACTGATCATTTCATCCTGCAATTGCATTGGCTCTTACTTCATCTTATCTGAGGGAGTTTAAATGTATTTTCATAATATTGTTAGCAATTGTTTTAGTTCACTGTGGGCTCTCTGACCTCTTTTTATGTGAAACCCTAAAGGAAAAAGGAAAGCCAAATTGCTTTTTTTATGGGGGTGCCTAAAGGGTGCACCAGTAAGCCCCCATTAGCTGGAAGATTATTTAACAATGGAAAGTCACAAACTGGCCTTCAGTTAATTTAAATCCAAGATGTATGCAGTAATAGGCTTTTTTCAAGTCCACAAGCACATGCAAGCAAGGCTGGAAAACTCCCACACCATTGCCATCATAATTAGTTGGGTCACTGATGTACAGCATTGATGGATTCTACATTTTTCTTACTAGATCTGGGGTTCAACTCTCCCTTTCAACACTCATGCATAGGCCTTTATCAGAATCTGACAAGTTGCTATCCTTGGAGTTAACCCCGTGCATCTCTCTCATAGAATTCTATGTAAAAATAGTTAAGCCTGAATGTCTTTTGGGTTAAGCTGTTATGATCCAATGTAAAGTGTTAAGCCCGCATAACATCCATCCATCCATTTTCCAACCCGCTGAATCTGAACACAGGGTCACGGAGGTCTGCTGGAGCCAATCCCAGCCAACACAGAGCACAAGGCAGGAACCAATCCCAGGCAGGGTGCCAACCCACCGCAGGACCCCATATAACATTCAGAACAGTATCCCGCTGCTATCTAGTGGATAAAATAACATCTTGTTGCAAAAAAATCACGAACATTTCTATGCATTTTTTCCGCTCTTTGGTAACTCATTAATATTTATGAGTGGGGCGGTGCCTTAAACCAAAATACACAATGGCATATAAACTGGAGGCTGATAACTAAGTTATAGAGCAAACTGAAATGGAGCCTTTAATTGAATCAAGCGATGGTGGTAGCAGTGTGATTTGGTCGTCAGTCGTTGACAGGTATAGTGAAACTGATACATGCAGCACTGCACTGCCAGACTGCCATGAAAGTTAGATAGATAGATAGATAGATAGATAGATAGATAGATAGATAGATAGATAGATAGATAGATAGATAGATAGATAGATAGATAGATAGATACTTTATTAATCCCAAGGGGAAATTCACATACTCCAGCAGCAGCATACTGATACAAAAAAACAATATTTAATTAAAGAGTAATAAAAATGCAGGTAAAAACAGACAATAACTTTGTATAATGTTAACGTTTACCCCCCATTAACCCGGGTGGAATTGAAGAGTTGCATAGTTTGGGGGAAGAACGATCTCCTCAGTCTGTCAGTGGAGCAGGACAGTGACAGCAGTCTGTCACTGAAGCTGCTCCTCTGTCTGGAGATGACACTGTTTAGTGGATGCAGTGGATTCTCCATAATTGATAGGAGCCTGCTGAGCACCCATTGCTCTGCCACGGATGTCAAACTGTCCAGCTCCGTGCCTACAATAGAGCCTGCCTTCCTCACCAGTTTGTCCAGGCGTGAGGCGTCTATCTTCTTTATGCTGCCTCTCCAGCACACCACAGCGTAGAAGAGGGCACTCGCCACAACTGTCTGATAGAACATCTGCAGCATCTTATTGCAGATGTTGAAGGACGCCAGTGCTATGATATGATATGATATGATATGCAGTGATATGCCCAGTGAATCCAGTCACTTGAAGATCCACAGTGGTGCAAGCACGTGCATGGCAAAAAAGCAAAATAATTGCAATTAAGTGGAAGGACAACAAAGACATTAGCCTCCTAAGCACTGTTCACAATGAAGCAACTCTCAATATTCATGTCAGGGGAAATGTAGAAGTCACTAAGCCTTGCAATGTGGTAGTCTACAATTACATAATGGGTATGTCCATTGTGAGGATCAAACACTCACATTCTACTCTCTCATGCACAAGGATCAGAAAGAAATAAGAAAAGTGAGCAATGAAACACACATCAGGCTGTGCTTTGGTGACAGTTTCAAAAGATATCATGTAAGGGACGTGTGCTAAATATGTGTCAATACAGCAGTGGGCACTAGACATACCTTTCTTACTGTATTTAGATGTTTCTGTTTCATGTAATAATATTTTTTCTAATTATGTTTTTGGCTCGTATTTCCAGGGGTTAAACATATCACTAAGGTGGTTAATTATAATGCACCCTCTTAAGCTCCTTTGAAAAATTCTGACCACCACCTCAGTCTACAAATGTTCAAGTGCTGTCCTCACCTTCCCTATAAAACTGAAGATGCACATAAACCAACCAGGGGATCTACTACATCATACAGTGATTCCAACATTTCAGAATTTTCACAAAAATTGACCCAAATTTCACCAGATGTTTTTGTCCCTGCTGCCGCTTCCAAAAGTTCAATTAATCAATTAAACACAGAACTTGTCCTACCTTTCTTTGGTATTGCAGCTCAAGAGCAATACTTCCATACTCTTGTTAAGAATTGCCTGGTTGATATGCCAAATATGGAAACTGCTCCGTCAAACACAGGCACCTATGTGTTAAAATTACATGGAAGGTCTCACTCTTTAAGTTGAAAGTTTCACTGACCCCAATATTCATTAAAAGGTTCTAAGGCTGACACCATCACAAGAATTATCCTTCTAGCTATCTCCACTACAATCATCCCAAACAAGATTCCACCATACATAAAAGAAGCTCCTCTAAATGTTGCACCTGAACTATCATGGGCAGAAGCATCTGGTAGGATTTTCCAAGATATGTGAGTTACTAAGATCTTTCCAGTAGTAATTAGTCATGCGCATCTGTTTAAGAATGTGTCCATAGTCTATAGCAGGGGTAGGCAATGTCGGTCCTAGAGTGCCACAGTATGTGCAGGTTTTTGTTCCAACCCAGTTCCTTAACGAGAACTCAATTATTGCTGATGAAGCACATATTGCTTAAGTGACATTTTGATGCTTCATTTTAGTGGTCTCACTTGTTAAGGTTCTCCAACCTTAATTGCTTATTTCAATCTTAAACTGCTGCATTCAGTGTTTTAATTGCTCCTTATTAGCAATAAGATGTAAAACAGGGGTAGGCAATGTCGGTCCTGGTGAGCCGCAGTGGCTACAGGTTTTCATTCCAACCCAATTGCTTAATTAGAAACCAATCATTGCCAATCTCAGACCTTATTTAATTTTATGGCTTGTTAGTCTGTGCAATGTAAGGCTTTTATATCGTAGATTTTTTTCCTTTCCAAGGATATCATCCAAATGATTTGAAGCCTAAAACAGATCATTTTCAGTCTGTCACATTTTTCTATTAAGTGTTTTATTAAATCAAACCGTGCATGATGAACACACACAGATGTAATTGGAAAAAAGCTAGCTGGAGAACTGCTGGCTGCTTTTGTCTTTGACATCTTATTGCTAATAAGGAGCAATTAAAACACTGAATGCAGCAGTTTAAGATTGAAATAAGAAATTAAGGTTGGAGAACCTTAACAAGCGAGACCACTAAAATGAAGCATTAAAATGTCACTTAAGCAATATGTGCTTCATCAGCAATAATTGAGTTCTCGTTAAGGAACTGGGTTGGAACAAAAACCTGCACATACTGTGGCACTCCAGGACCGACGTTGCCTACCCCTGGTCTATAGCTTCAAGTTATATGACACAATAAAGCACTCTGATAACTAAGTGTTCATATATCATAAGGCGTTTGTTATGATTGCTCAGGATTCCGTTGACAATTCATAGGCCAGGTTCAGATCAGAAAGTGTGTTCCTTCATATACCCATCTCCAGCCATCTTGGCCTTTTCTTATCAAAACTTCAGAATCAGGCAACACACTTTTGAGCACTAAATCTTGTGTTTCTAAGAAGTCAAAAGTCCTAAATAACTGTATAAGACAGCACAAACAATTAAGCATCCTCTATACAGTATACAGTATATAGTATATGGGTGGAGTGGTGGCTCTGAGGCTAGGGATCAATCAGAAAGTTGCTAGTTCAAATCCCATAAGCGCCAGAAGTGACTCTACTCTGTTGGGGACCCTGAGCAAGGCTGTTAATCTGCAATTGCTCTGTCCTAGGTATGGTGTTAATCTGCTGCCAGCCCTGCAAGCAGGTCCTCCAACTTGCAGGGAAAACTCAGGGTTTGGTGACAGGATTGGCACTCCAACCACCGTAACAAAACCTCACACTGTTCAGTGTGGTGCTGAGGTGATGTTGTGAGTCTGCACTCGGATCTCAATATGGGTGGTTCATCGTGTGGTGGATGCGGCAATGTACTGCAATCAGTGCATTCTCCCAGTCTCTCTCTATACATTATACAGTATTATTGTATACAGCATACCATAACATGGGGTGGAGTGGTGGCTCTGAGGCTAAGAAGTTGCGCTGGTATCCCGAAGGTTGCCGGTTCGAATCCCCGTCACTGCCAAAAAGGCCACTGCTCTGCTGGGCCCTTGAGCAAGGCCCTTAACCTGTAATTTCTCCAGGGGCGCTGTACAATGGCTGACCCTGCGCTCTGACCCCAAGGGGTATGCGAAAACTACCAAATTGTATAAGGCGAAATAAAGAACAAAAAAATATGCAGTACATATTGAACCTAGTGTGTCTAAGAAGGCAAATATTGTGCATAGTTGTATAATACAATGATGCATGTACAATATAGAATAGTAAAAAATACATACTGTACATATACTGTAAAGTATGGGGTTAATGTTAGTCGACTCTCACACTCTGCCTACACAAGGCTGCACAACCTGCCATACTAGCACCTACAACTCAATAAAACCAACTGTCATGTGAAAGTAAAATCATCTATAAAAGCTCAAAGCTCTCAGCTATGCTGTTTTGATGTTCAGAAACAGTTTTGGCTTCTCAAGAAATCTGCATGAACTTTCAGAACAACTATGGAAGTGCCAAATGTGTCCCTGCCCCAACTGATGCAGAGTATTTGTGTACATTTGTTCACAGGATGGGTGGCTGACAGGTCAAGCTGGCTAAATTCTATTAAATCCCATACTGCACAGATGAGGGTTACTATGCTAATGTCAGTCAGTCAGTCATCATCCAACCTGCTATATCCCAACTACAGGGTCACGGGGGTCTGCTGGAGCCAATCCAAGCCAACACAGGGCGCAAGGCAGGAACAAATCCTGGGCAGGGCGCCAGCGCACCACAGGGTGCACAAACACACACCAAGCACACACTAGGGACAATTTAGGATCGCCAATGCACCTAACCTGCATGTCTTTGGACCGTGGGAGGAAACTGGAGCACTAAAAGGAAACTCACACAGACACAGTGAGAACATGCAAACTCTGCGCAGGGAGGACCTGGGAGGCAATAGTGCTACCACTGCGCCACCGTGCTGCCCATATAAATATGTGCGTTTGTTAAATTGGTTCCTGTATTGTGGCCTGAAGAGGGTAAAAAAGAATGTGAAGGCTAAAGTTCATAAGGGATCTTTTGCTGAAAAACAAACACTGTACTTAGCAATAAAGCAGCTGAGACAGCTGATGAGAAGGGGTCTGTTTTCACACTTACATGATAATGTAGAGGTTGATACAGAAAGGATTGCAAGAGAGAGAATTCCCATAATGGTGGCCACTCTTTTATTTTGTTAACAGGCCCCTAGAAATTCAAGCTTGTGGTTGTAGAATGTGAGTAAGGTCATGACTTTTGATTATCAAATTCATGGTAGTTACATTTCTTAAACTGCAACATTGGTGGCAAGAAGCACTATGCTGTTATGATTCACAGCTAGTTTTTATTAAAAAGAACCCTGCTGGATAAAAATGAAAAAAAAAAAAAGTTAGAAAATGTGATTATTTCCAAAAGCTGGTACTTTCATTATGGCTGGTCTAAATCTCTGTCAGTGGTTTTGTGCTGCCTGTTGCCTATTGTCCTCTATTCATAATGCTATATGAGTCTGTTCCCGGTTTTCCCGTTGAAATTACGTCTTAAGAAATGCGTAAATGACCTGCATTGTAACTCAGATCGCCTGCCACCCATATACAGTCAGTTACTTCTGCTGATGAGGCAAACTTATTTTAGAATGGGCTTTGTCATATGACTGAGGAGGCAATCATTGCAGATATCCAATAACTATTGAATTGGTGTGGCTGAAATAGCAAAGTAAGTAATAAGCCTTTCAAATCAAAATGGATTTAGGAATGCATTACTTCCCGAAAATGTAAAAAAATAGTCAGCTTAGGAGTTTAAGGCTAAAGGCTGCATTTTTCAGCAGCTTCCTTTCACAGCAAACTAGCAAAAAAAGTCTTTTTATTATAAAAGATAATTAGGTGGCCCTTGTGTATTGAAAATTATTGTGCAGTAGAAATGTTTTGCTGTATTAATGCCTGGTACTGGCAATCTAATCTGAAGCCTAGTCATTGTATGCATGCAGAGACATCCCATAGTAAATGACAATGTGTCAAGACTTGGCTTCACTTTCACGTATTTAGCATTTGATATTTTGCACATCAAATCCTGCATATTAGAAAACTGTTCCCACTTGTATTGAGGTGCCCTTTCATACAGAAATGATGTGGATTTGGATGTCGTCATGGCAATATGTCTAATGACGGGCATGATATAAGTTGTTTGGAGGTAATGGTGTCACCTCTGTATGATTTCAATTCTGGCTTTCAGGTTGTTACTTTTAGAATGACTTGTAAAATTAGGAAGGACTGTCTTAGGCTCATTCAGACTCACTTTTCAGTCTTAGTTTCATGCCTGGCATGTTTAGACCACAGCAAAAGCTGACAGAAGAATACCTGCTATGTCTACTGCTGGTATAATCTGTGCTTTCAAACTTAAATTCACTGTGCTTTTACCTAAAAATGCTAATGAAGTAGGCCTGTTTTTAAGCTATCCTGCATCAAGAATATGCAAATGCCATTAGTACAATATGCTATAATGTTTAAAATAACTCTAATTAGTCTGTTAGTCTCCATATGGAAAAAGAGAATCAGAAAAACAGTAGCAAATAGGGAAAATGCAGCTGTAGGCAGCCTACTGGCTGTCAGGGCTCGGGTAAAGGTGCCCCTGAGGCAATGTTAACTTGGGGGGCAAAAGGGTTACTAGTGAAGGTGCAAGGACAGAAAGATTTCCTATTAAATGTAAATGTAGCAAACAGAAATTGCCCAAAGCACATACACAACATTAAAGGAGTGCCTTATGGGTGGTCATGACAGCCTTGAATATAACTGTCAAAGAGTTCCAGAGGTATAACAAAGAGACAGGATTGATTAATCAGCATTAGAAGAAGAATGAACAAAGGGAAAAAGACAAGTTACAAAAGTAACCAGTAAACAAACCAATAGAGCTCCAGTATGACTATCTATCAAGTGCTAAGCCCCTTTCTGACACCTGGGTTGTCTCCTTCTCATTCCACCATCAAAACTACTCCATTCTTTATCATTCATTCTTTCTTTCTTTTTTCTCTCTCAATTACTATTGTCTCCCTTTTCATCACTACAACTTTGTCTTTTTGAAAAGGAGTACCTGATTTTACACTCAGCTGCAAAAAGTTCTGTCAGCAACAACCAAGGATTACTACTGAAATCAGACTTGCAACCACCAGGCTACAGTGCCCTCTGGCAACTCTTGATAACCTCTAAATCTCTGAGCCCTGAACTCCACGTAAAGTGGCAAGTACCTGGTTTCTAATGAACCAGAAAGAAGCCACCAGATGTATGGGAGAATCCAGTCCCCTTTGCAGTTTTTGTGGGGTGCTTCAAGACTTACCTGTCAGCCTAATCAGTAAACATCCATTTACGGTTTTTACAAGCTTGGATGATATACAAAATAAAGAACAGGCCTAACCAAGACACCACAACTTTTTCAAGACCTCATACTCATACAAAAAAGAATGCAAACATGAAAGTAATAATGAAAAGCATGCAAATAATATTTTATAAAGATAATAAATAAATATTTAAAAGTAACATAATTACTATACAAAACAATACACATACATAAGTATACAATACATGATTAAACAAATTTTAAACAGAACCACATTACTTATAGTGAAATCCCACTTGCCCAGGTGGTTCTTTACTATAATACAGTGAAACATATTTATTGTGAATATCAATAGGGAAAATGGCAGCTGTTTACAGGTGTGGAATGGAGGTAAGTATTAGATGTATCATAAACTAAAAGAGCATTTTAATCCCAGCAGCTGTTGTAGCATTGATTACTTCAATAAGGAACTCACACTTTTCTCTGCAGCATTGCAGACGTCTTATTTTTAACACCACATGGACTTTCTTCTTTTGACAAAGATGTTCTCAAAAGACTTCTTCATGCTCTTCTCATATTTACTGGATGTTATAACACCTTAATTTCATTTTCTTTCTTTCTTTCTTTTCTCCCTTTTATTTTTCTGTGGTACAATTTTTGAATGGGGTGTTTTCAGAGTCATGACTTTGAATATCGTTGATTACGAAGCAATAAACTAGAACCATTGCCAAAAAACAGTCAAACTCATATTTGCATACAATTGAGTTTAAAACTGGCTTAACAAAGTCTTACAAAGAAAAGTTTACCACCAAGATTTTTATGTGACAGGGAGTGACCATTCCCAGTTCTGCCACACTGATGTGTAAAGGAGATCTTTTTTGAGTATGTGTTCCTTTGCTAGGCCATTCCCTTATTTAGTGCCAACCAAGTGACATTGCTTCAAGCTTTTCAGTAAGCTTTCTGTTGTGATGGACGGCCGGTGTTTCAGTCTGGCCGGGATGCCCCTCATCAAAGAAAAGGAGGAAAAGCAGCCTTTTCAGGGCACTGCATCTCCCAGGACGCTAGATGGCAGCTCCCCTGGATGGAAATGGTTCCCTCAGGGTAACATGGGACATGGAGTCCATTTCCTCAGCCCTGTTGGATGCCGTGGGTGCCGCCAGGGGGAACTCACCAAGAACCTGGGGACTATTGTTGTTACAATAACCCGGAAATACTTCGGAGTCACGAGGACGGAAGCCCGCAGTACTTCCGGGATACTTGAGGAGGATGATGTGGCATTTGACCCAGAAGAAGAGGAGTAACATTTCCGGATCATGGAATATATAAAGGACTGTTGGAGATCCAGCAGATCGAGCCAGAGTTGGGTAGTAGAGTGACGGAGCTGCTGGGTGGAGAGGAGGATTATTGTTATTGTTATTAACTATTGTTTATTGTATTATTGGAGAATTGTGGAGTGTGCGGTGCTTTTAACGTGTGTCCTGAATGTTTGTCTGGTGGGTTCAATGGGGCAACAGCAACCCCTAGTGTCCACACTGTGCATAACAAGGATAAAATAACAGAAACATTGACTTACTAAATCAGCTTTTAATGTATCTCACCTTTACTTACAGCCTCATGATAATCTTAAGCTCTCAGAATGATCTTCTAGCACAACGGTGACAAATTCAATTCCTGTGGTCCAGGTATAGTTCACTGGCTACTTTTTATGACCCATTTCACCATCAAAGAAATCAATATGCTACACAGTAAGGAGATCATGGGTTTGCATCTAGGGTCCTACGTGTGTTGAGAAGGCTTTGAGCAGTGAGAAAAGTGCTATATAAATGTAAAGAATTCTAATCATCATTAATATAAAGCAGACAATACACTCACCCAGATGCACACCTAACAGCATGTTCTAAAAAAATTGCCATACCATTCAGAAGTACAGTTCTAAGTATTTATAAAAAAAATTAACTTATGTAACGATTTCCCTTTTAAATATCTCCACATTTATGCTAAAATTCTAATGGAAAAATACATATACAGCATTTTTGTCAATGTTCCTGTATCTTTTCTAACACATTCTTATTTATAGAACAGCTTTTTAAACTGTAGCTGTAGTATCATCTTTAATTTAGAATAATACACACCATTTCTTAAAAATGCTTGTGGTGGTTTCAGCATTGCAAAATGTTCTGTCATTTTACCAACAGACATGGTTTTTGACCTTGCAACATGGATTATCATGGAAAACAGTTCAAGTGTCCCAATGTATCTTTATTCTTTTCTGAGTAGCACTGTCTGCAGACTTCTGTAATCATAGCAAAAATCTGGTAATTCAGTGTTCATCGAGAAATACTATAGTTCAAAATTCACTTTATAAATTGTGCATGTAGTTTTATATTGTGTGTTTTCCCTTAAAATACACACTGTTACTCATGAACAGCTTCATCAATCTGTAAATCTCAACCAATCAGTATTCTATGTAAAACGGGCTTAACAGCATTTATAACCACAAAACACTTCACTGAAAAATACAATTGCAATACAGAATCAAATTAAAAAAATGTTGAGTACAATTCTAGTATGAGCTAAAACAACATCATAGTATTAACCAGTGCAAGCAATTCATGTGAATTTCCCCCTGGGATTAATAAAGTATCTATCTATCTATCTATCTATCTATCTATCTATCTATCTATCTATCTATCTATCTATCTATCTATCTATCTATCTATCTATCTATCTATCTATCTATCTATCTATCTATCTATCTATCTATCTATCTATCTATCTAACTATCTATCTATCTATCTATCTATCTATCTATCTATCTATCTATCTATCTATCTATCTATCTATCTATCTATCTATCTATCTATCTATCTATTGGAAAGTAACTGTTGTGAAGTGTGTCTTGTGTGTGTGGTGGTTCATGATTTTTTAAAACAATGGTGCTCAGACTTTTTGGGAGTAGGTGTGAGAGCCATGTGGTCACAGAACATTCAATGGGGAATTGGCTGAATGCTCATTCGTGAGCTAGTGCAGCTGGAACAGACATTGATACTCCGTGGGTCATTAGTGCAAGCACCTGTATCTACAAAGATAAAAGGGGCAACAGTTGGACAGAAAGGAAAACGGGAAAAATAAAAAGAAAAAAGAGAAAGAAATATAGGAAGGAAGATCAGTGGCAAGATAGAATCAAGTTGGAGCCAGTGATAATAAAAGGTGGGGAAGCCCTGTGGAGGAGCATAAGCAGAGGTGCTCCAGGGGCAGACCAGTTTGCTCCTGCTGAACAGCTGAGAGGCCCTAGGGATCCTGCAGGTGCGTCCCGGAGAACATAGATGAAAAGTCGCTGGGACGGAAGTTGTTCGTGGACCGCCAGTGACTCAGCCCTGCTGAGTATACCTGAATGATTGGTGAGCAGAATGAGAGAGAGAGAGAGAGCTGCTTTGGAAACAAGCTGAAAGGTGATTCTGACTCTGATTAAATCTTTGATTTGAGCTGATTACTTATTGTCATTATTGGATTTTAACTTCCACACTGATTCCACTCTGTTGGACCCTTGAGCAAGGTTCTTAAACTGCAATTGCTCCATCATGGATATGATGTTAACCTGCATCCAACCTTCCAAGAAGGTCCTGCAGGGAAAACTTGGGAGTTGGAGGCAGGAATGGCACTCCGGTCCCTTTAAAAATCCTCACACTGCTCCATTTGAACTAATGTGGTGCTGAGTTGTCACTTGTTGCACAGCTGTGCTTGGGTCCTAATCTGGGGTCGTGGGGTGATTCGGCAATGTACTGTATCAGTGTATGCTCCCAACCTATAACTGAACACTGCTTTTTATTTATTTATTGAAGACGTTGAACTGTACTGCACTTTGTTTTGGACACTGTCATTGATTTAAATAAACACACAATGCACTTTACACCAGTAACTTGTTGTTTGTGTCCTAATTGTCCTAGTCCATCTCTGTTATTACTGTCTATGTCCCAAAAGAAAGAAGATGCCAAGGCTACATGCACCAGGGGCATTACAGAAACCTGATATGAAAAAGACAGAAAACTGCACTATAGAAATAGAGGAATAAGTTTAACAAAGGACAGTCCATTATCATATGTGTTGGCTTGTCACAGCCTTACAGGGGCCAATTTAGAGGAGACGCTGGGGATAGGATATTGAGATTGCACCACATATTGATTATTTCTTCTTTTACAGCCTCATGTATTTCTACCTGAGAGAATTCCTCTAAGATTGCTTATGACCTGCCATTAACTCCACTCCTTCTGGTCTCCAGAGTTTTTTCCCGTAAAAATCAAGAAGAAGGAATCAGTTAAGACCAGCAAGTGGCAGAGACACACTGATGTAGCCTAAGTACGAGCTTTTATTTCATTGCCTTATTTTTCGAAAAGCCAATAAATGGAAATCTGAATTGGATCCACTGTAATTTTCATGCATTTTTCATTTTTTCTTTGCTTCATTTTATATAGTTGTAAAATGAAAGAATTAAGAGGTGGGTCTTTAGGTTGTATATGATACTTTCATTTGAGTGAATAGGTGGAGTGTTAGGGAGTTTTGCAGAGTCATAAAACTAAAAAACAAGTTTACTATCAAAGATCTACTGTAAGTTATTTCACAGAATGATGCAGTATAAGAACTAAGACATTGACAACTTTATAAGCTAACATTTTTTCATATCTAATTTTGTATCTGACAAGATTGCAGTGCAGATGAACCAAGTATACCAACATTTTATCCAAGCCGCATCACTAGCAGCTGCATATTAATCTTGTAGTATAATGATACTTTGTGAACAGAAAACCTTGCAGATAAAATTTCAGAGCTCAGATGAGAGGTGAAAAATGCATGAAAAAAATAAACATTTGACAAGAAGGGGTAAGAATTGACTCTGGAGGGTTAATCCATCCATCCATTTTCCAACCCGCTGAATCCGAACACAGGGTCACAGGGGTCTGCTGGAGCCAATCCCAGCCAACACAGGGCACAAGGCAGGAAACAATCCCGGGCAGGGTGCCAACCCACCGCAGGACACACACAAACACACCCACACACCAAGCATACACTAGGGCCAATTTAGAATCGCCAATAGGAGGGTTAATGCAAAGTGGAATTATTGTTGGAAAAAGAGAAACAGAAGTTAAACTACTAAATTAAAAAAAGCAAAATTTAGGTTTTCTTTCCTTTTTTGGAAAAAAAACATCGGGGCATAGTAGGGTGCCAGTCAGGGCCAGTTGATGGCTGTACTATTCCTGTTTGTCTGTCAGTTGTCTGTCTAATTAGTCTTAAAGTAGCATCCTATTATTAACACAGCCTTCTGGCTGGTTTAGAGGTGACTTTCATTTTCTTATTTCTATTTCCCTGCTGTTCCTTGTAGTTGACAGTCACTGTATGTGTAGGCAGGTTGAATTCTGGTTTTGATCCTTACATTCAGAGTGTCTATTCCTCTTGTTAAGAGACCCTGATCTGTCATATAAATTCTTGATTTTGTCCTGTGATTTTCCTGACCGTGATTTCTGATAGTCCAATAATAAATTATATGGAAGGCTTATATGCTGAGTATTGTCAGATGCACAAAGAACAGTGAAGTACTTACTTAAATGTGCTAATCAACATGTATCTCATCACTACTCTCCAACAGTATGATTAGCGAGTATAACAACCTTACCTCAAATCTCCTGTCTTCCTATTGCTCACTCACTGCAGACCAGTAAAAATAACTTGTGTGTCTTAGGAATGTAAGAATGCTGAACTTTCTGGTAAAAAACAAAAACGCTTTTGTTTTCTCATGTAGATTCTGTTTATATACATTGCTTATTTCAGCAATCTTATGGGCTTAAAAGATGAAATTATTTCTTTGTTCCTTTTTAAAAACTCAGCTGGATGTTTATTTGACCATTATTTTACAATTTGTAAACACCAATAAACACATGTTTAGATGTTCTGAATTTGCCCACAAATTAATGCCAAATGGAGAGGGAAATCATCAAAAAAAATCCTGTCCATTGTAGGGTGCAAGTGAAGAGGCAGTGAGAGTCCTAAAATAGTTGGTGTGCCAACCAGGCAAATCCCGTTTAATAAAAAAAACAATAAATAAATAAATTTAACAGGTGTATGATGGCACTAAGACAACAATGTTGGCAATCACCCTTTATTGCTCTCTAGTGGCGCTCTCTGTTATTTTCATATCTGGAGTGTTCTGTGAGAGTCGGACTCTCAGGTCCACCTCACCTTGAAGGGGTGAGGTTTCTCCAGCTCCATTGCCCTCAAGGCATGGTTTCTTGGTGCTTCGAGGGAAAAAAGGAGACAAGACTGTTAGTGACAGCACCCACTCTCATCTTGGGTGATACCACATACCTTAGGTGACCCTCCGGCGTGCACATGTGACACCATATAGCAACACTTAATTTTAATTAATGAAAAGCATTAAACAATAAAGAATTTCCAAATGACTACTTAAAAAGAAACAAAAGATAAGAATAAAAAAATTAAAAATTCATAAACAAAAAATAGCAAGATTCTCGAGGACAATTACAGAAAAAGAAAGAACTAAAGACAGGACCATTCTTGTGGAAAGGTCTCAGAAAGTTGAGCTGGTGGTAACTCAAGATTTCCTTAGTAGGGAGCTTGTATGTATGTCCAAAGTCATCAATGCAGATTGTGTTGTGGAAAAAAACTTTCCTTTATCTTCAAAGAAGGCAGTCACAAAGCCCGGATGAGAATGCAGAACATTTCTTTATTTACAAAATGTCCCAGTTCATGGAGTGAGCAATTAATTAAACAATACATCCTCATTTATATTTTTCTTTTATTATTACCTCATCTAATTCGTCACGTCATCCGACTCTTAATATGCAGTACTTTATCACCTTTATCCAGTCAAATAAAGCAACAAGTAATTTTTGACTCCTGTCATTTCTCCCATTAATCTGAATGATACCTCGTTGGTAGGGGTGTTCTGCCGATTCTCCTGTTTATCTTAGCACCTCTTCCTAGGAGGGGTGTTTGGGTTTTCCCATTAGTTTATACTTGCTTTCTAGAGGGGTGTTTGTTACTCATTTACCTTATTCTAACCTTGAAAAATAAAGTTTTTAGTTTCTCTAAGATGTGGCAGACCTCACGTGCCTATGTTTTCAGCTACATTTAGTTAAACCTTTAGTTACCGTCAGTCCTTTTTCTTATGTTTAATAACTCATTCTGTTATGGCTTCATATAAGTATATACTTGTAATAATTTGTAAAATATTATATATTAACTAAAATTCCATAATTGCTGATAATTATAATCCAGACAGAATAATGTTTGAAAAAGTACATTATAAATATTACAAAATGATTGAAATTGTACCCATCTACTTTAATTACCAAATAGATTGGAAAGGACTTCATTTCTCAATGTGATGTTGCAATGGAAGAAGTCCACATGGATGCCAACAAAATTCAGTTGACAAGTCGTAGTAACAGCTTGTGTTGGCATTAATTGCAAGGAGGTACAGAGCAGAATCAGACTGAATCGCATATGCTAAGTTTATTCGTTGTGGATGTCGTGGGGAAAGACATTCCTAAACAAGTTATAATGAAGTAATACTGAAAAACCTCCATAAACTAAAATGATTAGTTTAATCTTTCTCTCCTCTCTATGCTTTGCAATGTGTGTGCATATCCTATACCCACTGTGATTTTTATAGTGCTTACATTGTACATTAGTCATTATCAATGTTGGTATAGACACTTTTATTGATATTGAATATTTATTTTATATGCTAACCATTCTGGAGTTTTCCTAGGATTTTTTTTCTTCAAGGTTTTGAGTAATGTAAGCATAAACAAATGAGTAAGGAGTACATTAGGTAAGCTGATTTGCATTCTCTGTTAAATAAAATGATGCATTTTAATATACTGCATTCACGTTCATCATGGTGCCAGAGAATGACAACATCTGAATTTTGGTAGGACACGCAATGAAAAATTTAATTGTACTCTGTTAATGTGACAATAGTACTACAATAGTACACTACTATTTTGTGTGTAATTCATATGGGTAGTAGCATTTTATTAATATAATTTTTTTATTAATATACTCTTATATTATGCCTATGAAAAATGCCATTGTGTTCAAAGCTTTTAATGCATTTATTTTGCTTTGGTGGCTAGGCTTAATTTTCTTCTTTAGTTCTTGAGCAAAAGTTTAATACTGCTGAAATTATTTGTCTGCTAGAACATAGTTCAGAGAGACACTGACCTCTTATTACAAACCATTTCTTGTTAATTAGTAGTGATGGGTGATTTGTTCTTTTTGAATGACTACTTTCAGTGAATTATATTGAATGATTCGTCAGCATGAACAAATCGATTAAGTGGAGTTCAACAGGAGTACTAAAGCGCATGCATGTCCTGTGTGATGTTTTCTTCATCTTTCGCTTTTCTACTGCTGGTAGATGTTTAAATCACGTGTGCAAGAGCCACCTAACTCTTGAGTTTTGACTCATTTGACTTACGAATGAGTCACTACTCAATGAATGAGTCTAATAAAGCTCGTTGGTCTGATTCACAAACTAATCACTACACGAGAATCAGTCTAACATTTGATTTGTGAACAAATCATTATGAGTTGCACAATTCTCATTCAAATGTGATTCTGTAATGAAGTGTCTTATTTTAATTATGTACCTTAAATGTATTATCATGCGTTGTGTACAGAAACAAGAACCTGCAGAATTAATCTGTTAAATATATAAGGAATTATATATAAAATATATATATATGTGTGTGTGTGTGTGTGTGCTTATAATTAATGATATATTTATAGATAATGAATTAAATATAAACTAACAAGCATTAATATTGTTTATATATTTATATACACACATATGATCAGACAGACCATCCCCATCCTCCCAGACTTCCAATATATGCTAGATACTAAAGGAATCAAATTAATTAAAAGAATTGATTCACTAAAGTGGATAGTTTGAAAGAATCAAATCAGTAAAGTGAATCAAAATGCCAATCACTAATGACTACTGTGTCAGCATCACAGCTGCTCATTTAATTTAAATTCTTGTAACATCAATGCTTTATTAAATAGTTTTTGGAACCAAAGCCAGTATTCATACTGACTAGTGCATGTTCACAGAAAGGCAAATGCCCATCCACTTGAAATTTGGCTTGGGCAATAGGGCCGACTAACAAAGGGTCTAGAAATAAATGAAAAATTAAAAATTGATAAATCAAAATTGTTATTACAAAGGAAGTCAAAAATACAAAGGGCAAAGGCCGCAAAAGCAGACAGCATCTGTCCTATCCTAGCAGAAGTAGGCACAAGGCAGAAATTGACTCTTAAGAGCATTACAATCTGCACTACTCAAGTCCCCCACAAAGATAACAAAATGGTAAAAAAAATATTTCAAAAAGATGTATAATTTCTTGTTATATTCTGTGTAGCAAAAAGTCAATAAAATTTGTTGCATTTTTCCTATTAACATACTATAGAGGAATACACAACTCCAGTCCTATTGGGTTATTCTTTAGAATATCAAAAGCTGTTACAAAATGAGAAACCTTCTAGGAGTATCAAACCATCAGATTTTCAAAGATTTTAAATCTGTAAATTACTGTAACTGCCTTATCTTCTGTTACGTCTACAGTCAAGAATTACCCCATCCTGAACTCCATCCTGGCCTTAATTTAAGTGGTGTTTACCTGTGACTTAGCCCTTAGCATCAGTCATGTAATGGAAGGCAAAAAGATATGTTACCCTTCAAGGATAGCTCTAACATTATAACCAATTGATCTGGTCACTGCCAGTGGCAGAGTCAACTAGGTGGTAGGGGTGGGGATGTGCTCGCCATGAGTCCCACCCAAATGAGACCCCCTTTTCCCCCTTTGGTCCACTTACAGGCTTGGTCCACTCCATTCAAAACAATTTCTCTGCTACTGCTTACTGCATAATGTTTCAAATTTTTTTCTTCTTGGTTTTTAGGATCATTATTGATTTGGGGTTTAACCTTGTTTGTTTTTATGACAATTTAAATTTTCTGGATTTAAAGAGTTTACCACCTACATATTGTAATTTAGGTTTTGGATTATGGATGCTAAAAAAAGCAAGAGCAAATGAGATAAGTGGGATTGAATGTCTGAATTAGTCTGAATTAGTGTAAGACGGCCTAATTCAGGGTGTTCAGAAGAAATATAACAATATACTTCATGAAATGACAGTACATAATAAACAAGAATCGTTGCATCGAGTATTTTAAATATAAAAATGTGTGCTTCAACTTAAATGTTTAAAGTCAAATATTCTCACTTATAGTAGAAATTTGTTATTTTTCATCCTCTGATAAAGGTGCATAGAAGACTAGTAAAGGATTAAAAAAAATCATAAATACCATCATATTCTTAATCACTTACCTTGAAAACAGTCCAAAATGATTGAAATTTGTCATTTTTAACTTTCTGGCTTTTATAGGGCTAGGACCACAAGCAAAGAATCAAAAATCAAAATATACCTGTGATCAGCAATCTCAAAATAGCATAAAATGTCACTGTCACACACGTGTGCTTAGGAGGCAGCCAACAAGCCCTAAGGTGAGTGAACGATAACGAGACAGAGGGGTAATATGGGGGGTATGAATGTCTCTCTCCTTCTTCCACCAGAATTGCTGAAGAAAAACCATAAATTAACTCACTCACCATCGACAACCCTGGATTCCCAAAATGGCTCCTGTTCCATTCCATCACTTCTGCCTCCGACTCTTGAAGACAACTTCACTTCCAGTCACCCTCTAATGACATCACTTCTGTCTCTACATGATGACATCACTTCTGCTGACATCACCTCCGGTCAGCCTTTGATGACATCACTTCCGGCCGCCTCATCATGATGTCATTTCCACCATTACTTCCTTCCGGTCACCATTTCCTATATATTCTCACCTTCAACTACTATGTTCCATCAAATGTTATGTTTTTGATCAGTTTTTGCAATCATTTCTCAGCAAGATCGACAGACATTATAAGGGGACAATTTCCCAACTCTTTTTTGTATCTCTTGAGAGCTTAATTTACTAGAGACACTTTACATACCATTATTACTGATCCCCAATTTTTCTGAAACTTTGTGAAAACGAGTAATTTTGGTGCCTTGTATCCCATTAAAGGGTGAATCCCAGAGGTCAGTTGATGTGGCTTGCACAACTTCAAGTTCTGTTGATCATTTCTGTTGAATTCACCAATTGGTTTACTCTTTATCATAAGGATATAATTTCCTTAACAAAATATGGCCCAAAAATGCTGTAAAAAGTAGGGTTTTTCAGGTCTAGAAGGCAAAAATGCTTGATAACTTGCATAACTAGACATCAAGATGAATCAAATGGTGAGCCAGGAAGTGCCAGACAATAAATCCTGAAGTGATTTCATAGTGTTCATAACACTTATGACAAAATAGAAAGATTTTTTTTTTTACCTGGTGATGTGAGGTCTACTAGATTGGTACTGTGGGGAAGAATAGTCCTATAAGCTATTTATATGTTGCAGAGAGCAGACTGGCCCTTTAGCAGTGAATCGGGGCACAGGACTACTGGAATCACTCAATTTACCAGGTTCCAGGTGTAGCTCTGAGAATAAAGTCATTGTATTTACATAAAGCAGTCCTGATTTATTCTTGACTCCTAATCCCAGAGGTAGCTCATGGAGTGTACAATTTAGGGGTGAGTTGAAAGAAGCACTCATCTGGAAGGTAGAAGCCAGTGTGGAGAAGAATATTAAACAGGACATGTAGAAGGAAGTATCACATGTGGTACATTTAGTAGAACAAGCTCTCCCACCAGGAACAAAGGGGAAAAGAACCCATTTGAAGTGGTGCAAAGACATTTCCTACGGTTACCTTCTCCAATTTCTTTATCCCTTTCCTGTATCTTTTTATAATAAACCTCTCTATTTTTCACATTGTGATGGACAGCCAGGACTCTTACCCAGCCGGGACATCTTCTTAAGGGAAGGACCAGGGAAGGAGCTTGCATGGGGCAATACCTCAACTGAGACAACTGTCAGGGTCTGTGGCCACTGCCAGGGGTTGCAAGGGGAACAGCTGAGCCCTCCTTAGCAGGAGTACCGCCACACCTGGAAGTGCTGCCAGAAGAAGATCACTGGACACCTGGAGCACTTCCGGGTGCCCTATAAGACGGAGCCAGCTGCCACTACTCCAGGAGCCAGGTGGAAGAGGATGAAGCTTGCCGGAGAAGGAGTGGAGGTGAAAGAGAGAGAGAAAATGAAGAAGAAAGAAAGGAAAAGAAAGTGATGTGTGCTGTAGACTGGTGCTTTGTACTGTGCTGCTGTGGTGAGCGAGGGAGAAGCGCTTCCCAACATATAGTAAAACGTGTTGCTGAACTTGTGTTCTGCTGTCAATTGTCTTGGGTGTTTGGTGAGCACCTGGTGACCACAGCATATAAATTAGTCTCACATAGCATTTGATAAACATTAACTTTTGCACCTTGAAGGCAAAGTTAATGCTGCTTCAATCCTACAATGGATTGGTGCCCCTTTCAGATAGGTTTCTGCCTTGTGCCCAGTGTTGCTAGGGCATATGCTGGCTACCTGTAACATAAAAATAGGGATACTGTATATTAACAGTATGTAAACAATCTGCTGAAAATCAGCAGTAATTATTTTAAGTGTTTTTAATCATTCTCATAATAAGAAAGGTGGCACTAATCATTGACAGGTATGTTTCTTCAGTTGTAACACATACCCTGCTTTGCTGCTGTTGTAATCACGTGGTAGAATAACAGGGTCACTCCTCTTACTCTTTTAATGGCAGTTTTAAAACTGCAAAAGGCTTGCTTTACAGCAATGCTTAAGATCAGGTTGGTAGGGCAGTGCTGCTTCTTCTGTCTTTATACTGGTAGCAGACATTATACTGTAATGAAGGGTGCGGTTTCACAGTCACATTAAAGTGCACCAGTATGCACATCTAAAGAGGTTTTATTCTTATGTCAATGTTTTTAATAGGAAAACCATATGTTTTGAACTAAAAGAATAATTTCAACACTTTTGCTTTGATGACACTTTGGTCAAAAAATATCACTTTGTATTTGAAGCATTCTGTAGGTAAAGCATAAGTATGAAATTAGAAGGGCAGCATTGAGACTCATCATTAAACAATACTGCCTCATGGATCCACCGTCCTTAAATCCTGGCCCAGGCATCGTCTGTGTGTGAATCTTAATTGACAGAGAATGAACGGATATTGATATTTGTGTGTCTGCTTCTGTATGTGTGTGACTTGTGATGGACTAGCATATCATCCAGAGTTGGTTCCTTTCTTGCTCCCAGTTCTATCATGATAGGGTCTAGCCCCCTATGATCTTGTATTTGAATAAACAGATTAGAAAGTGCATGCAATGAACAAATAAAACAACAAATTGCAATATTGTTTTGCTATGTTGTTTCTGGAATTAAGGTTATTTATTATGTAGCCAAGGCATATACAAATTGCATATTTCATGTTAAACAAATGTCCAACAGTCCAGGGATCAGGGGTTGCTTCCAATTAAATAATTTTAAAACAGCTGTAATGTATGATAAACATTTAATATTTTGTAATAGATAAAAATAGATAAAATAATCTAATTTCATTTTGTAGTCCACTTTAAATAGTATAATATTGACTCTTTCTCATTTTTATATTTAATTATTTTTGAATAGCAGAATAGATTCTCCTTTGAATTAGCACATAGCTGGCATGCTATTAATGAAACTGAAAGAAACTTTGCCAATTGAATGAACATTTTCAAGATGAGATAAACAGTTGTCAGGTTCAAGTGTCTGACACTTGGCAAGAGCCAAGTTTACTAGCCTGTGAGATGTCAAGTCCTTAGTCTAAACACTTTTTAAAATGATGATTAGCCTTTCGTTGTGTGTTCTTTCCATAATTAGTGTGTAATTTGTTTTAAATATTTACACCCTTTCCTTGATGGTTAGTTTTCAGCTCATTTTCACTTCCTTTCTTCCACTGCAATCCTGTTTTGCTATAACATGCTTAAAGAAGTGGTACTGTTTGAGAGAGATAACACAAATTGATTTCACAACAAAAAATTTTACAAAGGTTAGAGAAAAAAATAAGATGGTGATAATGCTGTACAACTATAGGAAACTGTTATCTATTTAATTAAATCTGCAAGATTCTTGTTAACTAGAGTACCTCATACCTTGGAAGAGACCCTCTACTCTTAATATTTTTTTGCCTATTATTTTTTATGGGTATAGGTTGTTTAGCAATGGGTAGAAAACAAAGTTTAAATTATATTATTGTGTGCCGTCAAATGAAGTAGGGCCAGTGACCAAGGAGATTAAACAAAAGTAGCATTTTCTATCCACTGTGAATAACATTCGTATTTGGTGTGTCATTCAACCATCAAATTCATCAATGCGGTTTTGAATGAAGGCTGCAGCTCATGCAATAACTGGAGAGTGGTGGTGAATTGCAAAACCCTTTGTGAAAGTTTGGTTCAGTTCAAGTTATTATCAATTACTAAAAATAGATTAGTTATTACTCCACAGGTCTTCTTTCTCTGGATGTTTGATAAAGGCTAGCAATGCCTTGTATAGTTGCTAATAGTAATTGTTCAACATCATAATGTTTATTTTAATAATTGTATGCTTTATGAAAATCTATTTACTGTTATTAAATTTCCTATCTCACAGGTGCACAATTTCTAAATCAAGTGAACTAGGAGGATGAGCCAATCCCAGCTGTAGGCAGTAGGCAGGAACTGAATCTGCATCACAGTTGGTTCATCACCAGCCCCAGTCACATATACACCAAAATGGAGCAATTTACTTTCATGAACAAATTTAAACCAATTTTAAACACCAGTCTCCAGAACTTTACAGCGATTCAAAGAAGTGACATAGTTATTAAAACAAGATAAGGAAAGTTATGAAAACAGGTTGTTAAAAGTGAAATAAAGGATTCACAAATAGAAACAGAAGTCACCATAAAACCATGGTTTCAAAAGAATTTGGAATTAAGTTTTCACTCCAGTATGTTTGTATTCCATTTGAAATGCTCTGTTTCTATTGTATCTACCCAAATGGGAAAATTATATTCTATAATTATGATTACTTTCAATTGAAAGGTTATATCGGCCATTTCAAACAAGACATTGGAGCACCAGCATGCATCAAATCTCATGACTTTTAGATAGATTGATAGATAGATAGATTGATTGATAGACAGACAGACAGACAGACAGACAGACAGACAGACAGACAGACAGACAGACAGATAGACAGATAGACAGATAGATAGATAGATAGATAGATAGATAGATAGATAGATAGATAGATAGATAGATAGATAGATAGATAGATACTTTACTAATCCCTAAGGGGAAATTCGCATACTCCAGCAGCAGTATACTGATAAAAACAATATTAATTAAAGAGCAATAAAAACACAGTGCAAGTTTAAAAAAAAATGCAAGGTGGAGAGTGCAAGGCAGGTATAATAGACAATAATCTTATATAGTGTTAATGTTTACCCCCCAGGTGGAACTGAAGAGTCGCATAGTGTGGAGGAGGAACAATCTCCTCAGTCTGTCAGTGGAGCTGCTCCTCTGTCTGGAGATGATACTGTTCAGTGGATGTAGTTGATTCTTAATGATTGACAGGAGCCTGCTCAGCGCCCGTCGCTCTGCCACGGATGTCAAACTGTCCAGCTCTGTGCCTACAATACAGCCTGCCTTCCTCACCAGTTTGTCCAGGCGTGAGGTGTCCCTCTTCTTTATGCTGCCTCCCCAGAACACCATCGCGTAGAAGAGGGTGTTCGCCACAACTGTTTGAGAGAACATCTGCAGCATCTTATTGCAGATGTTGAAGGACGCCAGCCTTCTAAGGAAGTATAGTTGGCTCTGTCCTCTCTTGCACAAAGCATCAGTATTGGCAGTCCAGTCCAATTTATCATCCAGCTGCACTCCCAGGTATTTATAGGTCTGTACCCTCTGCACACAGTCACCTCTGATGATCACAGGGTCCGTGAGGGGCCTGGTCCTCCTAAAATCCACTACCAGCTCCTTGGTTTTGCTGGTATTCAGGTGTAGGTGGTTTGAGTCGCACCATTTAACAAAGTCCTTGATTAGATTCCTATACTGCTCCTCCTGCCCACTCCTGATGCAGCCCACGACAGCAGTGTTGTCAGCGAACTTTTGCACGTGGCAGGACTCCGAGTTGTATTGGAAGTCCGATGTATATAGGCTGAACAGGACCGGAGAAAGCACAGTCCCCTGCGGCGCTCCTGTGCTGACCACAATGTCAGACCTGCAGTTCCCAAGACACACATACTGAGGTCTGTCTGTAAGATAGTCCACAATCCATGCTACCAGGTATGAATCTACTCCCATCTCTTTCAGCTTGTCATTAATGAGCAGAGGTTGGATGGTTGGATGGTGTTGAAGGCACTAGAGAAGTTCAGAAACATAATTCTTACCGCATCACTGCCTCTATCCAAGTGGGAGAGGGATTGGTGTAGCATGTAGATGATGGCATCCTCCGCTCCCACCTTCTCCTGGTATGCGAACTGCAGAGGGTCAAGGGCATGGTGGACCTGTGAAAAAAAAGCCCTTTTTTTCTGGTTCAAAAGGCCCTTGATGTCACTTGTAATCCATGGCTTGTTGTTAGAATAGCAGCGTACTGTTCTTACTGGAACTACAATGTCCATACGGAAGTTGATGTAGTCAGTAGTGCAGTCACCAACCTCCTCAATGTTCTCACTATTTGACCCCTGCAGGATATCCCAGTCTGTAGTTCCAAAGCAGTCTCTCAGAGCCTTCTCTGCCTCAGGGGACCACTTCCTGAATGAGCGTGTGGTTGTAGGTAGGACCCTCACTCTTGGTTTGTAGATGATGTCACACGCTATCTCCACGTCCGCTCGAGTTTTAAATGTAAGGTGCAGTTACTTATACAATACAATACAATACAATTTATTTTTGTATAGCCCAAAATCACACAAGAAGTGCTGCAATGGGCTTTAAAAGGCCCTGCCTTTTGACAGCCCCCCAGCTTTGACTCTCTTAAGAAGACAAGGAAAAACTCTACCATAAAAAAAAAAACCTTGTAGGGAAAAAATGGAAGAAACCTTGGGAAGGGCAGTTCAAAGAGAGACCCCTTTCCAGGTAGGCTGGATGTGCAGTAGGTGTCAAAAAGAAGGGGGTCAATACAATAAAATACACAGAATAGGACACAAGTAATCCTCAATACAGTATAAAAATAAAAATATTACAAGTACGGAGTAGAATTTAACAGTAGATGATATCATATAATATGATTTGGATTTGAAATTATAAAGGTCATAAATTAAGTATGAGGCAAAAGGTGAGTTATGAAAGGATTGTTAGACATTTATCAAATAAATCAAATAATATTTTGTTTGTGGTGTGTTTTATTTTCAACACTGTAGATGTGCCTCTTGTATATAAGACTTGTTATAGAAAAATTCTTAAAACCATGCATGCTCACTGTGAAGGACAGCCGGGTCCCATGCCCGGCAGGGACGCCCCTACTGCATCTGTTCCAGGGGAGCTACCATGGACAGCTCAATACCTCCCCCGGGATGCTTGGTGGCAGCCTCCCTGGCAGACGATGATTCCCCAACTGGGCGCATGGCTCCATGGGAGATGGAGTCCTCCACAGCCTGGTTGGGGGCTCGGATGGCTGCCAGGGGGAGCTGCATGGACTTTGCAGCCCGGCTGGTCAGTTCCTCAGCCCCACCCGGAAACGCAATTAGGCCCAGGTAATTAAGCACCTGGATTACCTCCGGGTGGGGTATAAAAAAGGCCAACCACCATCACTCGGGAGAGCCAGAGTCGGGAGGAGGAGGACTAAGCCTGAGGAGGAGGAGTGGTGGTGCTGCCAGAAGGATTGTTGCTGTGGCAAATTGTGCTTGTGTGGGACTGTATATTGCCTGTGGGTCACGGGGAAGACGTGCGCCCACGGGTGAAGAAAATAAAGAAGTGTGTGTTTAAGACACACGGTGTCTGTCTGTCTGTCTGTGCCTGGGGCCTGGTCTTTCACATCACAAAAAAGGTTCCGAATAGGTTCTACTAATCGTTACTTTACTTTGGTGTTGATTTTTCACCTAAACAAAAATAAGGCTACTTTAAAATAAAATTTGTTTCAACGACTTTACAATTTAACCTGTGGAAACATGTGCATTAAAGCAGCAGGCCAAGTTTTCCTCTCAGTTCCCTTCACACAACACTGGAAAATAAGGGACAAACTCTAAGTCTGTACCTTATGAAGCATACTAGCGGTGGACCAGAGGAGAACAGGTCCTGCGTTGCAATCTCAGGGAACACATTAAAAACATGGTGAATTGGAGATTCTTATAGTTTACATTGTATGACTGAAATCTAATATGTGACCAGACAAAGAAAATGCTTCTAAGAATGACTCACTTCACCTGTCATTTAATAATCTGTTAAGCAATATTACAATCTAATTAAATTAATAATTAAAAAAGAGAGAGTGTAATATTATTTTTTTTAACAATAAATTCAAAAAATTCTATTAGTGTTTGTTACTTGTTCTTATTACAATTATATTGTGTGATTCGTATTGACTATAAACAACTTGGGGTTAACTGTCTATTTTAATTTCCTGTTATTTTAATTATTGAATATCTCCAACTGTTCATTGTGTTTATTTTAAAATATTTTGCCAGGTGCATTATATCTACATACAACAAACAATGAAATATACTCTTATGGAGCTGTAAATAAGTTAGACTTTATGATATACTCAGAACCCCATGAGAATTGGAACATTTTTACAATTGTAAAAAGATGTGATACATGATATGTGTCTTCAGTTCATAGAAAAGTCAGCTTTCAAAGACAGAGAAAAAGAAATGTGCAGTATATACAGTATATATATATATATAGTATAGTATATATAGCATGTACTACACATACAAACTGAGAACTCAGGTTTATCAATAAAGCAGCTACTGCCTTATGTAAGAAGCAATTAAAATGGTGCCCCTCTACTGAAAATGTATCTTTATACCCAGGCAAGATGTCTACTCCCCGGTGAAAAACAAACACAACAGGCTGTAATCCCCAGCTTCTGTGACAACAGCCCTCTGATAGTTTCTGTGCTAAACTGGGTGAATATATAACTGAATGGTTTCTACAGAATTTCCATTTTTTGATTCTCCTTTTACAAAGTTCACTGTTGGCTTTAAGAAAGAAAATCCAATCAAGATGAAAATAAGGTATGATACACCTGTACACCAAGAGTACAGAATTAATGGTGGTGCTATCATGGAAGATTTAGTTAATATAGTGACGTGTGAGTTACTGTCTTGCACCCCAAAACACAAGGCTGAGTCTCAGTACTTTAACAAAACCAGCTTTATTTAGCTTGAAACAGGAACAGCACGGCTATTTATTGTAGCGGAATCTACCACTCTCCTATACACAGACACAGCAATAAGGCAGGGTCGTGGCCAGGTTAGTGGCCAAGTAATACTGTTCCCTGCATTTATAATGTTCCTTGCATCACCCGTAGACAATGGAGCGTATAGCGTGACCGCGGTCGGCTCAGATTTGCTTTAGCAGTGAGCCGCTGCAGCACTGGGAGCCTGTAGTTGCCCTGGCAATGGATAAGCTGTCTTCCACAGACTTGGCAATCATGCTTCAGGACACACTTCCCAAAAGAGTTTAGAAACCTTACAATATATATAATATTTTACAAATTATTACAATTATATACTTTTATGAAGCCATAACAGAATGAATTATTAAACATAAAGAAAAAGACTAAAGGTAACTCAATGGTTAACTAAATGTAGCTTAAAGCTTAGGCATGTGAGGTCTGCCTCATCTTAGAGAAACCACCAGCTTGATTTTCCAAGGTTAGAATGAGGTATTTGAGTAACAGACACCCCTCTAGAAAATGAGGATAAACTAATGGAAAAGTCCAAACACCCCTCATATGAAGCAGTGCTAAAATAAATAGTACAATCCACAAAACATCCTTATTTACAAAGTGACATTCAGATTAATGGGAGACACAACAGGTGTCAGAACATACTGGTGGCACTAGATGATTGGATGGAATAATAAAGTTTTGCATATTCAGAGTCAGTTGACGTGATGTATTAGATGAGGTACTGGTAATAGAAAATTATAAAAGCAGATGATTTGATTAATTGAGGTCTCATTCCATGGACTAAGACATTGTGCATAGTCTGTACAAATGAAGAAATGTTCTACTTTCTCATCTGGGCTCCATAAATACCTTCTTTGAAGTTAGAGGAAAGTTTTTCCACAACACTATATAGGAGTAAAAACCAGAGCAAGCAATGGTGCAGGCACATTACTGATTGGCGTGACATTATATTGGTGAAGAACATGTAAATAAAAATGAGAAACTACAGAGTCTCTAACATGTGTTTGGAATGGTCCTGTTCTAGTCTGATCACAAGTGTATTTACTCCTTGCTTTTAATGCAGTCAAGTGGTATTTAATTGTGACAGCTCACTGAAAATACTTGTTAAAGCTTAGATGTAAATGGGGCCTGATGTTGGCTGGACTGGAGAGAGAATGTTAATTTGTAGAGGTGTCTAGAGAGGGAGCAAAGGCTAAACAACTCGATATATCGCTTATGTTTACTATTTTGTTAGTGCATATTTGATTGCTCTCTTATTAATAACAAAAAACCCAATTTTTTTATTAAAGAAATATCCACATAAGAGTGGCACAGTGGTAGTACTGCTGTTTCACAGTGAGGAGACCAGGGTCTGCATCCCGGGTCCTCCCTGCATGGAGTTTGCATTTCTATCCTGAGTGCTTCAACTGTGGCAAGTGTGGAAATACCGCTGTGTAAGCATAAAGTGCACATTTTGCATGGCTATATGTATTACACTATAAGAAAGCTGGGAGAACTGAACAAATTAAAAAGAAAACATCTAATCTGTTTTGGAGATAAAGTGCAGAAAATAAAAGAGAATCAGTTTTATTAGACAGTTAAGTCAACATTTTGTTTGATTCTGCTGAGACAAAGAGTTCAATATACTGCCTTTAGGTATATTGGATAGAAAACTTAAAAAGAATCATGTTGGTAATGTGAATGAAATAATACAGAAAGATAGCAGTAGGGGTTCTGAAAGGGAGTCTGTAAGGGAAATACCTTTTGAGTTTTCTTAACTTATCTCATTTCTGTAGTATATGGAATTATGCACAACTTGGGGGGATATTACATTTTAAGGGCCAAGGTAGAGACAGCCTGCTTTCTTTCATTTTTGTTTCTTTTTTTTTGGCCAGAGGTTAGCTCCATCTCAGAGAAGAAATGTTGTACTATGGTTTATCAGTAATCCCCAGACATTTTAAAGTCTGAACTATTCAATAGAAATTTACTGAATCATTGTTTATTGTCATTTTAAAGTTCTTATTTCTTTTAATGTCCTAATTTTAAGAAGGGGGATAAGGTTTACAATTTAATAGGAATGGTTTTAGTGCTTTTATCATTTATTGTTTGTTTTTAGTGCATTGACAGGGCCAAGTCGTAGACCTGGGCTACATTTTACAGTAGGTTGGTAGAGGCATGGGGCATTCCTGCACGACTGGTGGCTTAAGGGGGGAAGAAAGTGGTATAGTGGGTCCGCAGCTCAAAAAAAAAAGTGGCTGTTTTAATAAAATAATCCATTGACTGGTTTGTTCTGTATGGGCGCACTCCCGCAGCTGCGGCAGTTGGTGAAGTAATTGAGGTGAGACGCACCTGCATGTGAAGATGTGGTCTTTCTCGATTGCTTCATTGGCTTCCCGCAGTGTGTAATTGAGACGCTGTGCCAATGGAGCCTTTATAACGAGCTGGCACAAGTGAAAGGGACAAAAGAATAGAACAGCAATGAAATAAAACAAAACGAATGATCAGAGGTTAGTGAGACAGAGAGAAAGGCAGGAGTGGGAGTGAGCTGGTCCTTAAAGACAGAAGCAGGCCGTTGGAAATGGTGCTCCAGGAAGTAGCGTGTGGCCAGCGCTCAGGAGGGGGCATGGGGCTCACTCCTGTTGAGCAGCCAGGGAGCAGGAGTGAACGCTAAGGTTAGGAGTGTCCTCTCGCTGCATAGAGCCTGTGATTGGCAGCAGTGGAAGGACAGCAAACTTTCGCCAGGTGGAGTCTAGAAAGGCAACAGTAGGTGCGGGAGCCCAGTGGAATGTCGTGGATCAGGAGGCAGAGACACGGGCCAGGATTGAAGGATGTCTGACACCTATTGGTGGATATCTTTCCGTGCTGCAAGGTCCAAGTAGGATAAGCTAGAGAGTTGTTGGTTTTTAAAGGGAAACACCAGGGATTGAGAATTTTAAAGAAGACTACTGCCTGAATTTTAACCTTGTTTTTATGGATTTATTTATTTGATCAATTTAACCTCCCCTAACACTTGGATGTTTTTATGCATTATTTATTTATTAACTTTTGAGCCCTGCAATTTTTGAACAATTGTTTTGTTAAGTTTTTAATATAAGCACTTGCACTTTTCACCATCCCCTTACTTGGTGTATTTTGTCCTCATCTGCCACACTCATCTCAGTAATGGTACTGACAGTGTCAGGTTCAAGAGGCTCCCATTATAGAAGAGGGAGCAAGGAGCTGACCCACACCATCACACTGGGTGGCTTGGCGGAAGCAGCCACTGATAAAACTAAAAAGTCCTTTTCAGAGCCTCCTCCTCAACAGTTGGCATAAGGTGGCTAATTCCATTCCTCCACGTTTTGCACCCCCTTGGGCTGTTACAATATTCTCTCTCAATGAAGGACACGCATGCTTTATCAATCTGGCGGCAGCAGGTAATATCTTTGTGAAATAATGTAGTAAGCTTCCAAATAGTGAAAGAATATAAGTGGTTTAAAATGTGACTTTTTCAGTTATTACAGAAAACGACAGCAATTCACATCTGGGCATCATCACTCAATAATGTCAATAATGACTTTCTTTGGAGCTGAAAGGTCATGACAGAGGAAGATGAGCAGCAAAGTAAAGTGCTCAGTGTGGTTCCTTTCAAAATAGCTGAATGTCACAACAATACTGCCATGGATGCACTGTTTTGTAATATGTATGTAATCTCAAAATACAGACCAATACTCAATAACATTTTTGGCTTGAAAAATTGAAATATTTGATTTGTTTTAAGGCTTTAATAAATAATGGGATTCCAGTACCCTACACCTCCTTTATAAAAGGCAAGAGCAGTCCAGTTATTTTTTTCACTTTAAAATGTGATTTCATGTGGCAAATTAATATATACCATGATTGTGAAAACATTAACTGACTTGAAAACTACCAAACTTATCCTTTAAAGTGCTTCTGTTGAACTTACCGACTAACTCTAATTTATATTAAATGTTTTTAATAGATCTACCAAACATTTACATTAAAGTTTGAGGAGTTGTTACTTACGATTCTCCTTTAAGATGTGTTCTGTGAACAATTTATTTATTTGCTTCCTTTATTGAGAATATTAGCTAGTCATTTTGTAAACAGAAGGCTACAAATACTTCTTGCAATATTTTGATGGAGTGTATTATCCATCCATCAATCCATTATCCAACCCCTTATATCCTAACTACAGGGTCACGGGGGTCTGCTGGAGCCAATCCCAGCCAACACAGGGCACAAGGCAGGAAACAAACCCTGGGCAGGGCACCAGCCCACCACAGGGCAGGAGTGTATTATACAATGTTATAATTCATCTGGGATTTGACGGATGTGATTTATAAAGCATTAACCTGTGAGTTTTGTTTTTGTATATTGAATTTCCTCATAATTTTCACCACATTCTTCTTTTTCCTGACGAAATATTAAAGAAATACACTTCATTATACATCAAGTTGTCAATTCTATTTGCTTAATTTATTGTGGCTATTGTTTTGGCTCCTTCTGTTTTTTCTTTTTTAACCATTTACTCTGAATTCTTTTTTCTGTTATTTCTGTTCTACTGCATGGAATGCTTAAGGTCTCAATTAATTACAATGACAATCAGTAGATTATATTGATGGGCTAGCCCTCGTTCAATATGATACAATACAATACACCTATTTATGACCTTGTCTCTGTGCACTGTTTAAACTTCTCATAACTACTTGAACTATATAAGTAGTTAGGTCTAACAAAGGTGAAACTATAACCATAATGATTTTAAACATGAATATCAGAGGAAAGAAGGCTGAAAGAGAATCTAGCTGTAAGCAACCTACAATGCCCTGTCACAGGTGTGTACCTATTTGAAGATTTTCATAATGAGGTTTGGAGTTCAGAAATAATACTAAGAATTTTTATTTTAAAATAGAGGGGCATGCTATATAATGAAGCTTGCCTTTTATTTTTACATTTTGCAATTGTGTATAAGCCTATAACATTCACTTATAGTGAAATGTGTATAGTCAACATTTACTTTTTGTCTGTTTCAAGATGTAGGGTGGATTGTTAATGTCTCCTGGGGCATCATTTATAAAACTTTGTGTAATTTTGAGTGCGAAAATAGACATACGCCAAAAAATAGGAAAATGCTCATGCAAAAAAAAAACAGATTTTTGAAAACTGGCATATGTACATTTCTATGTAATTTACCCTTTTTATAAATCACAATCACCTTGTAAATGTGTGTTTGTGAACCGCCTCTAACCCTGTCCGGTTCCGCCCTGAACAATCACATATGAACCGTGCTAATCAACCTCATGCATATGCAATCATGATGCTGCCTGACCTTCATTGGCTGGTAGTGCAGCCACATGACACATCCAGTAGTGCAAGACAGAAGTTCTCATCTCTTGGCACACAAAGAGCCTTTATTTGGCAGTCTAAGCGTGGGTGTCAGCAACAAGTGCAACATGTTATTGCTGCTGTAGATGCTGTGAGCTCCAGCCTTCAAAATGTTTGAAATGAAAAAAGGTCTGATCTCTGGCAATGAAGCGGATTGCTAGGCACTGACTGTGTGCGTGTAACGGGATGAGGAAAAAAACACATTTACACTCCTCTCTAATTTGGATCTGTGAATGGAATCCGTTATTGGCGATGCCTTTTTATGTGGCATTATGCCAGAGCATTCCTGATGATTGTCAGTCTCACTTCTGCACCACAGATGACTTGCATGGTAATATAATGTAACTGCTTATGGTTAACAAAAGTGGCTTCATTCTTGTTACAATATGAGTGCATTAAAGTGCTCCAACTACGTTAGGAAAATGGACACTGGTGCAAATTGCGTTTTAATGCTGGTAACAGCATGCTATGTTATATATTTATATGCACCCACACCATTCAAAACCTGTATTTAACAACTCCTCAGTCAGCTAATGGCTTTCAGCACACCAGGCATGATGGAGCATAGCTTGGCTGAGATATTCCTGACCTGTTAGCCAGCCTTGAGAAGTGACAACAAATAGTCTAAACTGATGATAAAAATAACAGAAAAAAAAAACAAACAAAAATGATCTTCAGTGCAAATCTTCAGCATTGGCCCTCTTAAAAGAGAACGAAAATACAGTCTGTGCATCATATTCATCACATTTGAGCTTTAGTATATTTGTTACGTCTACACACATTATAATAACAGTTCGGTGATTTTAGTTATTAAACGTGCAAGTCATCATGTGTCTGATTTGGCTGCATTTCCCTACATGATGAAGAGTGTTGATCCGAAATGATGCATACACATAGGTCAGAGTTGTCATAAATACACGCATATTGCTTCAACAAGTTTTCTTTTATAAATCCTGATGTTTCCATGGGAAGTTGTGGACGCACATTTCGAGCATCTTTTTATAAACGAGGACCTCGCTCTCTAAATTAAAAAAAACCAAAAAAACTTATGTTTAAACTTACATCCATATGTTCAATCACTGTTTATGATCACAGAGGGCATATCATGACTCAACAACAACAACAACAACATTTATTTATATAGCACATTTTCATAAAAAAAAGTAGCTCAAAGTGCTTTACATAATGAAGAAAAGAAAAATAAAAGACAAAATAAGAAATTAAAATAAGACAACATTAGTTAACATAGAAAAAGAGTACGGTCCGATGGCCAGGGTGAACAGAAAAAACAAAAAAAAACTCCAGAAGGCTGGAGAAAAAAATAAAATCTGTAGGGGTTCCAGGCCACAAGACCGCCCAGTCCCCTCTGGGCATTCTACCTAACATAAATGAAATAGTCCTCTTTGTAGTTAGGGTTCTCACGGAGTCACTTGATGCTGATGGTCATACAGACTTCTGGCTTTTAATCCATCCATCATTGTTGGAACATCATGGTGCTTTGAGTAGCTGGTGGTGGCACAGCCACCACCAAAAGGACACCGGAAAAGGAAACAGAAGAGAGAGTAGGGCTTAGTACAGTTTTTAGAGCCACCACGAATAGTTGTTATAATGAATTGGATATACAGAGTATCAGGATTTAAATTACAGTGAAGTTATGAGAAAGCCATGTTAAAGTAATGTGTTTTCAGCAGTTTTTTAAAGTGCTCCACTGTATTAGCCTGGCGAATTCCTACTGGCAGGCTATTCCAGATTTTAGGTGCATAACAGCAGAAGGCCGCCTCACCACTTCTTTTAAGTTTTGCTCTTGGAATTCTAAGGAGACACTCATTTCAGGATCTGAGGTTACGATTTGGAATATAAAGTGTCAGACATTCCGATATATAAGATGGGGCGAGATTATTTAAGGCTTTATAAGGCTCGTGATACTTAACATCATAAAACATAGCAATCCACTTTAAGGTTGGCAGTGTCCAGAGTTTATCATGAAAACATCAGAAACAAGACAGAAACAACCATTGGATAAGGTGCCAGTCTGCTGCACAGCTCACTCACTGATACAGAATCACCAACTAACCTAACACGCATGTCTTTGCAGTGAAGCAGAGTGACCAATGCAGAACTGAAAAGAGCTGCAGGATCTGAACCTGGGATGCTGTATCTGTAAGGCACTGCCGACTACGACTTAGTGTTTTTCGTTGTGAGTTCTGTCAGTAATTACATGTAGTTTAGATTTCTATAATTTAATAACATTTGAAAAGATATCAAAACATATTGTTACCAGAATAAAAAAACATTCATTGATAAGTCCATTGTTATCTTATGTAGTGCCTTTTACAGTGGATGTAATCTCAGAGGATCTTACAAAACAATTCAGTTTTTTTACAGTAAAGAGGCAAGAGAATTAGTTTATAAAGTGATCTGACCATAGAAAGCATGATTATTTGACTATTTTATCATCATAGGGTGTGGTCAATTTTTTTGTTCCTTTGCATAAATAGTGTTCAGTTTTTTGTTTGCTTAAATGAGACTTGGGCATGCCCTGTTGGAATGTTGCCCTGTCTTTAGCCCAGGGCAGTATGTGGTCACCAGCCCCTTTAAACCGTGAACTGCATTAAGCAGGATTGAAAGTTGATGGATAAATACATATCTCTAGGATTCTAGGTCATCATTTTTCTGAAATAAAAAGCTTTAATTTTAGTAAAGATTAAATTTTACTCACCAGTTCTATGCTGCTCCATTTCAGTTATTAGCTCTTTCTAATAATGCTGTACACGGAATGGTATATATTGACACAACATGTTCTGGACTTTTTGAAAGGGCAAATAATCAGACTTATTATTTACTTTGCATCCTGGCATTTCTAAGATTTCCCAGTTCAACAGCTAAAACACGATATTTCATTTTTTTTAGAAATGCATCCAAAATACAGTTTATTTCTGCCATCCCCCACTTCCATGATAGAGCCTGAAACATTCACTAAAGTATTCTTAAACTCGTTGGTGTATAAATAGCACAAATTCTGAACATTTCAGTTGCACTGTTTGCTTAAGGGTGAACTCAACTTTAACCTTCTGAAGTGTGTTCTGCTATTTTCTTTTGCACTATAAGCTAGCAATCATTTTAATTTAAGCATAATATGAACAAACAAAAAAAAATCTCTTCATGCATTACACTGTTTTCAACATTGGCAAAATCAATTACATGTTCTTCTGCATATCTGCATTTCCTCTGTTGTATATTTAATTTAATATTTAGTTCACAGGTCAATTACCATCATGTACACTCTTCCTGATTTGCTTCTTTCTGTGTTGGTAGTAAGGATTTCATATTAAGTGTAAATGTTTTCAGTATGTAATGCAAATGGCAAGCAGTAAAGGGTGTACTTAGACAAACTCGACTTGGTTATTTTGCATAATCTAGGTAATGGTGGGGTGAGGGGCTTGTTGGGCTGAGTGGCCTAGTCTCATCAAAAATGTTCTAATATAATGTTAAAAAAATAATGTCATTTATTTTACCTTCCCATTAAAAGATAGAATTGATCGCTTATGCACAACAGCACCCTCTTGTGTTCAATAAATAAAGGAATGAATTAAAAAGCTGAAATCTGCTTTGACAAAGAACTGAATTTCCAACTCATTCAGCGGGTGCAAGGCTTGGGATCTCATTAGTTGCTCCTGAATTAGATGACATCAATACATGAACAGGTCACCTATGAGACATATACAGGTACATCTTATTCTACAAGTAAACATTTTTATTTCAATTAATTTTTCAGTACAAAGATATTGTCAAGTATACATAGTGCAGTGTAATTCTTATTTAGATCTCCTCTATGACAAAAAAAAACCAAGAAAAAAACATATATGTATATATTCATACACACACACTGTATGACACCTTCAGCGTCTCGACCTTCAGCTAACTAAATCACCTAAATACAAACATTGGTGTTATGAATAGATAATTTTTTTAATAGTTTGTTCCTGTGAAAGAAAGTTTACTCGATCAAAAATAAAACCACAACTTTCTTGGTATTAAAAACCACAACTTTCTTGATATTTTAGTTTATAATTTAAAAACAGAATAAGAATCTGAAAATCTAACAACATCACATTAAAGTTTGATAAATTATGAAAAGAATGATACCAAACATACATATGTAGGTTTTAAAATAAGTCTGATTTAAAGCGTGACAAAAAACGTCACATAAAATCATTGCACAAAATCATTGCAATTTTAGGCTTAGATAGATAGATAGATAGATAGATAGATAGATAGATAGATAGATAGATAGATAGATAGATAGATAGATAGATAGATAGATAGATAGATAGATAGATAGATAGATAGATAGATACTTTATTAATCCCAATGGGAAATTCACAAGGATTTTATATATAGAGAGTAGATACAGTAATCCCTCCTCCATCGCGGGGGTTGCGTTCCAGAGCCATCCGCGAAATAAGAAATGGTTGTTTATATGGTTATTTTTATATTGTCATGCTTGGGTCACAGATTTGCGCAGAAACACAGGAGGTTGTAGAGAGACAGGAACGTTATTCAAACACTGCAAACAAACATTTGTCTCTTTTTCAAAAGTTTAAAGTGTGCTCCATGACAAGACAGAGATGACAGTTCTGTCTCACAATTAAAAGAATGCAAACATATCTTCCTCTTCAAAGGAGTGCGTGTCAGGAGCACAGAATGTCACATAGATAGAGAAAACAATCTCTAGCAAACAAATCAATAGGGCTGTTTGGCTTTTAAGTATGCGAAGCACCGCGGCACAAAGCTGTTGAAGGCGGCAGCTCACACCCCCTCCATCAGGAGCAGGGAGAGAGAGAGAGAGAGAGAGAGAGAGAGAGAGAGAGAGAGAGAGAGACAGAGTTTGTTTTTCAGTCAAAAATCAATACGTGCCCTTCGAGCTTTTAAGTATGCGAAGCACTGTGCAGCATGTCATTTCAGGAAGCAGCTGCACAAAAGATAGCAACGTGAAGATAATCTTTCAGCATTTTTAGACGAGCGTCCGTATTGTCTAGGTGTGCGAACAGCCCCCCTGCTCAATCCCCATACATCAGGATCACAGATAGTCAGCGCAAGAGAGAGAGAAAAGTAAGCAATCTAGCTTCTCAGCCATCTGCCAATAGCGTCCCTTGTATGAAATCAACTGGGCAAACCAACTGAGGAAGCATGTACCAGAAATTAAAAGACCCATTGTCCGCAGAAATCCGCGAACCAGCAAAAAATCCGCGATATATATTTAAATATGCTTACATATAAAATCCGCGATGGAGTGAAGCCGCGAAAGGCGAAGCGCGATATAGTGAGGGATCACTGTATATATGTTATATATACATACATACACACTCTCTATATATTATTTTATACATACATATGTTAACATATGTGGTCCTGAGTTGGATTTTCTCACTCATGGTGCTCACATATGGATTGCATGGGAGTTGAATTTTCAACAGGCAGCCCTTCTAGGATCATTGGGTGCCACTAGAAGGTACAGCTGGGGTGAGGCTCCCATGTTCAAAGGTTGATCCTGACCTGAAAATGTTTCCTGGAGGTAACCCTTTTGCATCAGAAATACACTTGGGTCTGGTTTAAAAGGACTTCCTCCACCTCTACCAGACGAAATGGAGTCAAGACTGGAGGAGACCAACATTAATCTAGGATGAATGGAGAAAGAAGATAAACTTGAGAAAAAGCCCATGTCAAAGGTATGATCTTTAACAATTAGGCTATTTGAACTTGGGACTGTTGTTCATGTAGTTGTGTCATTATATACATAATATAACAGCATGGATCTTGCATTTTTATCTTTATTATAAATAGTCTAATCCTGTAGCCATTTGATATTTTTACTTTCCCTTTTTTATCAGTTGATTTCTCGTGTTCTTATTTATGCTATTTTTCTTTTTAACCTCATAGAGCTTTCCATTAATAATTTTCCGTATCTCCAATACTAATCCACAGTGAAGAAATATTCATTTCCCATTTTTGTTGTAGTTTTTGGTTTAAAATTGCCATGTACTGAATGAAGTAATTATTTTAATCATTGCTGTTTAGCTGTCCCAATACCTACGAAAGCATTTCAATTTTCTTCTAGCCAAATTTAAATTAAGGGTAGCAATTTGTCTCCTATCATCGAGAGATTTGCATATACACTATGCATTAAACTGACTTCTTTTTCTGCTCTTATTTTCACTACACACTGCTTATTTATTTCACTTGGGCCAATTATTTTGAAACATCTATTTGAGTGTTATTCAATTCTTCCTCTGAAACGGCATACTGTAATACAGATTACCAAGCACTGCACCTGCTAACCAAGACTGTGGTTACACAACAGCCATGCATCCACACTCAGGCAGAAGGGTCTGGAATGAACACCTGATATTACTCAAGGTTGGTTTCACCTTCAGTCTTAGCTGCATGACCTTTTCCCTAAAGTCATATAATGCAGAGGCCCATAGCAGCTGCTATGCTGAGCAAGTCTTAAATGACTTTCCAATCTGTCTTCAGAGACCTTCAAATAAAGTCAATGGACAGGAAGAGGCTCTCGGTTATAACACAGTTTCAGAATACACTGCAGGATTACAGTGTGTGGTGTGAGGCTACACTTACATTCACAATGACTTGGTAAGCTTAATCAGCAAAGCAGCTGCTAAGAGACACTGCAGGAATGAAAATCAAAAAGAGATATCTCATTAACATCTTTTTGGTTTTTCCTAGTCAACAATGAAATCAGAAAGAACTAAAATGGAGAAATTTTCTGTTGTCTCATGCTTCTCAGATTTTCTCCTGAGACAAAATACCCTGGAAGTCTCATAAGTGTCTCCTCTTGAGATTCTGCAGAGATCTCAGCAAAAGCACACAATGGGCTCAGATGTTCTGAGCAAGTTGTTTTAATTTACATTGCTGTGCTCCAATTAGGTCATAGTCATTTGGGAAGAAAAGGTAAACAGTGTGGCATAGTAGTTAAGACTATGGACTTCAAACCCTGAGGCTGTGTCTTCATGTCCCCACTACTGACACTCATCTATCTCTGCTCCTACTGGAAAAACAAAAGAAATGGAACCAATTGTATCTCAAATATTGTAAATCACATTGAATAAAGGCATAAGTCCATTAATAAGAAAAAATGATGAACACAAGAAAGAGATCTCACAAAATATGTGATTTTCAAATCCAAACTCACAATTTAGACACATTTTACCTCAGTTGTATCTCATGTCTCCTTTTTTCTAAAGCTATTTCTCCTAAGGAATTTTAGGAGAAAGATTTGTGACAAAGTTGATTCTTAAATGAAAAGTAAATGAGAAGGACTTTTAGTCTCCTAAGCCATCAAGGATCAACCTTTGAGCAGTAAAATTTTCCTATGAGATGTGACTTTTCTGTCATAGGTAAATACAGCTATGTGATTCTTAACCTTTTCTTAGTTTTGTTATTTATTAGCACAGACCATTCCAAAATATAATCATGACTTGCATTCCACCTGAATCACCCCATGTAAAAAGATTTTTCCTAGAACCAGTAACATTCTTGACTTGTAAGTAAAATTTAAGGATCAAGCTAGATGAAATACGCATGTGTTTTTGGAAAATTTCTTCATCATTTTCTATAATAGTAGTGAACTCCTTATGCTCCTTTTAAAATTTCAGAAATGGCAAAAGGAGAAAAAAAACAGACAAAGAAACTCTTGCGTTGCCAGGACCCATTTTTTACTTCTCTGTATGAAGCTAATACAGTCTGAAAATGAAATGTTTCTGTTGTTGCTTATGCACATGAAGGCCACTGTTTTGATTTGCAACTGGTATTGTTCTTGATGTAGATGTAATGAAGTAGGCAGCCTGTACACCAATGCACACAAAGACTAGTTGAAAGTTTGAAAATGTGTTTATAACTTTCTGAGATTAGGACTGTCTCATTATGTTTGACTGCTGTGCATTCTTATTTTACTTCCGTCTGTCTGAGGTTTATACCTAGGTGTGTAGCTACAGGGGCCATTGTTACAGACATTTTTATAATTCAACCATCACTGTTTAAGGCTCAATATTCAGAATGATTGTCAAAAATAGCACTTAATTGATTTAAATGCTGAAAGGTACAAAGAAAAATAAGAAGCACAATAAAATTTGACATGAATACCTTGGGGTGAGTAAGAGTAGGGTTTGTTCTGTTTTTTGTTAGAGAGCTGTTTTTGGTTATGTTCTCATTGTTGCTGACTTACACATTATTTTGTTTCAGAATTAATTTTTCTTTTGCCTTTATTTTTAGATACTTTTAAAATAATGGTTTCTCTCCCCGAGGTTTTTATTTATCACCAGTGCTGCAAAATATATGTCTACTAATAATAATATTTAAAAAGTGCATAGTATACATTGTCTGGTACTAGTGGTAATGACACTGTTGGTAACCAACGACAGCCTTAGGTCATTGACAACCCAGAAATGAATAGAAATCTTTTAATAAACTTGTAGGAGCTTCCCAAACCACTATACTCTTAAACATAAAGGTGCCAGAGTGGTTCTTTAGAGCAGTGCCATAGGAGAACCATTTTTTGTTCCCAAAAGAACTGTCCATGTGAAGGTTCCAGAAAGAACCTTTATTTATTTAGATCATTAACAGGCTCCATAATTATCAATGAATAGATAAGACATTTGTGAAATATCAAAGGGGGTACGTACAATCACACATGGCTAAGTTCAGTTTTTCTTGATCTGTTGTATCCTGCTAGGTAGCCTACTAGACATTAAAGAATTCTCTTTTGCCTGCACATTAGGACTTCTTCAAAGTCAAAAGAACCAACTTTATCTGCAGAGACCCCTTCCCAGAATGAAAAGATTATTTATCAAGCAAGGGTTCTGTGGAGAACCATAGAACCCAGTAAAGTGCTATTACAGAAGTAATATTTTTAAGACTGTAGAGAGCAGGCTAGCATGGCCTTGCAAAAACATTTGGGGGCAATCATTCTTGGTACAATCGGTAATGTGAGGAACATGAAAGAACACTTGGTGTCACTGAAGGAAACTCCTCCAAGGTCCAATCAGGACACCATGTCACCTATAAGTAATTTGGAAAGTAAAGCAAATAAAGCAACCTGAAGTAAATCTGGAGGTCATTCTGTCTGGAAGCTTAAAAGCCCCTTCTTAGAAGTCTTATCATTAGCATGGAGTTGGGAGGTAGTTGAAGATAAAGGATAAGCTGGTGGGAGGAAGGAATGTCAGAAGTAAGAAGAAAAGAGTGATCCGTGTGAGAAGCTGATCAGGAAACTGTGCCTAGAAATGGATATATGGATCAGCCATCCCAAGGTTGTTTTGTGTTCTCTAGCCTATTTAAATATTCCTTCTGTTGTTATTACATTTTCCTTTGTGTTTGTACTTTGGTTTCCTAAATAATTATTTGGATTTGATATCAACATTTAAATGCCCACTAGTGTCCACAATGTAAATGAAAATTTTGTTTTACCAAACTGTTATATGACCTGCAGGTGTATGTCTCTAAATCAGAATTCTTTGTGAACTACATCACTTATTATATCATTTCCATGACTGAATTACAGTATATATCAGCATACAGTATATCAAGGGCAACACTGGCTCAGTGATCAGCTATTCTGGTCAAATCTGTGTGTAGTTTCCATATTCTTACCATAGGTTTTCAATGGATGCTCTGTTTTCCAATCACATCACAAAGGCAAGCAAGCTAGATTAATTGAAGACTCCAGATTGGTCTGGTATGAATAAGTGTGGATGAGCATGCATAGCTGACTGGCATCCCATTTATTGTTGATTCCTACCCTGAATTCAAAGTTCATGGGATGTCCTTTGGCATCCATTAGCCATGCAACAAAATGATCAGGTTCAAAAAAATGGATGGAAATTTCCCAATTTACATATATTTCTCAACTGATAACAAATTCATGGGTAAGACAGCCCTATCAACATAAAGTATATTAGTAATTCAAAAAACAGCAGTGAAAGAGTTAGTTTTTGTGCATCATAAATTGACTGATAAGGATTTGAAGTGTACATAAAATAGTTGGTGCTTTTTTAGCTCTGTAAGCACTGGGTTAACAAGTCAGAACAAAGCTGCCAATTAGCATTAGCTCACTTCAGAGCTGTTTTGTTATGCTCTTTATAATGCTGACTTTTGTATTGTTACAATTCATGGAGAAAAAAAGCAGAGAGCATATGCAGTTGAATAAGCACCTTACAACTGTTACAAACTATACTGTAGTACTGTGTGTGCAGCATGAGCTTTCAGTTCATATATTGTATTGTGTGGATGCTAAAGTAGGGTATTGTTGTGTTTTCTTTTTTTAAAGCCATTCAGTCTGTTCTATAACAATAGTCAAGCCTACAGAAAAGAACCGGCTGTTTACTTTTGCTTTTTAAGCGACATGCTTTTGTGGCTACTAATTGACAAAATGAGTAAACACACTTAAAGTACATAATTCTAATATTTAGCACTTGTAGGTTCTTTGTTAGAATTTACTTGACAGAAAAACAACACTGCTGATAGTCAAAAAAAAAAAGAACTGGGCTTATCTGAAGAAAAACAAACCAAGTCTCATCATGGACAGCAATTTCTTCACAGGGGAGACAGTTTCCCATTTGGGTTAATGAGTTAGCTGCTTCACTGTAGAGAAAAGCCAAGCAAAATGACACCTTTTATTGGCTAACTAGAAAGATTACAATATGCAAGCTTTCGAGGCAACTCAGGCCCCTTCTTCAGGCAAGATGTAGCTTCACTGGAAACATCACAGTCAATTGTGCAATCAGATCATTTTTTGCAGACAGCAAATATATTCATGTCATATAGCAGAAAGGACATGCAGCTTATTGTCTTGTCTGTTAATTTCCTGCAGGACTATGTTGTATGATCATATATGAAGTAAGCAAAACAATAATTGCCTATCACATATTAAATTCTAGTACTTATATTGATATACTATATTTAAAAAATATAAGATTTTAGTGGCAAGCCAAAGTTGATAAATTGGACTTATGCTACATATGTATTGCTATCGTGTTAAATGCCAAACTAAAACATATAATTTGAATTATTTCAAACATACTGTATAGTAAAAATTATTTTTTGAAGACAAATGGTGTCATTTGTAATTGATCACAGTTTTCCTCATCTTTCTGAAATATGTTTCTAAATGAAGTGCACTGCCTATATTATTATCCAAAATTTATTCTGAGGTGTCATAGAGTTTTACCCACACAAAAGACAAGGCCAGTGCTCAGAGAGAAGCTTTTGGGTTGCATTATCAGGAACACTCTCAAGCACACCCTCGACTATGGCCTAAGCCAGGGGTGGGCAGATTCAGTCCTGGAGGGCCACAGTGGTTGCAGGTTTTTGTTCCAATCCAGTTGCTTAATTAAAAACCAATCCTTGTCAATTATTTAATTGCATGGCTTGCTAGTGCTTTAACTCTGCCATGTCAGGTCATTCTCATATCCTAGATTTATTTTCCTTTCTAAGGATATCATCCAAATGATTTGAAGTCTAAAACAGATGAGTAATTCTCAGTGCTTCACTTTTTTCTCTTCACTTTCCTTCCAAGTATTTAATTAAACCAAATAGTGCATGATAAATACACACAGGTGTAAATGAAAACAAGCTAAATGGAGAAATGCTGGTCTCTTTTGTCATTTGCATGGTATTGCTAATTAGGAGCAATTAAAAACTGAGAATACAGCTGTTTAAGAATAAAATAAGCAATAAGGGTTCAAAATCTTAACGAGCAAGACAACTAAAGTGAAGCTGAAGTGTTACTTGAGCAATAAGGGCTTCTTATTAAGCAATTGGGTTGGAGCAAAAACCTGCAGCCACTGCGGCCCTCCAGGACTGAATCTGCCCACCCCTGGCCTAAGGCATTCTGTATGTAGAACAGAGCCACTGTCCCAATTATATCACTTCCAGCCCGGGCTTTAAAGCCGCCATTTTTTCCTGTCATATTCAGTTCTGTTGTGGACTTGAACCTGTGATCATCTTGATCAATTTAAAACCCATTTGCAGCCAAGGCACAATATATGGGTGGCTGCCCCAAATCTTTTTATGTCCATGGTCTGCTTTTGTGACAGCTGTTTGGAGGTGTCACATTACCATGATCATTGCATTTTTCTCTTCTTTGCCTTCTTTCACGTTTTTAAAATGAGCCAAAACAATCAAATGCTAGCCAGGCTTATTGATCCTGTTTTTATTTAGACATTTCAATTTTAAAGATACTTTACATACAGAGCTGGGAAACATAATGTGAAAGCTGTTGTGCTGCATAGGCTGTTTGAACTAGATGATTTGGTCTCTGTGCCTGAAAATATTATTTGGTTGTAAAACTCTGTGAGTGCTATATTAATTGATTTTTCTTATTCTCTACAAGAGTCAACACAATCTGTCTGGTCCACATCCCCTTCTCCCTCTGAAGTGATCAGATATGCGTTGAAGTGGGACCACTTTTCCCCTTTTTTGGGACATTCTTTGATTACTATATCTCTTGAGTTTCTGAAGAGAAATATTTGGTGGTCAGATATGTCAGGGATTATATAAAAACCTGTGAGGTGCGTCACTGACTAAAATCTCAAACTAGGATTACTTCTACCCATAGCTCCTCCTACCCAACCTTGGGAAGACATTACTGTTGATTTCATCACTAATTATCCTCCATCAAAAAGTCAAACAGATATTTCATCCATCCATCCATCCATTGTCTCCCACTTATCCGAGGTCGGGTCGCGGGGGCAGCAGCTTGAGCAGAGATGCCCAGACTTCCCTCTCCCCGGCCACTTCTTCTAGCTCTTCCGGGAGAATCCCAAGGCGTTCCCAGGCCAGTCGAGAGACATAGTCCCTCCAGCGTGTCCTGGGTCTTCCCCGGGGCCTCCTCCCGTTTAGACGTGCCCGGAACACCTCACCAGGGAGGCGTCCAGGAGGCATCCTGATCAGATGCCCGAGCCACCTCATCTGACTCCTCTCAATGCGGAGGAGCAGTGGCTCTACTCTGAGCCCCTCCCAGATGACTGAGCTTCTCACCCTATCTTTAAGGGAAAGCCCAGACACCCTGCGGAGGAAACTCATTTCAGCCGCTTGTATTTGCGATCTCGTTCTTTCGGTCACTACCCATAGCTCATGACCATAGGTGAGGGTAGGAACATAGATCGACTGGTAAATTGAGAGCTTCGCCTTGCGGCTCAGCTAATTTTTCACCACGATAGACCGATGCAGAGCCCGCACCGATCCGCCTGTTGATCTCATGCTCCATTCTTCCCTCACTCGTGAACAAGACCCCGAGATACTTGAACTCCTCCACTTGGGGCAGGATCTCGCTACCAACCCTGAGAGGGCACTCCACCCTTTTCCGGCTGAACCATGGTCTCGGATTTGGAGGTGCTGATTCTAATCCCAGCCGCTTCACACTCGGCTGCGAACCGATCCAGAGAGAGCTGAAGATCACGGCCTGATGAAGCAAACAGGACAACATCATCTGCAAAAAGCAGTGACCCAATCCTGAGCCCACCAAACCGGACCCCCTCAACACCCTGGCTGCGCCTAGAAATTCTGTCCATAAAAGTTATGAACAGAATCGGTGACAAAGGGCAGCCCTGGCGGAGTCCAACTCTCACTGGAAACGGGTTCGAATTACTGCCGGCAATGCGGACCAAGCTCTGACACCGATCGTACAGGGACCGAACAGCCCTTATCAGGGGGGCCGGTACCCCATACTCTCGGAGTACCCCCCACAGGATTCCCCGAGGGACACGGTCGAATGCCTTTTCCAAGTCCACAAAACACATGTAGACTGGTTGGGCAAACTCCCATGCACCCTCCAGGACCCTGCTAAGGGTATAGAGCTGGTCTACTGTTCCGTGACCAGGACGAAAACCACACTGTTCCTCCTGAATCCGAGGCTCGACTATCCGACGGACCCTCCTCTCCAGGACCCCTGAATAGACTTTTCCAGGGAGGCTGAGGAGTGTGATCCCTCTGTAGTTGGAACACACCCTCCGATCCCCCTTCTTAAAGAGGGGGACTACCACCCCGGTCTGCCAATCCAGAGGCACTGTCCCTGATGTTCATGCGATGTTGCAGAGGCGTGTCAGCCAAGACAGTCCTACAACATCCAGAGCCTTGAGGAACTCTGGGCGTATCTCATCCACCCCCGGGGCCCTGCCACCAAGGAGTTTTTTGACCACCTCGGTGACCTCAGTCCCAGAGATGGGGGAGCCCACCTCTGAGTCCCCAGGCTCTGCTTCCTCATTGGAAGGCATGTTAATGGGATTGAGGAGGTCTTTGAAGTACTCCCCCCACCGACCCACAACGTCCCGAGTCGAGGTCAGCAGCGCACCATCCCCACCATATACAGTGTTGACACTGCACTGCTTCCCCTTCCTGAGACGCCAGATGGTGGACCAGAATCTCCTCGAAGCCGTCCAAAAGTCGTTCTCCATGGCCTCCCCAAACTCCTCCCACGCCCGAGTTTTTGCCTCAGCAACCACCAAAGCCGCATTCCGCTTGGCCTGCCGGTACCTATCAGCTGCCTCCAGGGTCCCACAGGACAAAAGGGTCCTGTAGGACTCCTTCTTCAGCTTGACGGCATCCTTCACCGCCGGTGTCCACCAACGGGTTCGGGGATTGCCGCCACAACAGGCACCGACCACCTTACGGCCACAGCTCCGGTCAGCTGCCTCAACAATAGAGGCACAGAACATGGCCCATTCGGACTCAATGTCCCCCACCTCCCTCGGGATGTGGTCGAAGTTCTGCCGGAGGTGGGAGTTGAAGCTACTTCTGACAGGGGGCTCTGCCAGACGTTCCCAGCAGACCCTCACAACACGTTTGGGCCTACCACGCCTGACCGGCATCCTCCCCCACCATCGAAGCCAACTCACCACCAGGTGGTGATCAGTTGACAGCTCCGCCCCTCTCTTCACCCGAGTGTCCAAGACATGTGGCCGCAAGTCCGACGACACGACCACAAAGTCGATCATCGAACTGAGGCCTAGGGTGTCCTGGTGCCAAGTGCACATATGAACACCCCTATGCTTGAACATGGTGTTCGTTATGGACAATCCGTGACGAGCACAGAAGTCCAAAAACAAAACACCGCTCGGGTTCAGATCGGGGGGGCCATTCCTCCCAATCACGCCCTTCCAGGTCTCACTGTCATTGCCCACGTGAGCATTGAAGTCTCCCAGCAGAACGAGGGAGTCCCCAGAAGGTATGCCCTCTAGCACACCCTCCAGGGACTCCAAAAAGGGTGGGTACTCCGAACTGCTGTTCGGTGCATACACACAAACAACAGTTAGGACCCATCCCCCCACCCGAAGGCGAAGGGAGGCTACCCTCTCGTCCACCGGGGTAAACCCCAATGTACAGGCTCCAAGTTGGGGGGCAATAAGTATACCCACACCTGCTTGGCGCCTCTCACCGGGGGCAACTCCAGAGTGGTACAGAGTCCAGCCCCTCTCAAGGAGATTGGTTCCAGAGTCCAAGCTGTGCGTCGAGGTGAGTCCGACTATATCTAGCCGGAACCTCTCAACTTCGCGCACTAGCTCAGGCTCCTTCCCCTTCAGAGAGGTGACATTCCACGTCCCAAGAGCCAGCTTCTGTAGCCGAGGATCGGACCGCCAAGGTCCCCGCCTTCGGCCACCATCCAACTCACACTGCACCCGACCTCCTTGGCCCCTCCCATAGGTGGTGAGCCCATGGGAAGGGGGACCCACGTTGCCTCTTCGGGCTGTGCCCGGCCGAGCCCCATGGGTGCAGGCCCGGCCACCAGGCGCTCGCCATCGAGCCCCACCTCCAGGCCTGGCTCCAGAGTGGGGCCCCGGTGACCCGCGTCCGGGCAAGGGAAAACGCCGTCCAAAATTGTTTTTCTTCATAGGAGGTTTGTTTAACCGCTCTTTGTCTCATCCCTCACCTAGGACCAGTTTGCCTTGGGTGGCCCTACCAGGGGCATAAAGCCCCGGACAACAGAGCTCCTAGGATCATTGGGACACGCAAACCCCTCCACCACGATAAGGTGGCGGTTAAAGGAGGGGATATTTCAGTCATCGTTAATTATTTTTCTAAAAGTGTTGATTTCATACCTGACCTATGCAAAAAGGTTATTTAAAGTTTTTCTGCATCCTTATTTCATGTTTTATGACCTGCCATTTTATTTTATCGGATTGTGGTCATTATTTTATCTCTAGAGTTTTTAAAAGATTTTGTATTCAGGTTAAACTCATGTCAGGTTACCATCCTGAGTTTAATGGGTTATCAGAATTTGTGAACCTGGATTTGGAAAAATTTCTGTGCTGCACAATGAATGCTATCCAGTCTGAATAGTATGATGTTTTATACTTGCAGAATTATCCCAAAATATTTTGTATAATTCCTACCTAAAGATGTCCTCTTTTGAATGTCAATATGATTTTTTGCCTGCAGTATTATGTTGTGTCAGATTCCATTATATCTTTGCTGTCAGAATTTCTGATCTCTTTGTGTAACAGTTGGAATAAGATATGAGAGAATCTGTTGAAGTGAGAGTCTCTGAAAAATTCTATGCAGATTAAAAATTGCCTGCTTTTCAGATTGGGCAGAAAGTGTGGCTCACAAGTTGAGACACTTGCCTGAAGGTGCTGTTCAGTAAAGTTTGTCCTCAGTGCATAGGCCCGTTTGCTATTATTAAGCAGGTTACTCCAGTAACTTATTACTTGATTTTGCCAGTCAATTTCAAGTAACATTTCTCCTTTTGTGTCATTTGTTTAAAGCCTTTTTTAATGGCACTTTTTTATGGCATCCACATGACTGCCTATGACTGAAGTTGGTTAACATTATGAGTTTTGATGTACAGAAAATTTTGGGGTTAGAGTCCATAAGTTTCTGTGTCCATCGACCCTTAGTTGACTTCAATTGTTGCTTCCCCTCTAAATCTGATGGTAGTGCCTGAGGGTGGTGCCTTAGGAGGAGGGCTATGTTATAATAATGCATTAATATATGTGTACTGTATTTCAAGGGTTTTCCTTATTAGGATTCCAATTATGTGTTTTCTTTTTTATTTTAACTTAGTTTGACAATGTTTAATTTTTATTTTACAATGCTATTTAAAGACATGATTTGACCACAGAAGTAACAATACATAAATGCTGCCTTTATCACAGTTATTTTCTAAATTCAAGTAGTCTCTAGTGCTAGGTTTGTTTAATGTCTAGCTGTTTTGTTTTGATTCAACTTTATTGACACCCTTCTTTGTCTGACTGCTTCCCATTTTATGGCTAACCATCTTCTGGGCAATTTTACTCTCTCAATAATCCTTAGTCATGCGTTGTACTCCTACAATTCTACTTCCCATTAATTGATAAAGCAGACCTAAGAAAGTTACAGTTCCTTTGTACCTGTACTGAGACAGAGATAGATCAGTGTTACACTTTTATACAAGTTTCATAAAGGCATTTGCCAATTTAGGACAGAAATTATGTTCCCTTTATATCAGCTTGGAGAAAGGGGGGGAAGGGTTATACTCCCCAGGCTTGAAAAACCAAAAAAGTCACAAAGTGTGCTGGTGGGCTACCTGGGTCTTAGAAAAAATGAGGGGAGTTAAAATACAAATAGCATATACTGTATAATTCTTAACCAGCCTTAATGGTCACCTGTAAAATGAAACTAAAAGGGATATATATTTATAACAGACAAGTAGGAAGGACGTGCCTGCACACCATATCTCCTAAAGAGCCCATAAAATACCATAGTGTTGGAAAAGAGGAATTAATAAAATGTATTATTATTATTATTATCATTAAGCAAATTGAATTTATTCCACTCCTAAACAATTCAAAAGAATGTCCAACATGCACAAACAAAGCAATACTTAGAAACAGTGCAAAAAAAGCACCACTCAAGTAGCTATCAATTTTGAAAATACTCAATGACTGTTGAAAGTATTCATAGATTATACAATTCACATCATTATTAGTAGAAGATGAAAAAAGTTTCTGCTTTAGGTATATGTATTCAGCATTTTTTGCCTCACATTTCCTTTCATCCTACACTTACCAAGATCTTTGTAGACACGGAACACACATGAAATCCATGTATTCCAAAAAATGATATACTGTATTATTTACCATATACAATTCCAGGAACCTCACACACAGATAAGGAGCCTTGGCTTGAGATGGGAGAGTTGAGGTCTGTCAAGGCGGGGGATGGGACAGCAGGCTGCTTGCTGCTTGTGCTGATCAACACATTTACAAAACAAAAGACACTGATGAAGAAGTGTGAAGGGATTTAAAGTGGGCCGGGATTACAAGTTTTTTTGTAGGCTTCAGTAATTGTAGTGTTAAGCTTAAAGTGAAGGGTTAATAAAGTAACAGGTCAACTTCTGTATTGCTACTATGTTGGTTTATATGTATATTGTTCTAACTCCCTCTGTGATTGTTCCCCTTTGTTAAGTAATTTTGTAAACTACACTAGAAACTAAAACCAGCTGAAAGAAGCAGTAAAAATGTAGTTCTTTTGTTCAGGATCCTGGACAGTATTCTGTCACAATGGACACTGTAATGCCTTTTACAGAATGTGTCTGTCACTCATCTGTAACACGATCATGATTTTATGCATGAGTCTGTTCTCTTTTCTCAGCTAGATTCACAGCTGTTCTGTTCATATGATCATTTATCAGGTGTGGACCAAGTGAAATTAATACTCAAACAGACTCACTGTATGGTATGTTCGCCGTACCAACATTAATTAAATTCAATTTCCAGATTAATGTTCACACTGGTACAGTAAATATGTCATCTAAATTTATGTTTCTTTCCTGTGGGAAAAGAAAGCTACAACTATGATCTATAAATGTATCTGTTTTATTTGTATAATGTATATATTTATAAGAGAGGGAGCATATGCAGTTAATCTATGTACAACAAAAAATAATCAAAACTGAAACAATAATGGTATACTTAGTTTGTATTAAGTACTTATTCACTATAAAGTACACGTCAGGCTCTGCTGGGGGATTCAAACTGAAGCCCTTCACTGAATGTGGCTGTGATGATTAGGGTGCTCTCTCTCTTTCTCGTTTTGTTGGCCAGAGTGCTGTTGGTTCACTGGCCGTAATTTTGCTCAGATAAGTGCAGAGAAGCTTGGAAAGTGGAGGGACATGAAGCGCTGCAACTTAAAAGTCTCAGGGTTCAGCAGGTTAGCTATTGTGTTGTTCCAGCACATCCAAGGTCCAGAGATTCTTAAATGGGGTTGATAATACCGTACTGATTTTTTTTAACTTTACGATAATGCCGTTTTGGTCCAATAAATGAATCAGTTCTAAATAGGAGCCCCCCTTTCTAGACATCTCTCAAAAACAAAGATCCTTCTCAATGTTTCTCCTGGCAGAGTCCAAAAAATATTTTCTTACAAGTTGAAACAGTAAAGTAATGAAAAGAATAGGGAAAAATGCATAATATGTAATAATAATAATAATAATAAACATAAAAAAATATATATTTATATGAAATATTTTATAAGCAGGATATTCAAATGAGTTCAAAACTAAATACATATTATAAAATCCACAGGCCTTAGTTACATAATGAATGTTGATTACACTAGCTCTTCTCTATATAATGAGCATAACATGTAATGAAGGTGCTTCTCTACCTTTATGGACTAAGAGACGAGTATCCTTATCTTGATAGGGCAGCTACTATTGGTTATCTGCATTAGACTAAGTGAACATCATCATGCTGCATGATTTATACATATATATAAGATACCTATAAAGAGAAAAAGTAATCTTTTTAATATTTTAAGGAATTCAGCCGGACAATGAAAATAGGTATTCAGTAAGAAGCGTAGCTGTCTGTTTTATAGGATTTGCACAGTTTAGTTAAACAAGCCAATATAGTACACTTTTTTAGTCAAAAGTTTGATATGTAGCTGTTTGCTTAACTGATAAAGAGGTGTGTCATTAACTGTAACCTTATAATCACTCCTATTTACTAAAAAAAGATAGAAATTGAACAAAATAAGAATGTCTCACCCAAAATACACCTGCTTATTTAATAGCTCACACAGCCTAATTATAACCAACCACTGGGTGACATATTGTTTGTTTGAGATCTACAGTTATATGTAAAAATGTGAGGACATCTGTTCAAACTGCATATTTCATTGATTTTCTAAATAAAAATAATCCTAGCCTCTGCACATTTTAATAAATAAATTGCTGTTTACTTTCTAAATTTAAGTGATTAAAAAAAATAATTGTGAGTGTATACTTTACAAAGGTTTTGTAACATGAAAACCAAAAAACTTAAAATCAATTTTGCACAAGCATCAAAACCAAAATGAGGGCCCAAAAGGAGTAGTCAGAAAGGCAAAAACAAAAATCCCAATGAAAGAATCTTAAGCTACCAATTAATGTTTGTTAATGTGCTCCTCCATCTTAAACAGGAGTTACAAGATGATGTCATATACTGTACCTTGCCCATGTGACATCACATGTCACATTCACGTGATTAGCATTTTAAATTATCACTATTCATTTATCTATTATTTATACTAGAGTATAATTCTTTATATGTCTTGCACTTGTCCTGTGTTTATGTATAGGTTGCATTACAGTCCTGGGAATGTTATTTTATGCCACTGTATGCTGCAATATGGTGTATGGATGGTATTCTTGAAATAATTAGTGATACTCCTGTAAAATCCTAACAGAAGTGTGGACTTTAGAAATTGCAAACCTATTACTTAAAGGATAATTTTTATTTTTCAAGTCGAAGTTATTTCTGCACAAGTGTTTATGTAATGTAAGAAAACAAAGGAAACAAGATAAAAGTTCTGGGGGATCTGCACCATATATTGTGTGGATTGCTGTAAGGCAAAATTGGTTTGGTTACAAGATAGTAATTGTTTTGGACCAAGTCATATGTCAGACTGAAGAACAGGAGGATTATCAGGTTTATATGATCGAGAGGGAGGAAGGGGCGGGTCATCGATGGAAAGTTACATCATCCCAGGGGCGGTCTAATGATGAAATAGGGAGTGGAATTGTTCTTAATTGCTCCTGCAAAGAATGAGAGAAGGTATTAGTGCACATTAGTGCAGTCCCATGCGGCGATTCAACAATAACTAGACCCTCCTGCTGTGTCCAATGCATGTGTGTATGACAGTATCAACTTGCCATTTAAAAGTGTGTTCTAAAGAGAAGCCTTTTTTAATAACTTTAAAAAATATCTTGTCTGTTCTTGCAGGTTACAATAAGGCTTAAGGGTACACGAGTCCAAACATGAGAAAAAGGCTTAAACTTACCAAAGACGTAATTTTTTTAAGGCAAGAATGTTATTGGATATTAATTTGCATTTTGAGATTCCACAAACATTGTAATATTGTGCATCCATGTTGTTTTAGAAAGGAATGAAAAAAGAAAATCTATTTGTGACATCTGGCCATTTCAGAAGAAAAAACAGCTTTGAACATAACCTTGCCAAATGTATGTCCTTCTGCACTAACTTTTCACTCCCCAGTGTAATGGTTTCCTCTAGTGCATTTTCGTTTTGAAAATTAGCTCGTTATTGGTATGTTTTCTTTCAGGATTTACACAAATAAGCTATCCTTTTAAATCTGTAATATGTTCAGCTCTGTAAAACTTTTAAGAGTAAAAGGATAGATTAGAAATAGTTTGTTCTCGTTCTCCAATTTTGCCTCCCCACGTGAGGCTAGACAACACTGACATACAGTACCTAGAGACAGAGTACGTCAAGTTTTACTCTGGCTGTTGGCCTTGCTCTCTTTCTCATGGGTTTGGGGTTGATTTGAATTTAATTTTGTCAAGTTTGACCGACTTGTATGGAATGTTACTTGGTTTTAATAAATTCAATTAAATGTTAAAAAAAAACATTCAGCTATGAACATATAAAATATGCAATTGGAAGGTACAGTAGTACAACGAACAAGTGGCTACTAGTGGTACACGTGGAAAGTATGAAGTAATAGCCTTTGAGGAAAAGTGACTCTTTTATAGAGAAAATCGTGTTGTGCTTCCACCACTTTGTTATGTCAGGCTGCAGCATGCGTTACTTATGAAGACAAATTTTCACCTATCATCAATCACGCAATTCTGGAGACATTTTTCCACTCTCCAAAAATTAAACTGGGCCAAATAAACAGCTTTCATCACAGCAATATTATTATTATTATTATTATTATTATTATTTACACAGAAAACTATCAGGGACACAATTCAAATCCATGATTCTAGATCCATGAATTGGCACCAGTAACAATTATTCAGCCTTGCTGCCCTACATAAGAGCTACTCATCTCTACATTATTCACTTTGCTAGTAAACTACATTGCCATTGTTATTATTCTACAACAGTACATTTCAGCTGGCTTCACTTGTGGCTGTAGTGAAATGACTCACCTGAAAAGTGTTTGTAACTGCAGTTGGGTTCAATAATGTATGATCAGAAATAACTTCTTCTACTGCAGGTAATTGTCCATGGAGAAATAAGTGCTACAAACGTGCACATCCACTTTTGGTAGGTCTTCCATTTGTGTGTTCACATTCAATCTAAGCATTACAAGTCATAATTTTAAAGTAATCGTTACTTTAAGGAAACTGGAAACACCTTGTTTTTTTAAGCTTCTGTTTACATCTGGGATATGAGCATTTTTCAAACTTTTTTCTTTGAAAAGCAAAATTGCTTTAAACAGCTTCAGACTCATGTTTATTTTTGTGCTAATCAGATTTCTTATTTACGTTTAAACTCCACTCACAACTTGTGAGCAGAAAGGAAATTTATTCTTACCTTTAGAAAAATACTTCAAAGACTCTGTGATAAAATAATTATTTCTAGTTTTCTTTCATTATCAAAAGAATACCTCATAAAAAGCAAAGGACTTTTTTTATCAAAACCTTTGTTGCTTCAAAGTGGGTGTACAGTATTTGGTAAGTTTTAAGGCTTTTTCTATTACCTATTGACTCATGTATCCTTCAGTAAGCTGCAAGACCAGGAAAATTATATTTACAAAAAAAACTTTTCTCTAGAACACAATTGTAGGTGGTAAACTAATACTGTATATACCATGACTGTGAAGAAATAACTTCTGCTTGAAAAATACCAAACTTATCCTTTAAAAATGCCTTGCCCTGGCACATTGACAAATGAGCTACATGAACAACACCTTGTGTCACATACTTTGAAGAGGACCTTACCGAGTAGTGTTATGGTCACACTTGAAAGAGTGCCATACTTTGCAGTAAAGTGCAAAGGATTTTAAAAGTAACTAAGAGAAGTGATGTCGTCAAAATCATATATATGACAAAAAAACCTAAACCTAAAATACAAAAACAGGTTGAATACCAGGAGATCAAGAAGACACCAACCAAAACTAAAACACAAGATAAGAATTAGAGTCGAAAACGTCAAAAACAAAGGTATTTACCCAGCAGATTGTTAAACAAAGGAAATATGCAAACACTTGTTTTTTGAATCTGTGAACTCGGTTAAGGATTTGACCTCATGGTGAACCTTTATCCTATTGTTCCATGATTGGTAATTCACAAACTGTAACTGGAGTACAAAAATGGCTTTGGAAACATTTCACAATATTTCACAACAACAAAACTAAGCCCTAAATTGAAAAGTTGATGCCATCACCAAAATCCCTAGGGAAGAAAGCTGCAAATGCAAATGCAAAATTGTATCAAAATGTAAGGGAAAGTTGTAAAAAATGAACTAACACAAAATATCCAACAAATTTGAAATATTTCTGAAATGAAAAACATCACAAAATGAAAAAGCACAAAACTGGGATTAACAAAGGAAGAGCAAGAAGTCCGGTTAGGGTCTAAAAACCAACATAGCAAAAAAAAAAAAAAAAAAAAAACTACAAAACCAACACTAACTGCTCTTTTGCCCCTAAATCAAACTAAAGTGGATATATTTTTTGGGTTCTTAGTTTGAAAGAGATCCAATGAGTGGATAACAGGCCACACTGTGTGTCACCATCTTATACAGGCAGAGTGCAATGACAACCAGCAACAACTTTAGCACCCGAAAACATGATGGCTGCTCCCATGAATCTGTATGACAGAATGGGGGAGCCTGTACAAAAAACTATTAACAAAATGTCAGTGTGTTTATGGCATCATCATAATGATAAAAAATGATAAACAATAAGAAATAACCATAGAAAAATTACAGAATTATAAATATTAATTTGGAGTCCACACACATATTCAGATTCTTTTAGAACACCCGGTTCTGACAGGATTTTGGGCTAAAGTCCCCTTTCAAAACATGAATGCTCCCTTTGGAGGGTCTTTGTCATCCACTCTGAGGCACCCTGCCAGGTGTTTGCACAGAAACACTGGAGCACCACTGGTGATGGGTTGGGTAGCAAGACTGGAGCATCCTTGGCAGAGGACTCAGTAGGTTACCCAGAGGCACCCAACAGCACCCAGCCTCAGACTCAGAGGACATTGAAGCACATCTTCTAATGGACTTGTGTACTAGAGTGCCTCCTTGATGAGGGTTTGGAAAATGACACTGAAACACTTGCAGGTTGGGACAATTTGATTGCAAAGCTGGAGACTGAATGCTGGAGACTCTGACTGAGAGATGAGCACTAGCTCTGGGTATACTCTGAAATCCCAAGAAATGCTGCCTTGGGGTTGAACAACTCTCACTTTTTGTTCAGAATACACTCACTTGTCCTCAGAAGATATTCCTTCATGCTCAGAAGTGGTGTCTGTAATTGAGATCTCCTGAAATGGAAATGTTTCTGGACTTCACGAGATTGAACTACTGCAGTCACCAACCGATCATCATTAATGGCGAGAGGGTGGAGACAGTTCAGAGTTTCAGATTCTCATCAGTCAGGACCTTTCATGAACAACAAATGCGATAGCGATGGCCAAGAAAGGTCTTCATAGGCTTCGCTTTCTGAGGAGTCTGAAGAAAGCACAACAACCATAATAGCTGCTGGTTAACTTCTACAGGTGCACCATAGAGTCTATCATCACACACTGCATTACAATGTGGTACTCTGGTTGCACTACTGAGAACAGGAAGATCCTCCAGCGTATTATCAAAGTGTTTTAGAGAATTACTGATGCTCAACTATTGTCACTGGAGTATATCTTCACTACCTACTGCAGCAGAAAAGCAAAGAATGCAGAGATCCAACACACCTCTGGCAATAGCATTTTTACACCTCTGCCCTCTGGCAGGCACTTTAGAGCCCTGCATGCCTGTACTACCAGGCTGAAGAAGAGCTTTTACCCCGAAGCAATCAGCCTATCAAATGCACAGCGATCACTGTCCCTTCCTATACCAAACCACCACTGATTGAATTGAATTTCTGCATCAACCACACATAGTCACACACCTATACATGAGCCATATGGAACTCATGATCATTGCTTTGACTATAATCTTCACTGTGTCTTCAATTATTATTTCTCTATTTATGCTTACATATTTACCTTTACTTTTACTCTGTGTGTATTTGGAACTGTTAATGGTAACTGTGCTTCTATAGTGTAATGTTTTACTTAGGTTTATTGTCTACTTTTATATACTTTTATCTAAGTCAACTATACAGTAGGCTTGCTCCAAGCAATATTTTATTGAACTGTACAGTAACAATAAAGGTATCTTGCTTTACTTTTGCGAAAACTCTTTGTAGCATTAGCTAGAGTTTTATAAATGGACACGAGCAAACTATCGAAGGCATCTTTAATCTCTTTGCAATGTAAAACCAATGGCTGGAGAAAATGAAGCAATTATCTGCTCTTTAGTAACAGCTAAATGTCCCTCTTATTACAAGACTTATATTCAATTAAAATATCAAACAAGTCAATTAGAGCCCTGTCAATATTCTCCAGTTCATAATAATGTTTAATCACCTCTGCAAGTTGGTTTAATCTCCACTCTTGTTTATTAACATTAACAGAAAATTAGTAAACACTTCTAAGCGTGTTTCTTCTGTCTGGCCACGATTTGTTGTCATTGAACCCAAACACATTTTGCAGTTTTAGTAATATTAACAAGGCAAGTTTACAGGGGGATGTTATAGTCACAAGAGAGTGGGATAACCCTGCAAACAGCAGAGCACAAGAGCAGGAGCTTTTAGATGTTATTAGTGAATGTTTATTAACACAGTATGTTAAAGCACTAACCTGTCTAGATTTAGTATTTTGTAATAATAAGGATGGATTTGAGGGTGTAGACATGATTGAACTGCTAAGGTCAAGTGAGCAATAATATAATACAATTCCCAGTGTTTTGGAAAAGTGAGGATGCAAAGTTCAAAACTGTTAAGTGTAACTTTGGGAGGGCAAATTTTAAGCAGATGCAGTAAATTGTAAGGAGGATAAGCTTTTATGTGTGGAGACAACCGAGGAGCAGTGGAACAGGTTTAAGAAAATTTACATAATACAATTTATATAATGCAGGACATACAATATAATGCAGGGCATACAATTTAGTAGGAAATTTAAAAAAACAACTCCACAATGGGTTAATACAGAGTTGAAAAAGAAGCTGCAAAGTAAAAGAGAGCTGTATAAGGTTTATAAGATTAATAAATCCAATGCAAATCTGAGGGCAACCATTAAGAAGGATATCAGGGAGGCTAAAAGGCAGCTGGAGAGGAATATAGCAGATAAGGCAAAAAAAAAAAACCGAAAGAGGTCATTTCAGTATTTTAGTGGTAAAAGAACAGTCAAGGAGGATGTGAAGTGCATCAGGAATAGTAATGGGTAAATAAAAAATGCAGACAGTGAAATAGCAGGTGCTCTAAACTTGCATTTTTATGATCTCTTCACATGTGAAGAAGTGGACAACCTCGCAGCGATAAAAGGGACTACTAAGGAGGTACTGAGTGATTTGGAAATTGTAGACGGACAAGTAGTGTTTAGATTAAATAGGTTGAAAGCAAACAAATCACCAGGGGCCTCATGTATAACGGCGTGCGTAGAACTCACACTATAACATGGCGTAAGCACAAAAGCGGGAATGTGCGTACGCACAGAAAAATCCAGATGCAGGAATCTGTACATATGCAAACTTCCACGTTCTTCCGCTACATAAATCCCGATCAGCGTGAAAAGTAACGCATGTGCACGCGCCTTCTGTCCTGCCCCAACTCCTCCCAGAATTACGCCTCTTTGAATATGCAAATCAATATAAATAGCCTTCTGTGAAAAGACAATGGGAAAAGCACGGGGGAAAATATAAGAATTTCAGCGAATACCAAGTGGAGGCAAAGGGAAAACATACTATTTGTTGGTTTAAACAGTGATATAATCAACAAAAGGAAGTTGATCGAGTGACAGAGTGTCGGAGAAACTCAAAAGCTCAAGTTCACAAAGTCGCACAGTGCCCGAAATAAAAAAGAAATCACATATCAAAATCACTGTGAAAAGGCGAGTCATAGCCCAGTGTCTGAGTGTCATCCATCCATCCATCCATTGTCTCCCGCTTATCCGAGGTCGGGTCGCGGGGGCAGCAGCTTGAGCAGAGATGCCCAGACTTCCCTCTCCCCGGCCACTTCTTCTAGCTCTTCCGGGAGAATCCCAAGGCGTTCCCAGGCCAGTCGAGAGACATAGTCCCTCCAGCGTGTCCTGGGTCTTCCCCGGGGCCTCCTCCCGGTTGGACGTGCCTGGAACACCTCACCAGGGAGGCGTCCAGGAGGCATCCTGATCAGATGCCCGAGCCACCTCATCTGACTCCTCTCGATGCGAAGGAGCAGCGGCTCTACTCTGAGCCCCTCCCGGATGACTGAGCTTCTCACCCTATCTTTAAGGGAAAGCCCAGACACCCTGCGGAAGAAACTCATTTCAGCCGCTTGTATTCGCGATCTCGTTCTTTCAGTCACTACCCATAGCTCATGACCATAGGTGAGGGTAGGAACATAGATCGACTGGTAAATTGAGAGCTTCGCCTTGTGGCTCAGCTCCTTTTTCACCACGACAGACCGATGCAACGCCCGCATTACTGCGGATGCCGCACCGATCCGCCTGTCGATCTCACGCTCCATTCTTCCCTCACTCGTGAACAAGACCCCGAGATACTTGAACTCCTCCACTTGGGGCAAGATCTCGCTACCAACCCTGAGAGGGCACTCCACCCTTTTCCGGTTGAGGACCATGGTCTCGGATTTGGAGGTGCTGATTCTCATCCCAGCCGCTTCACACTCGGCTGCGAACCGATCCAGAGAGAGCTGAAGATCACGGCCTGATGAAGGAAACAGGACAACATCATCTGCAAAAAGCAGTGACCCAATCCTGAGCCCACCAAACCGGACCCCCTCAACACCCTGGCTGCGCCTAGAAATTCTGTCCATAAAAGTTATGAACAGAATCGGTGACAAAGGGCAGCCCTGGCGGAGTCCAACTCTCACTGGAAATGGGTTCGACTTACTGCCGGCAATGCGGACCAAGCTCTGGCACTGATCGTACAGGGACTGAACAGCCCTTATCAGGGGGGCCGGTACCCCATACTCTCGGAGTACCCCCCACAGGATTCCCCGAGGGACACGGTCGAATGCCTTTTCTAAGTCCACAAAACACATGTAGACTGGTTGGGCAAACTCCCATGCACCCTCCAGGACCCTGCTAAGGGTATAGAGCTGGTCCACTGTTCCGCGACCAGGACGAAAACCACACTGTTCCTCCTGAATCCGAGGCTCGACTATCCGACGGACCCTCCTCTCCAGGACCCCTGAATAGACTTTTCCAGGGAGGCTGAGGAGTGTGATCCCTCTGTAGTTGGAACACACCCTCCGATCCCCCTTCTTAAAGAGGGGGACCACCACCCCGGTCTGCCAATCCAGAGGCACTGTCCCTGATGTCCATGCGATGTTGCAGAGGCGTGTCAGCCAAGACAGTCCTACAACATCCAGAGCCTTGAGGAACTCCGGGCGTATCTCATCCACCCCCGGGGCCCTGCCACCAAGGAGTTTTTTGACCACCTCGGTGACCTCAGTCCCAGAGATGGGGGAGCCCACCTCTGAGTCCCCAGGCTCTGCTTCCTCATTGGAAGGCATGTTAATGGGATTGAGGAGGTCTTCGAAGTATTCCCCCCACCGACCCACAACGTCCCGAGTCGAGGTCAGCAGCGCACCATCCCCACCATATACAGTGTTGACACTGCACTGCTTCCCCTTCCTGAGACGCCGGATGGTGGACCAGAATCTCCTCGAAGCCGTCCGAAAGTCATATGAGTCATCTGAGTGTCATATGAAAGCTTATTAGGGTACAGACAAAAAAATAGGCACATAGTGAGAAAAAAGCACGAAATGTCAACTTTAATATCGAAATTTCCACTTTAATCACGTAGTTTATTTTGCCATTAAAGTAGAACATCATAAATTTCATCTTAAAATCATTTAATTTACTAGTTTCTCAAATCCCATTGTAACTAAAGTAGCACGTTAAATGCTTTGTTCTGTATTTGATCTTCTACGTGCTCTATGTGTGTGAATCACTACCTGCTTCTTAAACAGGCTTTCTCCTTCTCCAACAGGACACATAATACGTTACATTTGTGATATTACAGCTCTCTGAATAATTAAAATACTGAGATGTATACGTGATATCTTTTTCACGATGACAGGAATGAAAGCATGTTATTAAACATGGGAACACGCAGTGCTTGTTCATGTCTCACGCAAGAGGCTTGCTGCGCCATGCGCGACCTTCGATGAAATAATTTAATACAGAAGTACTGTCTCTTTCAAACGTACTAACCTCCAATTTCTGTCCTTACTTTTCTTTCTCCAAATACCCAATCGCCACACAATCAGCTCTGTAATAGACATGAAGCCATTTGTAAGCTTAGAATGCCGATTCTTCAAAACTTTTAAGGAACATTGAAATATCTTTGTAGTACATGTTTAATTATTCTATCCGTCTGTCTTTCCAGTGTCGCGTCAGCACCAGCAAGAATACAACGCAATGCAGGAACAATCCCTGAACTAGCTAGCGCTGCGGCACCGTGTCCTCACATGTTTAATTATTATTAACAATACAGATTATTTAAATGAAGTTAAAGTTTTATCTGTATAATATAATCAACATATTTTGCTGCATTTCATCTTAAAAATGATATTGTCATCATATGTAAATACACGCTTTATAAAGTGGCGCACATTGTGCAATATTATAACTGTAGTGCAAGTTTACAGTGAGGTAATTGTACTTATAAGTAAACAGTTCTACAAGGAGCACTTGATGGACTGATTGAGTGCATTTATAGTTCTTGGGATGAAACTTTTTCTAAACCGCGAAGTCCGTACAGGAAAGTCTCTGAAGCGTTTTGCCATGGCTGAGGCAGCGTCTGCTTCATGCTGTATACCGATAATTCTCTTTCCAATCAGCTGCTGCTGTAATTCCCCAATAAGATACAGTGATAAAAATACTCCGAGTGGTGCAATGAGAGTAATATGGAAAAAGATGATCTGTTGTGGCAACCTTTAATGGGAGCAGCTGAAAGAAGATGCAGTGAGAGTTACAACGCTAAAGCAGTTATGGTATTTGGAATACTATGGCTATTCCCTGGACCATTATATTGCTGCAGGTTAATTACAATCAGATGCATTACACTAATAAACAATATGCAGTTAGTTTCAGTGTATTTATAAAGCCGCATCAGGAATGTGGATCTAAGAAAGAAAGGGTGACCACACAGGAACAGTAGCACTGCTTTGACGCTGGGTGCCGCCAGTCTGCAAAACCGAGCAGAGAAATTGCGTATGCCAGGGTATGAGGTACCGTGGAAATGTGTGTGGCTTTACGCCAAGTTTAGGTTTTATACATCGTGATTTGAGCGTGGAAACGTTCGTATGCAACATTTCTGTGTGTACGCACCGTTTATACATGAGGCCCCAGGACCAGAAAATATTTACCTTTAAGTACTAAAGGAGGTTAGCAAGAACATATAGATTATAAACCCTTGACGCATATTTTTAGGAAGTCACTGAACACTGGGGAAATTCTGAAAGACTGCAAAATGACAAATATTATCCCATTATAGAAAAAGGGTGATTGGGCAGAGCCAAGCAACTATAAGCCGGAAAGCTTAACATGCATCACAAGAAAATTAATGGAAGGAAATATTAAGGAAATGATAGAGCAACACATGGCAAGAAAAGGAGGTTTTACACAACAGTCAGAATGGGTTCAGAAGAGGGAGGTTATGTTTTACTAATATGCTGGAATTTTATGAGGAAGCTTCAAAAGGATATGATAAAAGTGGAGCATATGATATTTATCTTGACTTTCAGAAAGCGTTTGATAAGGTGCCACATGAGAGGTTGGGCATCAAACTAAAAGAAGTGGGAGTTCAGGGTGAAGTTTGTAGATGGATGAAGAATTGGCTAAGACACAAGAAGCAGAAGGTTATGGTGTGAGGAAACCTATCAGAATTGTCTGATGTTGAGTGGTGCTAGGGTCGCTGCTATTTTTAATATATATAAGTGATTTGGATAGGAATTTAAGTAAGAAGCTGGTTAAGTTTGTAGATGATACAAATCTAGGTGGATTGTCAGATAATCTGGAATCCGTTGAGTCATTACAGAGAGCCTTGAACAGCATACAGGCTTAGGCAGATTTGTGACAAATGAAATTTAATGTCAGTAAATGTTAAGTATTACATGTAGGAAGTAAAAATGTAAGGTTTGAATCAGTAATGGGGGTTTAAAATTGAAAGTACACCTTAGGAGAAGGATTTATGAGATGTAGTGGACACAACACTATCAACCGCCAGACCATGTTCAGAAGCCATTAATAAGGCTAAAAGAATGTTAGGTTATATAGAGCACACAATGTGCTGAGTACACGTCAAAGGAGGTTATTCTCAAGCTTTATAAGGTACAAAAAGGACACAGAAGAGCTAGAAAAAGTCCAGAGAAGACTGACTAGGCTCACTCAAGGGCTACAGGGGATGACTTATGAACAAAGATTAAAAGAGCCAAGCCATTTCAGTTTATGCAAAAAAGGGGTAAATTTCACATAAACATTAGGAAGTTTTTCTTTATACAGAGAACCATAGACACGTGGTATACGTTACATAGTAGTGTGGTAAACAGTAGTTCTTTAGGAACTTTCAAAACTAGATTTGATTTTATTTTGGAAGAATTAAGTGGATATGATTGATGAGATTTGTTAGGCTGAATGGCCTCTTCCATTCTAGATTGTTTTTAATGTTCTCATGTTCGAACAGGAAGGTCAAAACTGAAAAAATATTTCCCAACATGATACAATATAATGATAATTGAAGGTAATAAAAAAGAAATAAAGAATCTAAAGGTTTAACTTATAGAACATGCAAACAAGTTCTTTCTCAAGTATAACAACAAAAGAGAAATAATGGTTAAATTGAAATTCAACACAGACTGAAATTATTTAACTAAAATAGCAAAACTGAGGTGATTATCACTGCAATGTTGCCTCTAGGCTGCACATTTGCATTGCCGCACAGAACATTTTAAGCTGCAGCACACAACATTTTCAAATAGTGCACAAAGTATAGGATTAAGAAATCCATCCCATCAACCCAAAGTTTACAAAAGACAGATGGCACAATGCAGTCTGGTATTCAGTTATTAAAATGTGGTATTTACTGAAAAGCCATAAGTGAATCTCTTGAAAACTGACATTGAAGTGACCCAGGTAGAGTGTTTTATACACACTTTTACAATGAAGTTCATATAACTCAACTGCAGTCTTCAAACAAATGTGACACTTAAAACCACAGCCCTTCACAAAACAGGATCCTTTGGATGTGCAACGAGTCTTAATCAAAGAGAAAGTGGAATACATTACAATTTGAACTGCCTCCATGTAATGTATGTGGAAAATCCAGATAATATGCTTGTGATGATTGCTCAAACATGCAATCAGATTGTCCTTTTTATTAGTATTTTGAAAAAAACTGAGCTGGGTGAACAATGGACCATGACTATGCAGGAGTCAATTTGATGCTTGCTTTGCGTGATGTTAACTGAGTGATTTTGGCAGGAGGACCCAGTAAATGCATAACATACAGAGATAAACTGAAGTCATCTTCTAACAAACCCCAGCATTATAAATGAAGCAAAAAATCAAAGTGTCCTTAATATTTATATTTCATTACATTTGATGGTTTTGGGCATTATATATTGCATTTGAAACTGTTTGTTGGCCAAGCTTGAGGTTATTAAAACTAACATTACTAATACTGAACATGCTCTTTAAAATGGTGATTTTAAAGCCATTATAATACAAGGAAGAAATATGGCAGCTATGTTCTATTGTCTGCAATGATAATTGTCTTTAATGAAAAAAAAATCCAGCTTTTTCCTGTACGATGGGTGCCTAAAGTTTTAGCACAAAGTGGCAGTTGGTCAGAGGTCTCAGGAACGTTTCTGCTTTACTAGTTACAGTATATACTAACTGGTAAACCTTAACATTTTTTAACCCTTCTCTTTCTCATTAGCTTTTTTCAAACATGGCTCATTAAATGTCATTGGTGGTTAGCCAATTTCCTTTTATCCTCATTTTGCTGTACTATCGTTTTCTTGCAAACATTTTTATGTCAGGATTTAATTTTTTCTTTGTATCTGTTTCTGTCATAGTAGGCTCTGGAGGATTAGGAAGATTTGATAATGAATGAAGGGAGAATAGGAAAACATTTCTTAAAAAAATTTAATACTTTTCTACCACAGGCAGAAGTTATTGGGGAAGGACAGAAGGGCCTGATTCCCTGCAATGAATGCACTAAATTTCCAATAAAGTTTTTCTTCTAGTCACAGCTAATTTAAATATGTTATTAATCAATGAATATGATATTTTAATTCATTCTACCCAAGCAAATTTTTCTTGCATGTCACCTACTCATAATACAGAGAAATATTCTGCACTACATAAATTGTGGTTTGGTTTACTGTTTCAAATTTAGCTTGAGAGTTGGCTGCTTCAACATGTATTTTTTGCATACAGTATTTTCCTCTTTAACATGTCAGATAGCCATTCCTTTCGACAATCGGATCCTCAAGCAACTATTTTCAAATGATTGCAAAGTAGCAGGGCCATGTCTTATGTTTGAACGTATCACCCACCTAACCTGCACATCTTTCAAAACAGTTAACCCAATCCCAAAACACCTGAATAGTACACCATGCACACATTTTATAACTTTTGTAAAAATAAGAAATTGTTTATTTTGTCTGAAGTACAATAATAAACAAACAAAATAAAGACAAAAAGGTTGTTTTAATATCATTCATGGAACTTATGTTTGTTTTCATGGTTTTAAATCTGTTATTGAAACTGAGATTTTGGTTAAACTATAACTTTGTGTTATGAGCAGTTTATGTTATGTGACTTGCTATATGATGTAAATATGTAGCAGTAAAGTTGTGAGTCTTGTAGCAGATGGTCGGGGCCCCTACCTGGCCAGGATGGTGTGATTATGGAAGGACCGGGTGAGAGAGTACTTCCAGGATATTTTCTCCCCCAGACTGACAGAGGGCAGACCCCTTCGTTGCCAGTGGGGCCACAAGTCATGAGCATAGAAGCTTAACCCTGTTGGGGCCCGTGGTCACTGCCATGGGGGGCATAGACATTTACGGGGCCCTATTTGGCAGCACTTCCGCCACACCTCGTTAGGCACCTGAAGTCCTTCCGGGTGCCCTATAAAAAGGGGCCAGTCCCCAGCATGCAATGGCCAGTGTCAGGAGGAAGAGGACAAACCCTGTGTGGAGGAATACAGATGGTGATGAATGGACTGTGTTGGTGCTTTAGTGCTTTGCTGTACTGTGTGGGTCTGGGGGGCAGGGGAAAGTGCTTCCCATTTGAAAATAAAACAGCATTTTGTATGCTTAACTTGTGTCCAGCCTATCTGTGTCAGGCTTAGAGCGGCTTTACCCACCTGGGCCTCACACTCTAAAAAAGTATTTTTTCATGATTAGTGGCAGGTAGTCAGTTTGCAAGTTTACCATGTGATGAGGCAGTTCCCTAAGCTTTCAAACTCTAATGCCAATACATAATGATTTGTAGCAATTCAAAATTAATTTTGAATGATTTTGAAACAATCAAGTTGTAGCTGCCTTTTCTTTGAGGATTCCAAAATTCTGCACCTACTGAAAAGGTTCAAACACATTGGGTTTGGCCTGATGCTTGTTGGTATTAGCTCCAGCTTCCCCATGACCCTGTCCTGGATAAGCAAGTTTGGAAGTTGGATAGAAGGGATTAAACAGAATTTTCCATTATCTATGTAGTTACTGTGTATAAAACTAACATTCAACTCTAGCTAAGCAAACACATGCATTTAACATTGACATTAACTTTCTAGAATTGGCTCTTCATCTACTTTTAAGTGATCCCCTGTTTACAAAAAGTGCAGTCATTTACAGATTACAACTTTTTAAACTTCCAGTTATGAGTGACGGACAGAAAATCTGCTCAATTTCATGAATAAAGGATTTAATTAATTTTATCTACTTGAATAGATTAAACAATACATAAATATTCAAGTGTGTATGTTTTGTAGTGAATGAAAATTATTATAGAGTCATCCCCCCAGATTAGTTTTGGTTATTCGCAAGTCGGCCATGAACAATTAAATGGAAATATTGTTGGAGTTTGCTGAAAGATCAAAGAAACTTGCACACAAGGCATAAGGCAAAATATATAAACATTAATGAAAATATTTGTACCACATAAAATCTTATATACACATTAGTATTATTTAATACTAGCTAGCATAAATGCATACTGTAGGTTTAATATTAAAAAATATTTTTGGTAAAAAAACTGTGGGATCTACACCAGCTATCTTTCACCTTCACTGCTCACTTGGTTATCTCTCTCTCTGTCTCTCACTCGCTCACCTCTGCCAGAAACCCACGTAGAACAAGCAGCCCTCTTTGGCTCATGTTTTTCTCAACCTCATGCTTACTTACTCACTTATCAAATTATTTTCCCCCAATTCCTTTTCCTTCTCTTCTTCCATGCCTTTCTCATTTTTATCTGTGGAGCCAACCTCGAGTAGCATAATGAATGCTAGCATCAGTTAACCAGCAGGATAAAAAAAAAAAACAAAAAGCAATTAATAAACAAAACCACAAAAAATCCCATTGTGACATATCCCACCACAGTTATGGGGCCCCAAGTATTATTTATAAATTTTCACACTTGCAGGGATGGAAGACCCCTAACTCTCAGTTATATTGCATAATATTAAGAAGTGCTCACAGGGTAATGTAACTGAAAGTTTTTTCTCACAATGAAAAAGTCAGTCCAGTCCTTAGAAGGAACTGTAGTAATTCAATCAAACATTATTAATCAATGCATGTTAATTTTTACAATTTACTACAAGCATATACTTAAATTAAGTTGCAACAATGGATTATTAAAAGCATAAGCAAAAGGACTGAAGATAACTGAAAGGATAACTAAATGCGGTTTAAAGATTGAGCAACCCGAGGGTTGCTTTGCTTCATCTTAGAAGAGCGACCAAAGTAAATATCAAAGATTAAAATGAAGTAAATGAGTGATGGACACACCCTTAAAAATTGAGAACAAACTAGTGAGAAAGCCCAAATACCCGGTGATGAAGCAATGATAAGATTAATGGGAAAACCCCTATTAATGAAGCGATGTTTAGAATAATGGAAGAATTGACATGGCTGTAGCTGATTGGCAAAGATGACATAATTCTCCCCAAGGGGAGAGAGACATGAGGCTTTTTAATGTTTGAAAAGAAACAGCAGAGAAAAGAACAATCTTGAAAATAAACAACAAAGTTTGACACATAGAGGTGACATATATAAACTGGGGCCTGTTTAGCCTAAAGACATAATGCACAGCCCACTCACTAGGCAGCTGAAGCTTTGAGAAAAACTGACTATGCGAAAATTTATTTTTTATACACAGAGTTGTAAAGTGCAAGAAATTTCTAGACCTCTAGGCTAAAGCTTTTAAAAAAGACATTTGACCACAAAGTTTCCAGTTCTTTCTTCTTCTGCTTAAGAGAAATCTTGTGTGTCTGGCAGATTCACTGGAATGGAGCACTGTCTGTTGGGAAGAGCCAGTGCAAGCTTGCTGTGATGCATGAGCTGCAGTTTCTGCTTTCCCTGGTTTGGATGTGAAATAAAGTGTGGGACTGAAAGCTTAAAAAATTAAGTCAGTCTGAAGTCTTTCACTGGCCAAGAATAACTTTTCAACCAGTGTCATAATATATAGAATTGAAATCATAAATGTTTGTTTATCAATCAAGCAAAAATTTTTGAACCAATTTTCACAATATTTTGCATGTGTCTTGACATTGGTCTAACTTAAACTATTGTCTATGTGGGATATAAGGGAGAGAGATTGTAATGGAGGGGAGCAACCCAAACTACAGTGCCAGCACAGGGACTGCAGTTTTTATCAGGCAACAGGAGTATGCTGGTGCTGGTGGGAGGACATTATTATCAGTGCACACAATGCTTTGGGCCAACTTCAGAGGGATTTCACCAAAGACCACAGGTGCAGCATTTACTTCTCAACTAATCTGGATAACAATTTTATTGTCCCCCTGGGTTACAGCTTTTTTCTAAGAGGAGCCCATTTTATCTTATCGTAGGTTGAGCTGAATTAACAAAAGACAAAATGAAACATGATTTTTTTTTACCGCATGCAAAGTTATCGTTCAGAACAGAATATGGTAGAAGGAGAACTGTTTCTTGATGAGGGACATTTATTTTAAAATGTAAGGCTTTGGTGTCAATAGAGCATTATGATTTGTAGCAATTTTAAGTCAACATTGAATTAACTTTGAATCATCTTTATAAGATTATCACATACTACCACTGGTGCTGTCTATTGTAATAATATGGAGACCTGTAGCGAAGTCTGTGAACCCCAATCCTCTTGTACGCCCCTCCCCTGCTGCAGATTCCCCTCTCCACAGATTCAGTTATTCAACAAGCCATCCAGTTTATTAATATGTGATTAAACATCTATTTGTGAAGCCACATTCATGGTTCCAACCCAGCAAGAAGTTACAACAAATCCTTGACTCATGACATGCGACACAGCTAATTTCTAGCAAGTCTCCAGTGATGTTACTAGCAAGTGATGCTTGTAACAGAAAATACAAAGTTATTAATAAATCAACTGGTAATACATAAATAGACAACAATATACAAAAAGATATTAAATAGATAAATATAACACAAAACAAAAGCTGAAACACTATCAGATACTAACACATGGCAGTTGGAAGGTGATAACTTAAAATACTCTAAATGGGTTAACATGATGTGGACAAATTTGTTGGTACCCCTCCATGCAAAAAGAAGAACCCACAATTGTCTCTGAAATAACTTGAAACTGACAAAAGTAATTAGCATCCATAATTGTTCATTCCATATTTAACAAAAATCAGACTTTGCTTTAGAGTTTTGATTCAACCGAATACTTCAAAAAAATAATACAAATGAAAATGGCATGGTCAAAAATGATGGTACTCTTAGCCTACTATTTTGTTGCGCTACCTTTAGAGGCAATCACTGCAAATAAGCAATTCCTGGAGCTCCCAATGAGACCTCTGCACCTGTCATCAGGAAGTCTGGCCCACTGTGTCAGGTTTAAGGTTCCCTTTCCAGGTTGCATGTTTCAGTTCTTTTCATAGATGTGCAATTGGATTCAAATCAGTGCTCATAGAAGGCCACTTCAGAATAATCCAATGTGTTGGGTACTTTTAGCTTTGCATTTTGGGTCATTATGTTATTGGAAGATCCATGAACTGTGACTGAGACAGACCTTTATGACACTTGGCAGTAATGTTTCACTTCAGAATTTCTTTATAGTCCTGAGATTTTATTATTCCCTGCACAGGCTCAAGGCACCCCATACCAGATGCAGCAAAGCAGCCCCAAAACATAACCAAACCTTCTCCATGTTTCACAGTAAATATGGTGTTCTCTTCTTTGAAAGCTTCATTTTTTCTTCTGTGGACATAGAACAGATTTAACTTGCCTAAAAGCTCCAGTTTTGTCTCATCTATCCAAATAACATTCTCCCAGAAGCATAGTGGTTTTTCAATTTGCTTTTTAGCAAATTCCAGTCTGGCTTTTTTATGGTTTTGTTTCAGCAGTGCAGTCCTCCTGGGCCTTCTTCCATTGAGCCAACTCACTCAAAAAGCAACGGATGGTGCGATCAGACACTGATGGACCTTGACCTTCAAGTTCAGCTTGTATTTTTTTGGAAGTTGTTCTTGGCTAATTGTCTACAATTCTCTCTGTCCTTCTGGGGTCAATTTTCCTCTTATGGCTACTTTGAAGGAGGTTGGCTACAGTTCCATGCACCTTAAGATTCTTAATAATATTTGCAGCTGTTGTCACAGGGACATTAAGTTGTTTGGAGATTGTCTTATAGCCTTTGCCTTTAACGTGCTTGTCTATAATTTTCTTTCTGATCTCCTCAGTCAAATTTCTCCTTTGCTTTCTGTGATCTAGATTCCACGTGGTACACACAATGATATATACATATGTGATACTAATGAAAGAAAGCAGCTAGTCTGAAAAATCACTCTAATACAATTATTTAGGATCTTTTCTAGGGGGTGTCAACAAATGTGTCCAAGCCATTTTAGATTATCTTTGTAGAATCTATATATATAATTCACTAAGCAGCCGATCATGCCGCGAAAGACAGAGACCATGGAATACGCACGATAGAGTCACGCCTGCCAACTCACAGAGCCCCGCCCACCAACAATTCACTAAGCAGCCAACCATGGCACGCAAGACAGAGACCATGGGATACACACGACAGAGCCACGCCCGCCAACTCACAGAGCCACGCCCACCAACTCTAAGACCATGGGATACGCACGACAAAGCCCCGCCCAGCAACTCTAACCCTCCTCCTGCGTCATGGGATACGCATGACCGCGTCCACCCTTACAAACTGTTTTACACACTGCATACAGCGATTCCCATCCGCGACAAACATGCTTCTTCTTAGATGGTTCTGCAGGAACGGGGAAAACCTTTGTCTACAAAAAACTGATTCATACCATACTAAGAGCATAGTGTTTTTGTTGGCTTGCCCGCCTGCCTGACTGTTACCAGCATTCACCGCAATGTACTGGAGTGTAAAACTATCGCAACTGCTTCCTCACAAACTGTCCTTATTCCCCGGATTTCCCTGACCCCATCAGATTCAAATTTGCCTTTTAATTTTACATGCAGACAATTTCCTGTTAGATTAGCCTTTGCAATGACAATTAATAAGGCACAGGGCCAAACTTTCAAAAAGATATGCCTCTATCTGCCAACTCTAAGACCATGGGATACGTACGACAGAGCCCCGCCTGCCATCTCTAACCCTCCTCCCGTGTCCACCCTCGCTCTTGAGGCATGCATACTGCCTGCTCATGTGCCCGCACGCAACACCTCACCAAACACCGCCTCAGTCGCTTTCATCTCTGCTACAGTCCACATTGACTTTTCATTGTTCTTTTCAGTTCCAGCAGCTTTTCTATATATGATCCACCAAGTTGCCCAACCATGGGATACGAACGACAGAGCCCTGCCCGCCAACTCTAACCCTCCTCCCGCATCATGGGGAACGTACAACAGAGCCCTGCCCACCAACTCTAACCCTCCTCCCACGTCCACCCTTGCTCTCGAGGCACTGCTTGCTCATGTACCCGCCCCCAACACCTCACCAAACACATCCTCAGTTGCTTTGGTCTGTGCTACAGTATGGCGACATCGACTTCTCAACTGTCACTCTGGAACAACTCAGCACGCAAGCTATATTAAGTGTCACCAATGAAGACTCGCTACACCTTAATGAACATGTGCTGAAACTTATCCCTACCGACGAAGTAACTTTCACCAGCATTGACTCCATCATCACAGACGATCCTGCAGATCAACTTTCTTTCCCCGAAGAATTTCTTAATAGTCTTACTCCCACTGGCATGCCTCCGCATAAACTGTAAATTAAAATTGGTTCAGTCATCATGCTTCTCAGAAACCTCCTGCCAGCAAAAGGTCTCTGTAATGGCACTAGACTTTCTGTTACCAGCATTCACTGCAATGTACTGGAGTGTAAAACTATCGCAGCTGCTACCTCACAAACTGTCCTTATTCCCCGGATATCCCTGACCCCATCAGATTCAAATTTGCCTTTTACTTTTACACACAGACAATTTCCTGGTAGATTGGCTTTTGCAATTACAATTAATAAGGCACAGGGCCAAACTTTCAAAAAGATATGCCTGTATCTGCCAAAACCAGTTTTCAGTCACGGACAATTGTATGTTGCTCTCTCCAGAGTTCCATCTTATCATTCACTCACAGTCGTATCCTCAAACCCACCCCATTTGGACAACTGTGTCTTTCAGGAAGTGTTCACCGATCAATAAATAATTATGTGGCATATGCTACGCAGTGCGTTGGCTAGTACACAATATTTTAACTCTTTTTCACACTTGCTATGTTTTACTTGCTGACATATCAAAGGCATACAGGTATGTATGGAACAACTGCTTTTCATTTAGTCACTTTTCAGGAGGCATACAGCACTTTTTCAAAGAGTTGTAACGGGATCAACAAATTTGTCCACGTTTGTAACTATATGGGTAAAAGCAAGAAAAAAACTCCACTGTGAATAATTAAGGGTTATGGTCATCTTACAATGCCTTCTGCCTCAGAGCACCAGTAGCCTTAGTAGGCAGCCAGCCACACCAGTAGCCTTAGCAGGCAGCCATTTTTCTTGAGCCTTTTTTAAACTTTAAAGTTTGCTTAATAAAATATACCTCTGGGGTTTGTATATTTTCCATTTAAAAGACAAAAGCAGAGCTAGTCAAACAAGAAATTTAATAAAGCAATGGTTTTCATCAAATAAGAATTAACCAGAGACTGGATTGAGCATGTTCACTTTGTAAGCAGGCATCACACTTACATCTACCAGGTGAGCAGTGCAGGAGTGGGATGCTGCCGGGGAATAGAAAAGAGTGAACATAAAAGGATCAATTGAGCAATGACACTTTGCCCTGTTCATTTCTTCTTCCATGCTTTGAACAGATCCAGTATATATAGCATTAATAGAATTAATGTAATCAGTCTGTAAAAGCTGCTTTTATTTTCCATCGCAGTGTGATGCATATTTATTCTCTACACGACAGGCTTTATAGCTTTTGTGTACTGTTGCTACATTCTTTTTTATATTCTGCATTTTCCATGTGTGCCTTCATCTACTTCACACTTTCATAAGCTCACCATCTGTAGCTACACAATGCCATTGTAAATATGCAAACAAAATTCAGCAAAATAAAAAGAAAGGCAAGGCCTTTTCAAGAAGTTATAAAGGAGTATGTATTCATGGAAATGTATGCAAGTAGTACAACTGAAATTTGAGCACTAGCCCTGAAATCTGGCGCTGCATCTTTTCTACATTACACATTATGCGGTACATGGACTTTTAAATAACACAGGTCTTTTCATGAGGCACCTGACTTGATTCAATAAACTAAAAACTGCAAATGCGAGTTGCTCCACTTATGTTAGTTAAAATTAAAGACAGAAAATTCATATATAATATAGTTCTGTACCAAAAAAGATATTGAACTCAGTGGACTGTACATTACTCTGAATTTGTTCCAAGGCTTTGCAAGTTTGGTGTGTGTATGGCAACATTTTTGGTCACACATAATGTTGAGAGCATGACTCTTCAAATGTAAAAATTACTAAATGCAAATGTGGAATAGGATTAACAGATACAAATCATTGAAATGAATTAATTTTTGCAACATCTAGTATGTCAGTTAATATTAACTTTGTGCGTTTCAAATTCATGACTAGAGCAATGTCATGGTGAAATCACTTTACTTTAAAATTACTGTCTTATTGGTGTTTGATCATTGCTGTGAATATCTTTTAGTTCTATATTTTATAATTAAACCATTTGTTGGAACAACTATGGTTTTCATTAAGATATGATAGATTTCCTGGGTTCATAGTCACACCTAAATTTTATATGGCCCACTGTATTAGTTATTATTGAAAATCTGGCCGGCCACCAAAAGTTTGCCCACCTTTCCTCTGTACCACAGCCAGAAAGTCTATAGCTATCAATGTCATGAGACCTTTAGAGGGGCAAAAAATAATTCTGGGCTCATGCCAGTTCCCCCTGTATGTTCCCCCATACTGGGTATTACCTACTAGCTGTACAACACTGGTTAACTTTTGCCTACACTCTTTTTCTTTCCGGTGTGAGCCCTTCGTAAGTACATCCCTTTCTTTGTAATCTTTGCCCCCATCTGATGTAAATTAATTACCTACTAACCAAATCCCAAATAGACATCCTGTTAAAGTTAATATTATTTAGCTTTTTTGTAGTGAAAACAATCCAATAAAACAGTGTAATGTATTCACTAAATAAAAATAATAATAGCTAGGCATTAGAGAAAAAAAAATAAAAGGGTGAGAAGAATATGCAGTGACTTGATTAAAATCACATAAGCCCTTGTCATTTGCTGACTACAGTGTAAGATGCCTTTAAGGCATTCTCAAGCATGTTATTCTCTTGTACCCAGCAGGCAATGTGAGCCAGGCTCTGTATCAGTTGAAGACTCCCTCCTGAGCATTACTTGCTAAATGAGCAGTAAGCCACTGCTGAGTGAAGTTTTCCTCTTTTTAATTCTAAAAGAGGTTTAAAGAGCTGCGGTTACAACAAAGCAGTTGCAAGCTTAACTCTGCAGGTGTCACTGTGGTCGTGTCATCAGACATGTTTTTAAAGTATTCCTGAGTTATCCAGTTAGTGACCAGCAGACTCTCTCTGTTCTCAACCGTCACATTGAATCAGCCCTCATGAAAAATAGACAACAACCTCTAGAGTAGATAAGGCAAAACATTTAATGTGCTGTAATACGATTCTATCTTTGTGGCATTTTTTCTAATACATTATGACACCCCCATATGGAACACTTTTCTTTTATCCTTTCTATAGCTAAGTCATAACAGATATGAAATTCCTCAAAGTTAGCAGACTCCAGCACAAGGCTAACATGTGCTGAATTACAGAAAGAATCTTCCCTTAACCGTTAAAAGATTACAGCATGTAACATTGTAGACAGGGGGAAAACACTGGGTTCTGACTTGATGTCCAAAACCTAGAGTACACAAAATATTTAGTGGCCCATAGGGTTTTCACTTTGGTTCCTGGTTTTCGTTTTGCTATTCGCCGCACATGCTATTATGACAAGCTCTGGAATGAACGGCCTTGTGCTATAAGAGATGCCTCATCAGTGTCAGCGTTTAAATTAACATCCCTTTTTATAGCATAGGTTACTCCTGTTAGAGCTGCACATTTCACTGTAAAAACTGCTTTTTAATAATAGTAGCCATATTGTAATCAGCTCTCCCATAATCTATCACTTCTCAAGTGCCCTGCAGTGAAGTCTTCTCTAGCTGTAACATTGTTTATGCCGTTCATTCCTTGTTGTGAGCTATTAGCATCACAAATGACAGACCTAGCATCAAACATTTGTTGTTTTTCATCAATATAATGGTCACTAGTCTGCACCATAGCATATCACAGAATGTGTGAGGGAACTAGTCAGATAGGTCACGTTTACAACTATTATTGTGACCTAAATTCGGATTTTTCTACATATCTGACACAGATTTAAATTGTGATTCATTTCTTATCATCCATATGTAATCTGAGTTTAAACAGATTGGATTTTTGCTCAAACATGTAGCTTGATTATGCAATTTTTGTGTATCATACAACACATTGAAACAAAGTGAGTGGTCAGTGGTGCAGTGGGGAAACAAGCGTTTTAATAGTTTATAAGGTGAGAACTCCACTCAAGCTAAATTGGAAGGTTGTACAGGATAACAAATTAAACACTAAATACTTAAAGAAATAGATAATGCTATTAGGATGCTGTAGGATAAAGTGGGTGTTGCCTATTTTCCCAGGCTTGAAGTGGCAACACAGTCTGTTAAAGCAGCATATTAAACAGGGATGCAGAAAGTCACTTGCACCACCACCGTCATTCCAGAGTGAACACTAAAGTGAATGGCTGAACCACTTTGGTCAGCTGTGTACTTCATCTGATAATAAAGGTGTAAATCAGAGTTAAGCTGCAGAGACTCCTTCAGACAAAAACTTGTCCAGATGGACATTCATTTTAGGTTTGCAACCACTATACAAACTCTGGTTGGACATAATGGACAAAATAAGGCACCTGTAAGCAGACACTGAATCTGTAACTGTGAGATATCTTGATACAATCACCAGAGGTAACACCTCTTTTCAAAACTAGCTGGATTCAATTGTTCTGTCTCTTTGGGTAAACTGAAAGTGGACAATCTGCTCTCTTTGGGGACCTAGTCAAAAAAAAGTCAACAGTCAAAGTGAACTTTATTGTCATCTCAACCATATACAAGTATACAGATAGACGAAATTGTGAAGCTCAGGGTAACAACGTGATGTGCAAATAATAAATTCAAAATAGAATTAAAACTTAAATTTAAAATTAAAACACAAACAAGACAAGACATTGTGCAAAGACAAGACAAAGAAGTAGCAGCAATATTGATATGTAAGATATGTAATATAATAAATAAATAATAAATAATAGATATAGATAATACAGAAATTATCAGTCTATGATCATAGTTGTTTAAGACATGTGTAAACAATGACAGGTCAGAATGTTACACAGCAGAAGGATATCAAGAGTGTCAAAATATTTAAACGTCAATATGAGATTTTCAGTTCTTTTCTACATGCACACTAGTCTTTGCAGGACAGTGGCTCACATGTATAAAAGTTCTGTTTTTAGAGGTGGTTGAGGCAGTGTGGAAGATCCCAGGGGGCAGCATGGTGTTAAGGAGTCTAACAGCTTGGGGGTAAAAACTATCCTGCAGCCTGGCAGATCTGGCTTTGATGCTGCAGTATCTTCTCTTGGATGGCAGAAGTGTGAAAAGTCTCATGTGAGGGGTGTAAAGGGTCTCGCACAATGCTGCAGGCTTTGCGGACACTGCGTTTGTGAAATATGTCCTGTAGTGAAGGGAGAGGCACCCCAATAATGTTCTCTGCTGTCTTCACTATCCTTTGCAGGCTCTTGCGGTTGGATATGTTGCAGTTGCCATACCAGACAGTAAAGCAGCTGGTCAGAACACTCTCAATGGTGCCTCTGTAGAACATGGTGAGGATGGAAGGGGGAAGACTTCCTCGCTTCAGTCGCCTCAGGAAGTGTGGTCTCTGCTGGGCTTTCTTGATTAGTGATGAGGTGTTATGCGTCCACGTAAGTTCCTCAGTTATGTGCACATCGAGGAACTTGGTGCTCCTAACAGTCTCCACATCTAAACCGTTGATGCTGATTGGGATGTGGGCAGGATGTGATTTTCTGAAGTCCACGATTAACTCTCTTGTCTTGTCAACATTGAGATATATGGTTGTCTTCACAGCATGCAGATAGCCGTTCCACCTCATCTCTGTATGTTGTTTCATCATCCCTGCTTATCAGTCCCAGCACCGTCGTATCATCCGCAAACTTGATGATGTGGTTGGTGTTGTGCATGGCTGTGCAGTCGTGAGTCAGCAGGGTGAACAGCAGTGGACTAAGCACGCAGCCCTGCGGCACTCCAGTGCTCAGTGTAATGATGCTGGAAGTGTTGCAGCCTGTCCAAACTGACTGGGGCCTCTCTGTCAAGAAGTCTAGGATCCAATTGCAGAGGGTGGTGTTCAGGCCCAACCTGCTCAGTTTTACAACCAGCTTTGGAGGGATGATTGTGTTGAAGGCAGAGCTAAAGTCTATGAATAGCATCTTGACATATGTGTCTTTTTTATCCAGATGTGTCAGGGAGAGGTGAAGGGCAGAGCATATGGCATCCTCAGTTGACCTGTTTGAGCGGTATGCAAACTGAAGAGGGTCAAGGGAGGCAGGTAGATTACTCTTTATGTGTGACATGACTTACCTTTTGAAGCACTTCATTATGATTGGCGTGAGTGCAACTGGCCGATAGTCATTCAGGCATGTCACTGATGACTTCTTCGGCACTGATATGATGGTGGTCGACTTGAAGCATGCTGGGACTGACGACTGGCTCAGAGATGTGTTGAAGATGTCTGTGAGGACACCAGCCAGTTGACTGGCACATTCTTTGAGCACACGACCAGGTATGTTGTCAGGTCCTGCAGCCTTGCATGGATTGATTCTGGATAGAGTCCTCTCCACGTCAGTTATGGAGAGTACCTGGTCAGTGGAGAGAAATGTTGCTTTTCTCGCAGGCTCTTTGTTCCGCGCCTCAAACCGTGTGAAGAAGTTGTTCAGCTCATCCAGAAGGAAGGCATCACCATCTGCTGTGTGGGTTGGGCTTGTAGTTTGTAATTATCTGAACGCCCTGCCACATGCAACGTGTGTCTTTAATGCTGCTGAATTGTTTGTTAATCCTCTGCGCATATGCCCACTTAGCTCTCCTTATAGCACGAGACAGGTTGGCTCTGGTCACCTTGAGGGCGGCCTTGTCTCCAGATCTGAAGGCTGCATTTCTGATCTTGAGCAGCTTGTGCACTTCTCTCATCATCCAGGGCTTTTGGTTGGCTCTTGTGGCAACATCCTTGGTAACAGTAACATCCTCTGTGCATTTGGAGATGTAGCCAGTCACAGAGTCTGTGTACTCCTCCAGATTGATGGAGTCACCATCCATACCAGCCTCCCTGAAAATGTCCCAGTCTGCAATTCGAAGCTGTCTTGGAGAGCTGAAACAGCACCAACCTGCCACACTCTGATGTTCTTGCGGGATGGTTTACTGCGCTTCAGCAGGGACTTGTATGCAGGAGCCATAAAAACGCTGATATGCTCTGAACAGCCGAGGTGGGGGCGGGGTAGGGCCTTGTAGGTATCAGGGGTGCTCGTGTAAACATTGTCCAGACAGCTGCCCCCTCTAGTAGCAAAGTTCACATTCTGGAAGAATTCTGGGAGAACTGACTTCAAGTTGGCATGATTGAAGTCTCCAGCAATAATTAAAAATGCCTCGGTGCGTCGTTTGCAGTTTGCTGATGATCTCGTAGAGTTCCGCTAGCGCCAGGTTAGTATTTGCGCTAGGCAGGAGGTAGACTGCAACCACCGGCACACAACTGTATTCCCTCGGCAGGTAGAAAGGCCGACACCTTACCGATAAAACCTCTATCAGCGGGGAGCAGTGTCACGCAACTGAGGCAGCATTCATACACCACTCTCTGTTCACATAAACACACAGCCCCCGCAGGTCTTACCGGACAAAGAGGCGTCTCTGTCCGCTTGGAAGATGGTCAGTCCGTGTAGCTGGATGGCCGAGTCTGCAATGTTTTCCTGGAGCCATGTCTCAGTGAAAATAAAGATGCAACAGTCTCTCATTTCCCACTGCTTGGCCCGCTGCAGCTTTATATAATCCAGCTTGCTGTCCAGCGATCGGACATTCGCGAGCAGAATGGGCATTATCGCAGGTCTGGTGGGATTAGTTTTTAGCCTTGTGCTAACACCACTGCGTTTACCTCGTTTCTGCTTCCGATCGCTCCGCTTGCGTTTTTGCCAGCTCAGCTTCTCAGGCTGCCGAAATAAGTAAAGGCTGCGGAGCGTCTCTGTCGCCTCACCAGATATTTTGGCGCAGTTTCTTTGGAAATCGAGCAGGATTTGCCACTCATAAATGTATGTCTACGTGCTACTATCACTTACATCTATTTCTTTACTTATACTAGATGACAAAGACGAACAAAGATTAACACTAAACACCGGGAGATCTGTAAGCCGCAGCCTGCATGGGTGCCGCCATCTTGTTCTACCTAGAAGCTGATGAGGCACTTTCTTTGGGTGAGAAGCCACACACTCTTTGTAGAGCAAAAAGCTCACAAACTTACTTTGGCCCTGAAGATACTCTCCATAAAGCCTTGAAGCTGGTCACCCTGAACTAGCTCTAATGTCCACTCTGCTAAGCCAAGCTCTGCCAGTGATTGAGCCCTGTCTGACAATACTGAGAAGCAGCATTACTTCAGCATCTACACTCGTGTGTTAGAAAGACTAATGATTTTCCTTATGAACTTTGCAGAGGGCACGGTACACAGCCTAAATGCAAGCTGGAGAAGGCATCTTCCCATCAAACCATGTAGCAAAAGAACAAGAATGCACTCACGTGAATGCAGAGCAACAACAGCAACAACTCTGCATGAAATCTGGCATCATTCTTTTAAGACTTGGTATTGTAAAACTATTTGTGTCGAAAAAAATTATAACTCAAAATAGCCAGCAATGTGTTATATGAAAGTCTCATCTGTCTAGCATCCTTTCTTCTAAGTTGATGTATATGCAATTACCATAGTTCTATATCCTTTCTAATAATTTCTATAATAAAATCAATAAATTCTGTTATTCTGTTTCTTAAAACAAGTGTTCTTCGGTTACTTTGATATTACTCTAACAGCTGGAAAAGTCACTTACAGAGAAACATACAGAAAATAAAAGTAGCACAATACAGTGGGAGTCTTACCAAATTATTTAATTAATTATGGAAATCATCAAAAGCAAGACTTCTAATAACTTACTTATTAACAAGGGGGCTCTGCTCACTGCTCGCTTCGCTCTCCCATCCCCGGGTTTGGTTTACCAGATAAATAATTTAAAGAGATTGTTATTTTCATGGGAATTGTTACATATGCAATGTTATCACTATTACTTTAAAACTTTTGTAAAAACAATATTTGTCCTTTATTTCCTGCCCCGGGTGTGGTTAAATCTCTTTCTCACGGGACATATTATGCTGTTAACATTGTGAAGGGGGGGGGGGCTGAATGCACGCGGAGATGCGGTCAGATCAGCTGTTTTGAAAAAAAAAGTTTTGAACATTTGCTGCTGCTGCTCTCAAGCTGCATGTTCTGCTTGTCACGCTTTGCATCGATCATTTAATAGCCTGTACAGCAGCTGTCCTTTTGCCACATTTCGCGTCTCTGCCGCTCGCGTTGTGAAGGGGGGGGGGGGGGGGGATTGAAGGAGTTGCTGAACGCATGCTAAGGAGATGCGCTCAGATCATCTGCTGGCTTGCTGCTGGCGAGCTGCGTGTTCTGCTTGTCGTTGTTTTGAGAGCTGGGAGCACATGAAGCGTGTCTGCCAAAGGCATTCCAACAATTGCCAGGTTAGATGTCTGTAAACTTGTTTTAAATTGTTTGTAAGTAGGGCATGACATGCAAAAGTCACTGTCTCACTGGTTTTGCTTCCTAAGGTTGTAATATCTAGTCTCATGTGTCGTCAAAGTGTCTCTCCGAGATGATCAGGTCTCGTTCGCTTCGCTCCACCCCCTGGAGGTGCGGTACGCTCCTGCCACTTCGTGTCTCTCCTGCTCGCTTTGTGAAGCGGGGGAGCTGAACACACGCTAAGGAGATGCGGACGGATCAGCTGCTGGCTTTGTTCTCCTGCTGCCGAGGTGTGTGTTCTGCTTGTTGCGCTGCACGTCGGTCATTTAAAAGCATGTACAGCAGCTGTCCTTCTGTCTCACTGCCTTGTCTCACGTGACATTAAAGTGTCTCTTGCGGGGCGTCATATTGTCTTCCGAGAAGATCACGTCTCGTCTCCCAGGTCTCCCTGCCAAGTTTTTTTTTATAATATTTTATAATATAATTTTTTCTGCATTAGCGATAAAGGTTATCTGAGAATGTAGCTCCAATGCCCGCTGAAAGTTTATGTAACTGCTAAAGCCATATTTAAATCATGTAATGTTAGCTTCACAGATAGATCAGATTTCTTCATCGGTTCTGATTCAGGTATCAATACGTAGTAGTGTAAACCCGACCAAAGAATTTGAGTCAAAGGACAAAACAATGTATCCAATAAATGTAATTAAAGCAGTCGACTGCACAAACATTGCTGTAAAGGCACCTTAACAGAATTAATTTGTTTATGTAAATAGAAAGCATTTCTATTTATATGCAAATTGTCTGTGATGCAAAAATGCGTCTCACTAATGTTGCGAGAAGGCCTGGCTCAACTCATGATTCATTCATCCTGAGAAATAGTAGTGTTGGGAACAAACTTGAGAATTGTGCTATGCGTGATGGCTGGCTTCTCAGTAAGATAAGACATATAATATTACCCTATTGGTCAAAATTGTACGTTATCTGTACAATGTAACCATATAATACAATTACTTAGGTGACAGTGGGTACCCGCTGAAGATGTGGTTTCTTACCCTGCTCTGCAACCCACTGATTGAACAAGAGAAACATTATAATGATCTCCACTCTCTGGCAGTGGTAGAATGTACTATAGGGCAGCTTAAGAGCCACTGGTGCTGCCTGGATAAGACTGGTGGAGTGCTGCTCTACAGTCCACAGAAAGTGTGTCACATTGTGCAAGCATGTAGCGTGCTGCATAGTATGGCAAACAATCATGGCTTTCCCTGAACAGATGGGGTATGATGAACCAAACCCTGAACCACCAAATGATCAGCCACATCGAACAGCGTTACAACTTCTAAGCAGATGCATCAATTATTTTTTAAGCAAATCATTTAATTTGTGGTCAATATCACACAGTACTGCCTTTATATTCCATAGTACATTGGCTACATCCTGTTGTACATTTGCTACATCTCTTACTGCATCCACTAATGCATTTTGTGATTCCAGGACAGCATCCGTCAGCACATGCCCAGATGATCGCCCAGTGGTTTCCGAGGCAGAGGTGTGTGAGCAGCCAACACCTGAAGATGTGGTAGGCACAGCTACAGAACCATCATTGCCTGGAGCCACGTCTTTTGCATGGGGGTCAGCTTTTGTAATATTGTCTGGAACTGAATTAATTAATGCTGCATTTGCTGTCTGCTTGCTTGTCTTATTACATATGCAAGTTACTTATGGATAATAGCAAGCAAAAAAGAAATTACAACTCACTGTCACCCGCAGTGATGTCAGAATCTCCCTCTGCCACTGGTAAAATGATGGTAACAAGTGTGTCGCCAATAATTGCAGCATCTTGCTGCCCAAACAGTGTGAGTCCCAGGAGTTCACTACCTCCTCCAGTGGTGTTGACATTCAGATGGTGGGCTGCAACTTTGATGTCTGACCACATCTTTTTTATTTCAGGCACAGTGCGTTTTCCTGACCCTGAACTTTTGAGTGTATCCGTTACGCTATGCCACTCCATCAATTTCCGTTTATTGCTTATTCCACTGCTTAAGCCACCAAATAGTACATTTTCCTTGCCTCTACTTCACTTAGCAGCAGCTCCATTTCACATTCATTAAAGTTGTTTTTTTCCCCCGTGCTTTTCCCATTGTCTTTTCCCAAAACGCTGAATGTAAGGGGCTATTTATTTTGATTTGCATATTCAAAGGGGCATAATTCTGGGAAGAGTCAGGATGGGGTGGCAGGTGTTTGCATTACATTTCACACTGACCAGGAGCAGAAGTGCGTGGAAGTTGGCTTACGCACGGTTTTGTGCATCTGAATGTTTTTGCGCGTACACATTTTTACTTTTGTCTGTACCCTATGTCTTAGTTTGAATTCTATGCATGCCGTTATACATGAGTCCACAGGATTGCTATTGTGTTTTAAACTAAACTGTAGCCTTCTTATAGGAAGTGTGGTTTTGTGAGTAACATGCTTACATGCAAACTGCAAGGTTGCTGGTTTGAGTTTAAACAATTTTTCTGTTAAATTGGAAGTTCCAATGGTGGTGTTGATTCAGAAAGGTGCAATATAAAAGATTTGTTTGTGCTAATTCACCCAATGAGCTACCCAAAATTATAGTATCACTCAGCTCCAGCCTCCCATTATGTGGATATTACCTACAAGCCTGCTGCCTAAAGCATAATTGTAGACTAGAAATGTCTCATCAGAGGTGCATAAGTCAGGGCTTCTCATTTATAATCAGATGACAATTTATGCAGATATATTAATCATTTTGTTAATTATACTCCCTGAATATATGTTTCAACATGAAAAAGTACCTCACTTTGTATTTATGTTTTTTCTTAACTAAGACACAATGGCTGTTTAATTTACATTAAAGGATTATGTTGCCTCTTTTCAATTTAAGTTTTAAATTTGTATTGGTGTTTCTCAGAGTTTAGCTACATTTTGTAGAGAAATCAAAAGAGCACAATTTCTTTAGAAAGTAGCAAGTACATTGTCATCATCACTGTATGTATCTCTCTAACAGAAATTGATCCATTTAAAAAATATGTTCAAGTTCACAGACTGAGTGACTACAACCCATTATACATTATACATCCTACTGCTGCGGCAATAATAGGTGATGAAGGAGTTTACAGTATTTTCAGTCAAGAAATAGCTTCTGTAGAATGAGGCCCAGCAAGAGCAGTAATTACAATGACAATGCAATACTGCAAGACAGTAATCAGACTGTTAGATGCCCAGGTGGCAGGTGCACTGACAGAGTTATTGATACCAGTGACAATAGGCCACTCTAGATATGTTGCACTTTACCTTTTAATGTTTCTTATGGAAGTGGCACCCAGGTAAGTTCTCAATGCAGGGGGGTGGTGGGAAGCCACTAGGTGGCAGCAGGGAGACCATCTTACTTACTATATACAATATGGCTTTGTGCTACCCTGGATATTCAGAGGATAGCCTCTCCTTTTTTAATCCTTAAAAACCGATTGAAGAGAAGCATGGTGCCACTAGGTGGAATTTTGGCAGAATCCACCGTACACCCAGATGTTTCCCAGCCTATATCATGGCCCTGGGAATAGTAACTGGGCTCCAATGAAGAGACATAAAGGTCCACCTGACCAGAAGCAATTTGAACTTAGAACTGGGAGGACAATTGTCAAGAGTACACCTGGATGAAGGAAGAGAGGACAGAAAAGACAATAAAGTCAGTGGAAAGAACAGGTGGAAAAAAAAAAGATATACTTCAAGATAAGCAAGTGAGACAACCACCTGACTAGACAGAGACAGTAAGGTATTAAACTTTGCTCTGTTAGATCCTCAGTGAAGATTAAACATGTACTCTATTAATTGTATCCTGCCTCCAGGACCCTGTATACTTCTGCTTTATTATGCTTTTCCCTGTACTAAAATCCCTTTCGTTTTAAACTTTCATTCTCCTTGACTCCGTTTGGGTTTGGGGCTAGTCACCACAACCCTCTAGAAGAAACACTTCCATTTAAGAGAAAAATTTGACTGAAATGAAGAGTTTCACTCTATAATAATATTAGGTTATCATATCGTAAGACTCTTTGTACACACAGTTGTGCATTGTTCCCCCTTATTATGTGGCCAGCCACAGCATTTCTAGAAATTCTTCCCAGAATCAGATTTATTTAGAAAACTCCAAACAAATACATAGTCACAGAAATTTGTTGTCTACTTATTATGGCATTCTACTAAAATGTCAACACTAACCCACTCACAGGGGATACACAAACCAGTGTGTTTCTTCATGCCGGTCCCAAGCCTGGATAAATGGGGAGGGTTACGTCAGGAAGGGCATCCGGTGTAAAATTTTGCCAAATCAATATGCAGACAACAATACAAATTTCCATACCGGATCGGTCAAGCCCCGGGTTAACAATGACCGCCACCAGTACTGTTAGCCAACAGGGTGCTGGCGGAAATTGGGCTACTGTTGACCGAAGAAGAAGAAGGAGAAGAAGAGGGGGGAGACGTGTCCGGAGGCAGGAGGAGAGGAGGTAAGTAAAGAAAGTGGAACTGAGGGTAGGAACTTTGAATGTTGGCAGTATGACTGGTAATAGGAGAGAGTTAGCAGATATGATGGAGAGAAAGAAGGTTGATATATTGTGCATGCAAGAGACTAAATGGAAGGGGAGTAAGGCCAGGTGGATTGGAGGTGGATTCAAATTGTTCTATCATGGTGTGGATGGGAGGAGAAATGGGGTAGGAGTTATTCTGAAGGAACAGTATGTCAAGAGTGTTTTGGAGGTGAAAAGAGTGTCAGGCAGAGTAATGATTATGAAGCCGGAAATTGGAGGTGTGATGATGAATGTTGTTAGTGCATATGCACCACAAGTTGGGTGTGCAATGGGTGAAAAAGAAGATTTTTGGAGTGAGTTGGATGAAGTGATGAACAGTGTACCCAAGGGACAGAAAGTGGTGATTGGAGCGGATTTCAATGGGCATGTTGGTGAAGGGAACAGTGGAGACGAGGAGGTGATGGGTAGGTATGGTGTCAAGGAGAGGAATGGAGAAGGTCAGAGGATAGTGGATTTTGCCAAAAAGATGGACATGACTATGGTGAATATGTATTTTAAGAACAGGGATGAACAGAGAGCTGGGAAACTACAGCAGATGTAGTAAGGGTGACAGCAAGAAGGGTGCTTGGCATGACATCTGGAAAGAGGAAGGAGGAAAAGGAAACCTGGTGGTGGAATGAGGAAATACATGAGAGTATACAGAGGAAGAGGATGACAAAGAAGAAGTGGGATAGTCAGAGAGATGCAGAAAGTAGACAAGAGTACAAGGAGATAAGGCACAAGGTGAAGAGAGAAGCGGCGAAGGCTAAAGAAAAGGCGTATGATGAGTTGTATGAGAGGTTGGACACTAAGGAGGAAGAAACGGACCTGTACCGATTGGCTGGACAGAGGGACCGAGCTGGGGAAAATGTGCAGCAGGTTAGGGTGATAAAGGATAAAGATGGAAATGTACTCACAAGTGAGGAGAGTGTGTTGAGCAGATGGAAAGAATACTTTGAGAGGCTGATGAATGAAGAGAACGAGAGAGAGAAGAGGTTGGATGATGTGGAGATAGTGAATCAGGAAGTACAACGGATTAGTAAGGAGGAAGTAAGGACAGCTATGAAGAGGATGAAAAATGGAAAGGCCGTTGGTCCAGATGACATACCTATGGAAGCATGGAGGTGTTTAGGAGAGATGGCAGTGGAGTTTTTAACCAGATTGTTTAATGGAATCTTGGAAAGTGAGAGGATGCCTGAGGAGTGGAGAAGAAGTGTACTGGTGTTGAAATTTGAGAATAAGGGGGATGTGCAGGACTGCAGTAACTACAGGGGAATAAAATTGATGAGCCACAGCATGAAGTTATGGGGAAGAGTATTGGAAGGTAGGTTAAGAAGTGAGGTGATGATTAGTGAGCAGCAGTGTGGTTTCATGCCAAGACAAAGCACCACAGATGCAATGTTTGCTCTGCGGATGTTGATGGAGAAGTTTAGAGAAGGCCAGAAGGAGTTGCATCTTTGTGGACCTGGAGGAAGCATATGACAGGGTGCCTCGAGAGGAGCTGTGGTATTGTATGAGGAAGTCGGGAGTGGCAGAGAAGTACGTAAGAGTTGTACAGGATATGTATGAGAGAAGTGTGACAGTGGTGAGGTCTGTGGTAGGAGTGACGGATGCATTCAAGTTGGAGGTGGGATTACATCAGGGATTGGCTCTAAGCCCTTTCTTATTTGCAATGGTGATGGACAGGTTGACAGACGAGATTAGACAGGAGTCCCCGTGGACTATGCTGTTTGCTGATGACATTGTGATCTGTAGCGATAGTAGGGAGCAGGTTGAGGAGACCCTGGAGAGGTGGAGATATGCTCTAGAGAGGAGAGGAATGAAGGTCAGTAGTGTGGTATAGCAGGCCCACAGCTCCCGTTCAAAAGGCCCGTTTAAATAAATAATCACCACGCTCGCGGCTTAGCGAGGGGGCATGGTAGTTGTGGCTAAAGCAGGTCTCAGGACGATCTGCAGTGTGGGCATTTCTCACCTAAGTGCACAGGTGAGAGACTGCCCACATCCGTGATTGTTCCTGGGGCTGCTAATGTGCTGCAGCTGCTTATGTCCTTTCACTATATATATATAAGCGCGAGTCGGCTAGAAGAGAAAAGAACAAGAGAAAGAAAAAGAAAAGAGAAGGAAATGGAGGTTGCAGGAGGAAGCAGTGAGCGAGTGAGAGTGAGCGAGAAAGCCGGTGCGGGAGAGTGAGCGTGAGCAGGCTTGCGGCAGCTGAGCAAACAGCCTGGGTGTTTGGCTGACACCTGGGGGAGTAGTAGATATGGTCGCTTCCGTTGAGATTACTTCAGAGAGCGGGAGTGACTGGAAGGTGGGAGATTCTCCGCGTGAGGCTGCGGAAGGCAGCGGGAGTCGGGACTTGGAACATGGTGTCCCCAACGTGAGAGCCTTGGTCGTTGGGGAATCCCAAGTCACTGTCAGGGGGAGCTGACCGGAGCCAAGGATCGGTAAGGCGACTGACAGTAGTAGAAGCAGGTACTGAGAAGGTCAGCTGCAGAGAGAGCGTCTCGCCTGTTGCAGGGCCCGCATAGGAGAAGCAGGTGAGACGCTAGTTTAAAAGAAGCACCAGGCATGTCATTGGTTTTTTTAAAAGACTGCTTCCTGCATTGCGTTTTAACTTTTAAAGGATTGTTTTTTTGTAATTATTTTAAACCTCCACATTTCTTTACGATTATTTATTGAACTTTGGACACTGCACTTTTGTACTTTGTTTTTGTTGTTTGATTTAATAAAAGCACTTTGCACTTTTCCACCATCCCCTTTGCTATGTTGCCTCACTGCTTAGCTCATCTCGGTTATAACTATCGATGGTGTAGGGTTCAAGGGCTCCTGAACAGCGGATGGGAGCATGGAGCAGAACCCGCATCGTCACAAGTAGGAACAAGACAGAATACATGTGTGTAAATGAGAGGGAGGTCAGTGGAATGGTGAGGATGCAGGGAGTAGAGTTGGCGAAGGTGGATGAATTTAAATACTTGGGATCAACAGTACAGAGTAATGGGGATTGTAGAACAGAGGTGAAAAAGATAGTGCAGGCAGGGTGGAATGGCTGGAGAAGAGTGTCAGGAGTAATTTGTGACAGAGTGAAATGGAAGGTCTACAGGATGATAGTGAGACCAGTTATGTTATATGGTGTCACGCTTGGGTCACAGATTTTGCACAGAAACACAGGAGGTTGTAGAAAAACAGGAACTTTATTCAAACACTGCAAACTAACATTTGTCTCTTTTTCAAAAGTTTAAACATGCTCCATGACAAGTCAGAGATGGCAGTTCTGCCAGGAGCAGAGAATGTCAGTGAGAGAGAGAGAGAGAGAGAGAGAGAAAAGCAAACAATCAATTCCAAAACTGACAGGCGCTGTACAAGGCTTTTAAGTAAGCGGAGTACCACGCGAGAGGTTTATCACGTGTTATAGCGCAAGTTAGAAGGGTATGGAGCAATGTGAAGGTAGACTGTCAGCTGTTTCAGGAGTTTTCCCAGGGGCGTCTGTGTCCTCTGAGGGTGCGATCAGCCCTCCATCTTACAATGGGTTGGTGATGGTGGCACTGACCAGAAAGCAGGAGACAGAGCTGGAGGTAGCAGAGTTAAAGATGCTAAGATTTGCACTGGGTGTGACGAGGATGGATAGGATTAGAAATGAGTACATTAGAGGGTCAGCTCAAGTTGGACAGTTGGGAGACAAAGTCAGAGAGGTGAGATTGTGCTAGTTTGGACATGTGCAGAAGAGAGATGCTGGGTATATTGGGAGAAGGATGCTAAGGATAGAGCTGCCAGGGAGAGGAAAAGAGGAAGGCCTAATAGGAGGTTTATGGATGTGGTGAGGACAGGAGCATGCAGGTGATGGGTGTAACAGAGCAAGATGCAGAGGACAGAAAGATATGGAAGAAGATGATTCGCTGGAGCAGCCAAAAGAAGAAGAAGAAGACTAAAATGTCAACACTGTGTTAGAGACATTATTGTACTGTATCAGAATATCTTGGACCAGAGATCAATGATTTACATTCAAGTTGTGTTATCTGACCTGAGACTATGTGTTCTGGACAAACAAATAAAGAGAGGTTGGATGATGAGGGTGTGCTTAGAATGACTAGTTTAAGATATATTTCAACACTGAAAGTGAGAAGAGTTTCTCGGTGGATTTCAAGAAAGGTCAGAGACAAGAAGTCTGAATGGATCCTGCTCAATATCTCTGTAGCTGCTTGTAAATGAGCTGTGGCTAAATCTGATGGGCATCTGTTATTGTGACAATCCTAGAACACCACCTTAAATAAAGATGAGGCCTTCTGTAAAATGATAGCATGAGATACTGGGTGGCCAAAAAAGTAGCAGCTACAACAGTATTTGAAGTATAGGTCTGTGTGTGGGAAGTTTGCTTCCATTTCAAAGATCCCAGGGTACGGTTGGGGAAAAGACCTTTCACTTAATATTTCAGAAAAGGAGTGGAAGGCAGCCATGTGCAGAATACACTCTAGCTCCATATGCACAAAGCACTCAGTCATTCAAAGTAAAATCTTTTTTGAGCGCATTTATCTCGTTTTAAATTGTCCAAAATGTATCCACAACAAGATTCAACCTGTGAATGTTGCAATGTAGTTCTAGCCTATGGCCACATGTTTTGGGCGTGCACAAAAATAACAATTTTGGACAAAAATCTTTGAATACCTATTAGATAGCCTTTGTGTCACAATGACTCCTAACCCATTAACAGCTGTGTTTGGTGCAATCCCAGATAGGCTTAAAGTGGAGAAGGGCAAACAAATCATAATTGCCTTTGCTTCACTACTAGCATGTAGACTTATCTTGCTCAAATGGAAGAACCCTACCCAACCTCTTTTAAGTCAGTGGATAACTGACGCCCTATACTACTTGAAATTGAAAAAAATCAAATTCCCACTTAGAGGTCTTGTTCAAAACTTTTTAAAAACATGGCAGGATCTAATCAATAACATTTCTGAATAAGTTTCTACATTGGGGAAAAGGATACTCTTCTTTCCTTGCTGGTTTTAAAGATTTGCACTGGTTGTTAGTTCTCCTGTCTTTCTCATGGGTGTGGGTTGAATTTCGATTTGTTAAGTTTGACTTGATTGTATGAAATGTTATTTGCTTCAAATTAAAATCAATAAAAATGTATAAAAAAAAGTTATCATCAAGGTTGTTCTCAGAAAAGTTGGGGAAACATTGTCCTCATCTGAGCACCTTATCAGAAGAGTGAAGAAGAAGCAGTGCAGGATTTACGTATAAGCTACACAAGCTATAGCTTAGGGCCCCCACCTTCTTGGGGGCCCCCAAAACAAATTGTCCGAGTGAGCAATTGTCAATATATACTTAAATACACTACAGCATATTTGTCCCAAATCAGCCGGCTCTTAGGCATAGGCGAAGTAGGGGCACCGCCTAGGGCCCCGGCCGTCCCGGGGGGGCCCCTGAACGACTCCTTGGTCTAATTTTCACGCATTTCACAGAGCCTTCCAGGGGGGCCGCCCCTGTACCCCCCTTTCGCCAAGGGCCCCATATACCTAAGACCCGGGCCTGAGAAGAAGCACTCTGAAGAGCATTGGTTAGCACAGTGGGGTTACTAGGATGTCATCCTGGATGGGTATTTGGATATGTAGGGAGCAACTAAATACCAAAACAAACTAAAATACATAAGGGTGCGTGATAAGATTCTGATTGTGCTGTTACCATACATGTAAACTATCTGTTAAGCTAGCAGGTTAAATAGACCACTAACTTTCCTTAAAATGTATGGATGTTGCTGTGCAAGATTGGTTTTTATTAAATCTGTGACACAGATTTAATATTTTTAGAGAAATGTGAAATGCAAGAAAAAAGAGAGAGAGAGAGAGAGAGAGAGAGATAAAGCCTGTCAAGTAAGCCCCGTTGCTATGTGCTTTCTGAAATGTCGAGCTTCCTGCATGTATTTTCAGTTAGTCAGTCATTTCCAACCTGCTATATCCTAACATAGGGTCACAGGGGTCTGCTGGGGCCAATCCCAGCCAGCACAGGGTGCAAGGCAGAAAGAAACCTTGGCAGGGTGCCAGCCCACTGCAGGTCACACACACACACACACACACACACACACACAGAGCAAACACTAGGGACAATTTAGGATTGCCGATGCACCTAACCTGCATGTCTTTGGACTGTGAGAGGAAACCGGAGCACCCGGAGGAAACCCACGCAGACATGGGGAGAACATGCAAACTCCACGCAGGGAGGACCCGAGAAGCAAACCCAGGTCTCATTACTGCGAGGCAGCAGTGCTACCACTGCACCAACCATGCTACCCGCTTGTATTTTTCAAGAGAAATTTGCAGGGCACATGTTGACATACTGTAAGTAATAAAATGTCCCCCTCAACATTCGGAAATTGTCAAACTGTTATTCTGCATTAAACCCTTGTTCCCATCAGTCCGTTTCCTTTCTTGTGTCCACAAGTTTCTATGAACAGATCCAGCAATGACGATTCCACTAAAAGCATCCTAGAGCATTTGCCATTGTGAGCTGACAAATTTGCAGATGTCCTGCATTGTAAGCTGTTTGATGTCAGCAGTCAATATTTATTTGGTATTCTTGGTTGTCATTATGTCACATGTGTATAATGAATTCATTTTCATTGATTTTGCAGATTTTAATGGATTTGAATCACTTCCAAAACTAATTTGAACAGCTAAACAAAAAAATCACATATTAGCAAGAAATCCAAATTGAGTCACTTTTAACTGCAATCTAAATGTCATATACCATGCAGAAATCACAGGCTGCACAGCGTCCTTCAGGCACTTTTTCCACATTGCATGTTGATATCCTCGATAAAACTCAGGACTCTCACAAGTCTGCCTTGCAAATGCTGATATCTTTGTCTTTATACACAATCATTTCAGTTTCCCCTTTACTCATTTCTTTAGCTAGCAAAATCCAACAAGACAACCATACACCTTTGCTACAGTCCTTGCCAATTTTTTAAAAACCGGGTTTCCCTCGCTTTCGCGTTCTAGTGAATCAACATGCTCAATAGCACCTCACACTTTACATTAACATGAATATAAAATGTAAAAAAAATCTGCCAATTTTAGTACATACTTTCCTTGCTCTTTTTCCCATGCCCATGCCTCAGGTCTCCACATCGTCTTTCTATACCTCCACCACATCTTTCTTATTCTCTTTTCTCTTTCCTCTCTCCAAAAAAAAGTGTTGTTTGCTAGCTAGCAGCAGCACCAATAAAGTATTATGATTGGCACAGAAGAACATTAATTACATTTTCCTTTCTTTCTCTTTTTTTCTCTCTTCTTTTTTTTGAATAATAATAATGGTGTTTACCAAAACTAATTATAAAAAAACAATTAAGTTCACCAGTACAGCCAGCTAGTAGGGCACTACAGCCATAATGAGGAAGTAAACTGGATGTGAAAGCTGAGATACTTAGTACTGTATATTTCCCCTTTCTTTGTTTGATCTCTCTTATGGGATATAATCTTGAACAAATAAATGGCAACCTGCTATGAATAAAAGCAAATAGACTCTGAAAAAACAAATGATTATATTTTAAATGCATTTACAAAGAAACAGTTACTTGCTGTCATAAATCTGTAAACTCAAAGAACACTCAAATTCTAGCTTTGTCTAGCTCTTTTCTGTGTAAAAAAGAAATAAAGGCCCAAATACAGTCTGTTTATAGCATAATAGACATTACAAGATAAAGCATTCAGTTCTTTTGTAGATATTTTTAGCCTTTTCTGATGCCAATAGGCTAGATGAGCAGTTTTTCAGATGTTAATAAAACGCACTTTCTTACCATCCATCAATCAATTGTGTTAATTACTAGCTGGGACTTGGAGTCTCTCCTGGTAGCACTGAATACAAAACAATGAGCCAACACACTTGGGTGTACAGCGGGGCAGTGCAGAAATTGCCAACCAGGACCATTTTAAAATGACCAGTTGACAGTCTGCTTCTGCACTGTGTTCAGTAAGCCAGTTAGGATTGTAGTCAGTGCAACTGTAGGTGAAAAAAGAGGTAAGGTTCAGAGAGGCAGTATGAGATCAGTCATTAACCTCTTCCAGTGCAACTACCTGGAAATCGTCAAGTTTTTTTTTTGTCTCTTTCGAGAATCTCTATCTTATACTCTTATTCTGAAACCATGTTTTATACTTTGAATTGGGGTATAGATTGAATTCTTAGATAGATTGTGTTTAAATAGTGACAATGAGCCTTTTAAAACAAATTACCTTCCCTTCATTACCATTTTTATATCATCACCCCATGTTCTTCTTTGTCTTCCTTTTGTCTTTGGATCCATCTGTTCTTACATCTATCAACAATTGCACAATTTTCCACTTGACCTCCTCAACATATGGCTTGTGAATCTCATCATTCTTCTTGTCCTCCACCATACTTTTTCATACCCATCCTCTTAATGAGTTCTTCATTTGTCACATTCTGTCTCCAACTACTTTCATTATCCTTCTGTAGCATCGCATCTCAAGGCTTTTCAGCCTCTTAATAGTTGCTTTCCCGTATGTCTATGTATCACTACCACAATCTAATACTCAGTAGATGTATTTTTCTTTTCAGGATTTCTTTGCAGTCCCAGAAGCACTCCTTTGCTTTACTTATTTTTTTTCTTTTTATCTTTATCAAGCAATCCTCTTGCTCTGTAGTCCAGCTTCCAAGGTATTTACATTCCCTCGGCTGCTCTAATTGTTCAGATTGTCTGAGATATATTCATACATCATATAGTTCATATCTTGGTAGCATTCCTATTTAGTTAATTCTAGGTAAATCTATTCAATTTAAAAATTACGTTTTTAATATTTCCTTTTAAAAGAGTGATCCAATAATCTAATGAAGACTAGATCATACCAAATGATGAAGCTTTTAGAATAGGCAATGTTGGTGGTTAATCAAGAACTACAGAAAAGGTTCAGGGATTAGGTGGACATTAAGGAAATGCAGTTTGGTTTCATGCCTGCAAAAAAAAAAAAACAATGGATTTGAGGTTTGTTGACTGGCAAACATTAAAAAAGCCGCACTTTGCATTTGTAGGTCTGGAAAAGGCATTTGACAGGGTGCCACAGCTGACTGAGGTGAGAATTGAGAATGTTATTTGTTGACAAATGATGTCCAAGGCCATGGAGAGTAGAGGAAGATTTTGGGAGCAAACAGCCAGCTGATGTAAACCCAGAAACTTGCTGTTAAACTGAGGCTGAAAGTGAATATTGTTGTTTGTACTTACCTTGAAAACATAAGGGCAATTATGTCCAGGAATCTCTAGATTTAGTCTGTGCTCTTTTTTGTTATTGTTACTAATGTTTATTATTATTCTATTATTTGTTATTATTCTATTATTCACTTTGTGATGGTTTTTCTTTGTGGACAGTACCATTTTCAACCTTGTTTTGAAGGCCATGACTGTACTGTTATTAGCAAGAATGTCTATTGCCAGGCACATAACTCAACAACATTGTTATGGCAGATGTTATATTGCTTTGATATTATATAAGATGGTGACGCATATTACTTAACAATTAAGTTTTGTAAGTTTTGGATTCTTTTAAGAACAATCAATGCTTTGAAAAGAGAGACAAAAAGTCTTTCAAAAGGCTCAAGGTCAAGCATAATAGGAATGGGCAGAAGAGGGTAAAAACATGTAGAGAAACACTAGGGACATTGACAGTCAAAAAAAAAAAAAGTTAAACAAAAGCAGTCAATCTAAACCTGAGCAACAAAATTCAAAATGTAAAAGTTTCAACCAGTTAGATGTGTTCTTATTTAATATTTAAGCCAAACGCTTTGGCACCAGAACATCCACACCACCACCTTTTATAGTGAAAGAAGGAAAACATCAGGGTAAGCCACCCTAACTTCACACACCACACTCTACATGTTTGTCAACAGCCATTATTGCCATAAACAATATGAAATAAGAAGAAAATGGTGGCGATGAGAAAAATACAAAATGAAATTATACAAGTGTGGCATCAAAATGTTATTTTAATAACCACTAAAACCATAACAGTAATATAACAGAACTAATCATCAAAAACTATAAGGACCCAAATAGATTATGACACTTTTTGGCTTTCATTTCTTAATGTTTATGGCTTTTGACCCTTATTTGTTTAAAGTCTTCACTCTGGGTTAAACACTTCAAAAAATATATTCATTTCTTGTTCATTTTCTAATGCTGAGTTTCTTCTGACAAGGCTTTTTTCACCTTAGCTACAATAAGGAGTTGCCAGATCTGTTCTTGAAGTTGTTGATTATTTTGTCATGTTCCAGCATATTAAATGGATGTAGTGAAGTTTTAAAAAATAAATAAATAAATCAAGTTGTCTGGTGTTAGTAAAAAAGCTGGATTAGCGTGGAAAATGTATTTGTCTGTAATAGACTGGCTGGCTATTTAACTTTGGTTCCTGCCTAACACCCAGTATTGCTGGGATATGCGTTACTCCCCTTGACATTAAATATTATTAAACAGATTTTAGAATTTTATTTTACGTTCCTCTGGGTTGCATTTGTTAGAGAATCCCTGCCATCTCTGTTTTTGTCAATGTGTTCAATTCAAAATAAGCTGTGTACAGTATGTCTGTCTGTGGGAATTCATTTTGCATTTACTTTCACAAAACTGTAGAAACCTTCTTGGGACCTGCACTTAAATTGTTACTGTTAGCCATCCAGTATCAGATATCAGAGGCCATGAAAGTGATTTTCATATTGTACCCTGGTCATCTTTACGTGTGTGACTTGGTCACACTGATGACATACAATAATTGGAAATTTTCTTTTTTAATAGACACAAATACTTTTTCTTTTAAGTCAGGTACTTATGCTCATAAATGAGCTGATATTACCAAAAATAGACAGTAAAAAAAAGCATGTGTTTTCATTTGGATTTAGTGGAGTGATAACTACACCTCAGCTCTGCAGATTTCTTCAGCATTTCTAATATAGAACAATTTAGGAGATTTTTTTCAAAATGCTCATATATTCAATGTTTTAACGATAATTATTAGTGCACATTTATTTCTGAAACTCACGAATGTAAGTATGCCTGTGTGGTACATAAGTAAATGTAAAGTGCTAATTGTATCAACAAAGTTGTTCGCATTTACAAACAGCTGTGGCATTGCAATCAGTACAAGATTTAAATGATTAAATAGTGAAGACAGCACGACATGGTTTTTCCCGATGACTATGCTCATGCGTTTAATTGAATTTTTTATTGTTGTGCATTTCTACCGAAAAACACAGAACAGGCACAGAGACACACAAGTGCAAAACCAACACGCTCTTTTATTCCCCACAAGTACAACACATTCCCAAAATACTGCTTAAACCCTTTTCTCTCTTTTTCTTTCTTTGTTTCTCTTTCTCTCTCTTTTTTTTCTCTGCTGCCTCCACTCCTCCCCATGCAAGCTTTGTCCACCACCTCCCTACTCTGGCTCCACGAAAGGAGTGAGGTGGCCTCCTTTATAGTGCACCCGAAAGTGCTCCAGGTACACCCTAATTCCAGGCTTGTGCTGCAGTCCAGGTGCCCCCCTTCCGAGCTCCAAGCCCGTGGCCCTGATGCAATCCAGGGGGGTTGCCCTCTGGTATACCGGGGGAGGTATTGCTGTGAACCTGTCCTCTCCCTGGAGCATCCATCACAGGTGCATCCTGACTGGGAAAGGGCCCCGGTCATCCGCCACACCACATTTAAAATAAAAGTGGTCAGATAAGGTAGCTGTGTAGACACAGATTAGCTGCCTTAAGCATGGTTACATTCCTGCTTTGGACACTGATTTAGACTTTAAGGGGAGCAACTTTTATTACAAATGAGGATCATGAGAACTCCAACTACTGTATATGTTTTAAAGACAGCACTGTCCTTTGAATTGAAAATTGGAATTTCTCTGTAATGTTTGCAAAGTAAGTATAATATGTAAAATGATTCACCTTTGTGCTATGAAAATCAATAGCAACCTCTAACAAAAATGTTGATTTTTATTTTGCCTTGTGATGTGGAAGCACTGCTTTTGCTTCCTGAAGATACACTTGCTTCAAAAAAAATCAACCTGTCTCATGTATTTAAAAGAGAGCTGCCAGCTTTTTCCAGGTTAGAGGAAGTCTTGTGGAGCAGATACTGTAGATAATTGCATTGTCCATTTCAATCTTTGTCCGACAGGCAAACTGCAGTGGGTTCAGGATGTCTTCTTCAAGAGTATTTGACTCATATAGGCCAATGTTCAGTCTCTCAAATTTCTTCATAATGTCAGATGTAAGTGCTACTGGTCTGTATTCATTAGGTAAATAGGCACCTGCATTCTCTGGATCAAGAACAATGCTGGACGTTTTCCACAGCACTGCCACTTTTTCACACTTAATTATAAACTGAACAGGTGATACAGGATACGACAAAGTTGGTGAACAAAGGTCTTAAGAACTGACTCCTTCTGGCTCCGCAGTGTTCCTGTCCGTTTCCTTCCTCAATTGTCTCCTACTTGATCTTCAGTTATGGACAGCCTATACTGATGGTCAGAGGAGTCTTCATCACTGGCCATTCCAGTTGATTTGGTAGGAGTTATTGATGTAGTAGGGATGGTGTGGGGAAAATAATAATTAGAAGAAGGTTGCATTGGGAAGCAAAATGTATTAAAGATTAGTTCAGGATATTACCTGAATAGGCTCAGATACACAACCCTGAATTTTTTTAACAACACTTTTATTCTAATAACTAGTCATTTAGCCCATTACAATAACGGGCGCTAGAACAGTAGTGCATAAACATTAGTAGGAACAGTCTATATTAAATGGCAAGAGACTTTGACCTCATTCTTTTTGTTGGTCGTATTTTTCTTTCTTTCAGCCTTTTGTTCTTTGTGGGCTGCCGCCGTGTATTGTGTGTCTTTAATTTTCTGTGACAGTAATATTGTCTTGCTCTATTCAATAAGGGCGCGTAGATAATTTAGTTCAAATGGCTCTGGAATATGTGAAGAGCAACAGGTGCAGATCTTTATTTACGCGCGCCTTTATTCGCTGCGCCCAATTGAGGTCATCCTTTTGAGGCTCGCCTTTTTGTGCCCGCCCTTATTGAAGGATGCCTGTGCGCGCCCTTATTGAAGGTTACCGTCTTGTACGTCCGCTGGCTTGTACGTCCGTAATATACGTCCGTACGTCCATAATATACCTTTAATTTTCTCTGGCGGAAATACAGGCGTGTGCGTCGGTAATATGCCTTTAATCTCCTCTGACAGTAATACTGGCTTGTATGTGGCTGTAATATGCGTCACTGTATTGTGTACCTTTAATTTCCTCTCGCAGTAATACTGGTTTGTATTTCTGTAAAACGCCTCTAACTTTCTCTGACAGTAATATTGCGCATAGCACTGTGCCCCGCGCATGCACACTTCACCAGAAGACACCCACACACGGACACCTGGACGCACATAGGGATTTTATATATATAGATTACTAAAATTTCCTGTTCTGTTAATAGTTTTCCATCCAACTATATACATATTTCTGCTGTTCCAGAAAGCAAAAAAATTAACCTTTCCCTTTCTCCTCAAATACAATATAATTACTCGATTGATTAAGAAATTTTTCTTAAAATAGCCAATTGATAACTTCATAAACTCTGTGTATTGCTGAGACAAAATGAGTGGAACAGCATATACTTAACACCTTCATGAGAGAGTCAACCTCACCAGCAGGAACAGGCTCTTTCTTTTGTGAGTGTCATGATGATTTCGGGGCTTATGTATACAACTTACTTATGCTTGTAAATGTGTGAAAGCAATTTCTTATGTAAACGTTGAGATTTATAAAACACAAACTTGGCATGAAGACTGATTTAAACTTTTGGGATGTTTTGACCGCCCATAAGCTCTACATAGACTTTTTCAACATTGCCATTTTAGCGACTCCAGGAAGCAGGGCAATGAAATGAACAGAAAATCTCATTTCATTATGCATTTCAATAATGCATTAGTCACATTCTGGTGTTTGACAATTCATTCATCCACCTATTCATTTTCTAAACCTGATTAAAAACCTGTAACAGAACAGAGATTGTGTGATTTCTGCATGATGGTCTCTGTAATGTAGGCTTCATTTTAGCACACAACTCCAAGAGGATCGCTCTAGGACATCTAATCGACTTATAAGCGAGTCATTATCACGGTAAAGGACACAAAACACAATTATCAATATCTGAATGACATAAAATATTGTTGTTTGTAAGTTTGTTTGTCTATGTAGTTTAATTGTGGCACAATAAGCACTTTTTAATTTTAAGAAGTTAGAAAATGAACGTATAGTGTAGCATTTTGGTGCAACTTAGTTAACTGATTTGAAAGTTTAGTGTTTTATTTAACTTATTTACTTAATCAAATAGACAGACATCACATTTTTACTTTTAAAATATTTTATCATAGCGTGACATGTGATGCAGAATTGCTCAAACTGCCATGAGACTGTTTGTACAGGCAGGCATAAGCTTCTGCTACATGTACTACTTCTTAATCATTCATGCTGACTACTGAAGATCTGTTTGCTGACAGGAGCATCTTTTGGGTGTGTGTTAAAGCGGAACATATTGTAGACAATACATTCAGCATGAAATAAACTCTCTCAAGCTAAATCTGAAACAATGAACTAACTTGTAATTGGAATTGTAAAGAGTGTTTCTCTATTTGTTTAAATAATTGGCCATGTGCAAGTAAGAATTTCTTTAGGCAGGACGGGTTATAGTATTTGTTGATCCAGCCGTCATCTAAACTCACTTATCCAGGGCAGGAACAGCTGGAACCTATCTTAACAAGCAATGGTTACAGGCAGGAGCAGCCCTTCGACAGAACGTTAGCCAAACACAGAGTGAAAACACATATCAGGGGAGGTTTAGGATCACCAGTTCACCCAACCAGTCAGTCTTTAGGCTGTAGGAGGAAAATGGAACAAACTTATGGGGATCCATGTGCAAACTCCATGCAGGGAACACCCGGGACACAATTCTCAGACTCCTGACTAGGAAGCAGTACATGCTACAACTGTGTCACTCTGCACCTAATTTGTTAATTAACATATATACATTAATCGAGGCCTTAAATATTGAGGAAGAAATACTCTTATTTTAGTAATACAGTGCATCTGTTAAAGGCAGGGGTTCAGGCCCCCTGGCCACTCCTTAAACTCTGCCAAATGACAATAATACCTCAAGTTTACTTTAACTGAATTTTCATTTTCTGTGTTCTCCCACTCAAACATTATTCAGGAAGGTAGTCAGATTGATACGGTGGTTTGGCCAAGAATATTCACAAATGACATTTTTTTCAGCCATATATAGTTACTGGCAGGAGGTGATGGAGTTTGCTCTTGACCACTTTATCCCCTTTCTTCTGCACTGCTATTTTGTCTCCCATCATTTAACTCTTATATTACTGTGGATGCCAGGTATCTTGCTGATGACCCACAGAGCACTAATGAGAAATACGGCTGAACTGATCACCTCTGCACAAGAATGAACATTTAGCCAATCTCCTCATCAACATTCCTGGGGCTGCTCAGCCATGCTACTGCACACAAAGACACCCACCACACCTGAGTGGCACCATTTTTATTACTAAAATAATGCTGCTCTGCCACTGAACTCTAATGCAATTTATTATATTTCCTTGTACCAACTAGAGAATTGAGGACTGACCGTCCTCCTCAGTGTCCTCTTTGTAGGTTTGGAACACACTGCACTGCTAATAACATTATCCTCTATCCTTGGGTGTTATTATTGCAGATTTTGGTCAGACAAGAGTCTTCGTTCTGGTTAATCTGGGTGTTGCTTCCTTCTAATCTTTAAAAGCAGCCCAGACTCGAAAAAAATCACATCATAAAGACCTAAGATAGAGGAAAATAAATAATTCTAATGGAGGGCAAACTGCACTACCAGTTGTAAAGTGCTTTACAATAAAAGAAGAAAAAAACATACAACTAACATAAATAACATAAACAGAAATAAAATAAATGAACATAAATAAAATAAATAATAAATAGAAGTAAGATTACATAATCATAATGAGGAAACCATCAGTATTGCTGAAGGTCACGGAAAGCAAGTGAATAGAAATGAGTCTTTAATCTTGTTTTGAACAATTCAATTGTAGACAACTCCTTTATGTAATGAGGTAAAGAGTTCCACAGGTGAGGAGCAACAGCTGCAAAAGCCCTGTCCCCCTCAGTTTGACACTTGGTACGAAGGAGAACAAGACACAACTGACCAGAAGATCTGAGCACTCTAGATGGCTGGTGTAAAGCACACAATTCAGATAAATAGACAGGAACAAGCCCATGTAAAGATTTAAAAACTGACAGGCAGCCAGTGTAAAGAAGCTAATATTGGAGAAACAGAATCAGACTTTCTTGCCCCAACCAGAAAGTGAGCGGCAGCATTCTGGACCAACTGTAACCTGCGTATCAGGGATTTACTAATCCCAGAATATAGCGAGTTGCAGTAATCAAGGCGAGAAAAGATAAAAGCATGAGTAGCTTTCTCAAGATCCTTAGAAGATAAAAAGGGCTTGATCTTACCTAAAAGATGAAGCTGGAAAAAGCAACTCTTGGCTACAGAATTAATCTGTTTCTCAAAAGAGAGGTTTCTGTCAAAGATAACAACAAGATTGCAGACTTGAGGTTTGCAAAAGACAGAAAAAGAGCTGAGAAGTCCAAGACCAATTTGGGCTTTAGCTGATGGACCCACTATAAGCACCTCCATTTTATTTTGATTCAGATCAAGAAAATTATTAGTCATCCAGGATCTTAGTTCAAAAAGACAGTTGTGCAGTTGATTCATTGCAGAGTTGCAGATGGGAATATAAACCCATGTATCATCAGCATAGCAGTGAAAAGAAATGTTCAATTTCCTAAAAATAGCTCCAATAGGGTGAAGGTATATAGAGAATAAAATAGGTCCCAAAATGGATCCCTGAGGAACACCACACCATCTCACTAATAGAACTATTGATAATGGCTAGTAAAGATGGACCCAAAACATCAAAGGCTTCCACTAAGAGCGTGGTGGTACAATATCAAGAGGACTGAGAGTAGGTTTAAGGGTGTCAATAGTACTTTTTAACTGTGAAAGTGAGATAAGATCAAAAGATTCCAAGACAATGCCATGATTAACAGTAGGACGTTCATAGCCAGTTGGAACAATACCACAGCGGATTGTATTAATTTTACTGACAAAGAATGAAAGAATCTGCTCACATGAAAGAACAGTACTATTTAATCCCGTCACAAAATGAGGGTGAATGGCCGCATTAATTGAATTAAATAAGACCCTAGGATTCTTAGAATGACGGGATACTAAATCAGCGAAGAAATCATGTTTAGCTTTCTTAATTGCAACCTGGAAGTTGAGTAGAGAAGTCCTAAAAATCTGTTTAGAAACAATCAGTCCATCTTTTTTCCAACACCGTTCCGCAGTTTGACAGGCGCGGCGTAGCGGTCACGTAGTTTCATTTAGCCAGGAAGCAGGTCTTCCCTTATTACAGCATATCTTGAGTGGAGCAATTGAGTCTAAAACTGTTTTACAAGAAGAATTCAATTCTAAAACAGAATCATCGATACTATCATATTGAACATGTACATCAAGACTAGAGAATATGGTTTTAAAATTGGATATAATAGAAGAATTTAAAAAGTGAGAACAGCGTGGAGCACAACTAGTAGTAGGAACATCAACAGTAATATTCAAATCAATATTATTAACTGAAATATCACATGTAAGAACGAGATCAAGGGTGTGACCAAGAGAGTGAGTTGGCGTATTAATATGCTTTCCATGGCGGGTGCGGGAGCGTTTGCGTCTCCAAGAGGCGTTCACCTCACTGATACAAGTGAACACTGGCATCCAGGTGAAGAAGTCAGGAGAAGAATAAAACAAAGGTGGAGGTTCACATAATATCTCATCAGGAGATGAAAATTGAGAGGAAAGCAAGCAAGAAAATATGTTAATTAAAGAATCACGATCATAGGACAGTGGCTGTTGAGATAAACTAATATATAAAAACAAACTTAAAACATAGATTAGTGAGACAAGCAGACGGCCAGCCACACCAGTCAGCACCATCTTCAATTTAATTTCAATTTATTTATATAATAATTGTACTTAGTTGGCTACATTTGAAATTAATGCAGGTTCTCAGTAATGTTTTTTATTTAGTGTAGCTTGTTCTTTACCAAGTATGTGCTGGTTAACAGATGACTAAAATGATTTTGACTTCTGTAGCTGAAGTGTAAAGGTTTATGTATGGCGTATCGAAGCAGGCAAAATCTGTCCACAGTTATCAAAAGGTGAAGTTATGTCAAAATGTTTGGCACAGTCAAAGTAGCTTCTTTTTTTAAAAAACTTGCAAGTGAAATGACAAACCAGGCGCAGGCAAGTCAATGATTTCTGCAGTCTTTCTAAAGGCTGTAGAAGTTATGACCTTTCACTGCTAAAATAACCGTTTAGTATTAATGGTTCCAATTGCTGGTCGGAATGACAAACAGAAGGATATCCAGATAATTGGGTGCAGAGTCGCAATGTCTTATGTCCTGATCAAGACTATTAAATGTTTTGTTCTAAATAATTAAAGTTGTATGGTATTTTACCCAAAATAAAAAAATTGTTTAGATACCAAATAGTCCATATTGTCATATTGTCTCTGTGTTGGGAAATCTTTATTTTTTCCAAAATTATATGTGAGCTAAAGTTATTAGCACCGTTTTGTTAAACTTTAATAATAATTACTGAATGCCAATTTTTTAAATACTATATCCAAACTCTGAGCACCTTACTACAAATAATTATTAATTTGCAATCTGACAGCATTTAATTTAGTTCCCAATGACAATAACACCAACCATAATTCAACAAATTTCTGCTGATGATAATAAAAAGTTATATTTTTTAAATGGGGCTATTCATATCATTACTCCAAAAACAATTCTTTCTATCATGATAAAAGTCAAATATTCAAAAAGTACAAGTATGGTACACAGCAGACGCTTGTATTCTTAGACTCATAACAGCTGACTTTGTGGCACAGCTTGTAATTTTAGTACTGCAGGCGACAGCCAGCAATCAAAGAATAAAATGCTTTAAAAACATTTTTTAAAGTTGTTGCAGAGACTCCTTGAATCAACATTTTTAAGCTTTTATGTGATCAATTGCTTATTTTATTTAACAAAGTTGAAAATAAGTCAATATTTCAAAACAAGAAATAAACTCACATGTGCTCTGTAGGTTGTCAGTAAGACACCATCAGCCACAGTAATGTAAGAGTGTCTGAGAAGGTCAGGAAAGAAAAGACAAAAAAAAAAACAGGAATATTCATTGGCAAAGGAAGATTAAAAGGTTCGGATAGGAGGCAACACAGAAGGAAGGTGGTGAAGTGGTTATGGGAAATTCCACGGTGGATAGGTACTCAGGGGGTGGACTGGATAGATCCTGCTGAGTTAACAGATGCCACTAGGGAATGTACTGACCCCCAGGGCTATGGTTTGGGGTGATTCTATCCTTGTGGCTACTGTTGCTCCAATAGGCTTTGTCATCCATGAACCTGAAGTGAACTAAGAGGTTTTGATATTGGATGGATATAACAGCACATAACATGCAGAATTTATATGTTGAAATACATTGAACAAGAACACTTTGAGGGAGAAATTTTGCTCCTCCCATCTGCAGTGATGGTGAAAATGCTATAAGTTAAATTTTGTATTTATTATAACTGTAAGGCATAACCTGTCTTGGATGGAATGCCAGTTTCTCACAGGGTAAACACAAATGCATGTCTTTGAAAAACCAGAGAAAGCACCATGAGAACATGCAAACTCCATACACACAGCGACTAAGTTCTCCTGGAGCTATAAGGCAACACACTAACCAATGCATCATTCCTGTCTACCACCCTTCTTTGTTTAAATCCCAGCAAGTACACCACACTGCTTACCTTATCTAATACCAGGAAGAGTGCCTTACAATATACAGATTTTCATTTCTGTAATGAAGGAGCAAAATGTTCAAAACACATTTGACAAAAGATTGCTTTTATTGATTTTTGTCTTAAACTGTTCAGTTGAATCCTTTCTTCACAGGCACAAACTTTGAAAATTTATTGGGAGTGTGCATTTCACTGACAAACATCCATAATAGCCTACATTTCACAACATCCATATAATTGTTGTTGGATATCACATTCTTTCTCCAACCATTTTCAAGACTCATTGCAGTAAGGGAGCACTTTGGTGGGCTGTATCTTCAATTGATTCATTTGCCTGAATTCGTACTTTCTGCATTATCATTTGGGTCTACTTGAGTTGTGCAGAGATAACACATAGAGTGCAGTGTGTATGGAATAACTGGAAAAAGGTATCAGGAGAATTGTATGATCAAAGAATTAAGGTAAGGCTTTTAAGACAGTGCCAAGACCAGCAATCATGTATGGAACTGAGACATGGGCAGTGAAGGGAGCACAGCAAAAGAAGTTAGATGTGCCAGAAATGAGATTAAAATGTATGTGTGGCATTACAAAAAGGACAGAATAAGAAACGAAACAAGAGGTACAGTGGAACCTCGGTTCACGACCATAATTCGTTCCAAAACGTAAACCGATTTGGTCGTGAACCGAAGCAATTTCCCCCATAGGATTGTATGTAAATACAATTAATCCGTTCCAGACCATATGAACTGTATGTAAATATATATTTTTTTAAAATTTTTAAGCACAAATATAGTTAATTAAACTATAGAATGCACAGCATAATAGTAAACTAAATGTAAAAACATTGAATAACACTGAGAAAACCTTGAACAACAGAGAAAACTAACACTGCAATAGTTCGCGCAATAGCGCTACCAACCACTGGCTAAAAACACTTTTTTTTAATGAGTTTTAAGCACAGGGAAAAAAATGAACATTTGAAAAAATCTGTACTTTAATAAACCACCAAGAAAAGTAACATTGCAACAATGCACACTACGAACCGATCGCTGTAAACAGAAGTGAAAACAAAATCAAGCCAAGTGCATTCTTTAACTGCCTTCTCTACCTTATGAGTTCAGCCCTCTCTCTCGCTCACGCTGCCTGTGTGTGTGCGTCTGTCTCTCTCTCGCGCTGCCTGTGCGTGTGTGTCTGTCTCTCTCTCGTGCTGCCCCTGTGTGTGTGTGTGTGTGTGTCACGCTCTCTCGCTCTCTCTCTTGCTCACTGCACAGGAAATGCACAAGGAGAGACTGAACATGTACAAACCGAAAGGGAAACTGGCTTGTTCGTATACCGAGTGTGTGGTCGTGAACCAAGGCAAAAGCTTGGCGAACTTTTTGGTCGTAAACCGATTTGTACGTGTACTGAGACGTTTGTGAACTGAGGTTCCACTGTATCTTGCCATACATGTGCGTCTGAGGGTTACCTTCCAGGCTCAATCAAGGTAAGCAATACCAGCCTGGAATGAGAGGCTGTTGCTAATGGTATTGTCTCTTTCTGTTCCCACACCTCCAAGAATACACCCAATGAGGGCAGAAGACTATAAATTCGATGTGGTTCCGGAAGGTGATCTATCCCAGACCTGACCTACTGTATTGCTGAATGCAGCACTGCAGCCTTGTATTTTCATTACCCTTGAAAGGTTTATTAAATTGCACCACAACATTTATTTTGGATGCTGTATCTTACCTAGCACAACCACCATCTACAAATTCAGGGAGACAGAATTAAAAATAACCAGATTCACAGATCACAACTGTCAATTGGTGGACTACAGTCAGAGATGAAAAATATTTAGTGATCAATGCAACACTGGGATCTCTGTAATTCTCTGATTAGAGCTGCTGATTAGTTGGTTATTTTGCAACTTTATTTATAACATGCAGTGAACACACTTGACTTGAGCATTCATAGTTTTCATGCTCTTTCTCTGAACGTTCAGCATTTGTTTGCTCAGAGGTTGATGCTCTTGCTGCTTCCTGACCAGCTCTTCTTTTCTCCACCCAAGTGGGCCGCTTCTTCTCTTCTTTCATCGGCATCTTTTCACGTTAAAACTGATTAAGTCAGTGTTTGTGTTGCAATTACTTAGTACATTTCCCTTAATATTTCACTTAACCTGGCACTTAAGTTTTCAATCTGCCTCAAGAATGATTTATGATATGAAGAGGTAGGGGAAGTGATGGCGAAGGTGGTAGGGAATGAGAACGGCACCTGTACACATGTGCCACATGGCCGCCTTGCTGGCCGCTCTCGAGAATTGATTCAACAATAAAATAAAATAAAAATGAAAAGAGGAATAACCTTGGAGGTCAATCATCACCACGAAAGCGGATACTAGATATCATGTAGTATATATGTACCAAATTTCAGGTCAATAGTTCAAACGGTTTATGAGTTACAGGTGATTTAAAATCCTGGACAGACAAACAGACAGCCACTGGAGCGTATTGTATAAGACGATTTGCACATAAACAAAAGAGACTTGCTCATGGTCACACAGTATAAGGGGATTTGATTCCACAACCTCAGGGGTTTAAAGTCAAAAACCTTAACCACTACATCACACAGCCTGAAATAAAATATATCGATTGGTGAAAACATGAACTGACATTTAATACACCATTCCTTGGATTTGGACATTAAGATAAACATGCACAGTAATGTAAATAAAAATCAGATGTATTTCAAAAATCATGTATTTAAAATCAAATGTATTTAAAATGTAATGTTTTTATTGAGAGTTTGGTACACATTATTGCAGATTATAGTACATTTCATATTGTTCACTTATATACTGCAATATAGGGCAGTGTAGTTCAATTTTTTATTTTTCTACACCTTACTTCTCTAATGATTTTTGACCTTTCTCAACCCAAACCCATGTAAGAGAAATATCAAAACCATTGGTAGAATAAACAAAATAAATAAAAAAACAAAGTAGATGAAGAAGAGAATAACAAAATGTTTTATAAGGTAGGTAATAAAATGCATTATAAAAGACTTCCACGTTTTGTAAAAGAACTGAGATGACCCCTGCCGAGTTATATTTTTTTCTTTCCCAAACTGAGGTAACACAGCATGCTCCTAAGCCACTGAAAAGTAAAAGGCAAGATACGACTTTTTCAATTGAGTAAAATGATGCCGCATGCTACCAATATGACAAAGGCCGCTGTATCTGATTGAGCGCTGAGCAGTGGGGTTCCATTGTAATTTGTTAGAGAACATGGGCCAAAGTTAGCAAAGAACAAAAAAGAGAGAAGTGAAGTAGGGTTAACTCAAAATTTGTTATCTTAGAATACAAAATATACAATTATAAAATTTATTACATGAGCAAACAAAATCTATGACAAACGTTTGAATAAGTGAAAAGCATTACAGGCAAAATGGAAAAAAGTAATACTAGCCTTTTGAAGAAATCGCATTTAGAATAATATTTTACAATGGGTTCTTTCTAGAATATTACAAGACACAGTGCGAGAGGCTAACAGAAAACAAAGAAATAAATATTTGAAACTATATGGGGAAAAGGGGAAATCAATATACTTTATAATATACTGTGTAATGTGTGAAAAACAATATAAAATAAAAATAGCAAAAATGAGAAAGAATGAAATTTAACTATAACAAATAAATGATTAATACAAAATATTCATGTTATGTTAATATTCAAATCTATCACTGCAAATTTTTAACTCCTTTTTACACTTGAATTCTTAATTTTTTTGTTTTTGTTTAGTACCCTACCACACATACACTAAAAGCAAGAGCTCAAATGCAAAATATATATAAATTACTCAGTAAAGTGTTGTGTTGATGGCATATTTATGGTGGTTACACAAAAATGTATCAAATATACCCATTTTAATAAATATAGAAACCATTTAAACCATTTGTGCCCAGTCAGCTGGCAGGACAAAGCATACTGTAGGTTTTTGAAAAGGCTCTGGCTGCTTTAGTTATCTTGACAGAATTGTGTTACTCTGTTCAAATTATTTTCAGGTAGGCATTTTACAAAAGCCCATATTTGCTTTCATCTTCTTGAACCATCCCTTTAATGTCATTAAATTTAGCTGTTAATGTGTGTGAAATTAGCATGGACCTCAGAAGATAAAGTATTGTTTTTAATACTGCTGAATAGATTCTGTCTTTTCACTCCAATGCAGAGAACAATGAACTGTCATCCATTTTAGATTGGTTTTATAGTGAAAGATCTGTGAGCTTCATGTACTTCAGGATTAATATGGAAGGTTACTTCTATAAAAAATGTACCTTTTAATGAAGTTGTAATGCTTTTCTCTCAGTCTTCAAGGAATCTCACAAAATATAAATTCACCTGCCTAGAAATCTTTTTACAAGTTATTGACTTTTCATAATTTTCTTACGTTAATTAAGAAAATGTATTGTTTATGTGGTAAATTCAAGTTCCATCTTTCAAAGCATTAACCAGTGGTTAAGAGAACAGCAATACTTTCATTTCTGTATTAGACTCGGGCTGAAATGTACTCACATTTATTGAGTTTATGAATTGTGCTTAGAAACATATTTCTGAAGGATGCTTGGTCAATTTTCCTGTTTGCATAAGACATTTCATGGGGATTTTGTTCACTATAAAGAAAGTAGCTGAAGCAATATATTTTTTATGTATAGTTACGCATGCGCATTAGAGGGTCATCTTCCAGGATCCTCCCAGGTATCTAATACCACTGTGAGAAGGGGCACTGCCACTACAGTAACTGAACCTGCCCCTTCATAAAAGCCCAGCCGCCTGAAAGGAGGCATCACTTGTTGACAAGTGAGCTAGAGAGACAGCATTACTTCAAACCGTAACAAGAAGCCTTGATAGATAGCACTTTTCTGTTAAGAACACCAGAGGGCGACATTTCTTTCTGTAATCACATGATCGAGAGCAGTTTTCTTTCAAGTTTTGAAGTAAACAGGGACAGCCAGGTTGGTGTCCCAACATTTATCAGTGTAATCAACATGTTATCAGTTGTCAGATGACCACAATATACTGTATATATAAAAACATAAGTAAACTGATAAAACTTCTTTTCTTCTTTCTTGTCCTTCGCCTCCACTCCTCCTCTGGCAAGTGTTGTCCTCTCCATACTGACTCTGGCTCCCCGAATGAAGGTGGCAGGCTCCCTTTATGCTGCACCTGGAAATGCTCCAGATGGCTCATTAGCAAGGTCTGGAATCACTCCCAGGTGTTGTGGAATCCCAAAGTAAGGTTCTGCTGCATCCGCACCTCCTCCAGCGGCATCCATGGAACCCAACATGGCTGAGCCGACAAATACCAATTCCACACACAGCCCTGTGGGAATCTGAAGTGCTGTTTCAGCCCAGGGGGGCTGGTAAGTAGCAGTTTAGGGGAGACAGTGAAATTCACAAGCCATCTCCCCCTTTCCTCCCTTTAAGGAGGCATTCCAGCTGATGCTGGACTGTCCTTCACACTCTCTGTCCATCCATCCTGACTCAGCCCACTTGCCTACCACCCAAGTTCCCCTCCAAAAGTGTCTCTTCTCATCTGCTGTTTCTGTCTCATTAGCCTGGACTCTTTATTCCTCAAGTAAAGCTTTACCCCAAAGTGTTCCCTGACTCTAGATTCAGCTATTCAGTTATGTTGAGAGGTGGCTTTAAATTTCTTTTCTGAGTCGGTTTTGACCAAGTCTCAGGATGACTTACTAAGTCAGGAATAGCTCTTTATTGCCTACTGGGATATCAGATGAGAACCTCCTTTAGTGACATCTTGTGTTCCAGTACTTCTAAGCCCTATGTTGTCCTCAAAGATATATTCTCTCAGACAGCCTCTGTCTAAGAAGGATAACACAGTCCCACTTTTCCAAATCAGAGGCAGTGAATTGTCACCTTATATACTAGAAGGCAATGACAAGCCATGTGTCAGCCTTTCCAGACTTCACCTATAAAAACACAATTCCAACTGTCTCATCTTGGGGAAATATGTAAACCTCCTTGGTCTAACATTCTGTATCTCTGATACTTTGGGGTAAAAAATGTACGGGCACATCAGTGCAGGCATAGGGCTTGCTACACCCTGGCAATTTATTTAAATGACCATCTTTCAAAACAAGAGGCAAATCAAGACCTTTGGTAACTGAAGTACAAAGAAATCTGTAATTGGTTGGAAAAAAAACATTTTTTTTTAATTAAAGGAAGTTTATTTTCATATGCAACTGTTAAAGTTACATTATTTGTATATCTCATATATATTTTATGTTTCACACGTTGCACTGGTTTATAATAATTGCATAAACTGCATAAGAGAGATTGGTTCAATTACCCAAACCAAATAAAAGCTGCAGTAGTACATTAAGACCAGATCATCATTCTTCAAGGAAAAACAATGTGTTATGCTCCATGAGCAAATAACAATATTTGCACAGTTTTTCGCCACAGTCTGTTCCACTGTGATACCTTAAGCATTATACCTCATAAATTCTTTTTTCAGCCAGGCTATAGAAATGATTAGAAAAACCCAATGAGAAAATATAGTAATTTGACTGTATTTATCATGCAATCTCTCCATTATTAACTCTAATGATTGTATTTAAAATCAGAAACTTGTATTTTATATCACTGGAATGTCACTTATTCTATAATCTATTATGGAGCCTCTCTGAATGACTGCTACTGCTTCTCTGCACTTTTATTTCTTAATAACACAGACATGATGGAATTTAATCATTACAATACAGTAGAACCCTTGAATCCACAGGAAATAAGTCCGAAGGCCTGAAACCAAGGATAGTAGCGAACTATGTATATCATTTGTTTTTCATTCACATATATACCTATGATAAAACTTAATTGATAGGGTATGTGCGAAAAGACATTACTAATATTGAATAATTATAAAATACATTGCACATTATTATACCTGTGCTCTGTTTCTCTATGTTTTCACTGATGGGAAGCACTTCACAGATTCTAGGCTTTGAAGATCTACCAGCATCACTAGATGTAACTCGGTGCTTTGGGGTCATTATTAAGTAAAATTATTGTCTATTTTTACAACAACACTGCAATAACATAGTAATGAATGTGGACAGCGAGAAGACTAGAGGCTACAGGCTAGTTTACATTGTACTTGGCACATCAATGCAGCAAAAATGATGACAGAGACATAGGCACAACCCTGCATGCTGCACACAGAAATCAGTGCTTGTTCATTTCTGGAATTCTGGAATTCTCCCATTAATACTTTCGGGCCAAAATTAATTCTGAATAATTGAAACCACAGATACGGTTCTACTGTATGTGGCATTTATCCTTTCTACTTTTATGTGATTTTAAATTTTACACAAATTCAGAATCAACTGTTTTTTTCAATATATGGAAGACTTTGAAAACTTGCTACATGTTATTTACTAAATTACTTTCATATGATTATTATAGACTAATATTAATAAAAAAAATCTAGCAATTTAGACAAATGTTATTTTTTTAATCCAGTCTTCTCAAATCTTGCTTCTCATTTACAGCATCTTTTGACCTTCTTTTATTATCCTTTAATTTTATTATTAAAGAACAAAAACAAAAATGGGTAAATGCCAGTCTTCCTTACACTGCTAAATGGAGCTTTTGTTTACTTCTACCACAATCGTCAACTACCCATATCTCAAACATAATATTAATTGATTAATTTTATTAGGTCATATTTGTGTTAATCAGTTTGAAATTGCTTTGTCTTCCTGCTTAAACAATTCTGATTCTTCATTTGTATTTATTATGCCTCCTCAGAGGTTTCCAAAGCAGCACTATGGAGAACAATGAAGGCTGTTTTAATGGAGCAAATTATTTCATATATGTCTCACAAAAACAAGCTGGAGACTAGGAAAGCATCAGAACTGACTGCAGAAATTTCTAGAACAGATCATGAATATGCCAGATCTCCTAATGAAGGCTCCTGGTTTTACAATCAGAACTGAATCTCCTGACAACAAAAGAAATAGAATAACTTATATTTAAATTGTGACATTATTATTATTAACACAGAGACAATGCCCAATAACATGTTAGCTCAACAAATCCAAAAGCAGGAAGTTTGCGATGCAATAATAGAAATTACCGATGTAATTGGAAATAAAATTTGAAAGCGTGAAGAAATAACTGACACATGCAAGGAGTACTATAGCTCCTTATATACCTCTAAGTATAAAGAAGATGACACATAACCTAAGGAGTATTTTGATAAAATACAAATACCACTGTAAGTGCAAAAGAACTTGAAAAAATTATACGGGTACTCGTCGACTTACGACCACGATTGGTTCCGACTGACTGGTCGTAAGTTGATCTGAACGTAAGTCGGCCTATGTTAAATTAAGGTAAGAATATTAGACGGGGTAATGATATTGTAATAATCTTAAAGTAATATTTTATCAACATTTTCTTACTTTCTAGTCAAACACAGCATACTACAGTACAATTGGTTTAATATGTGGAAAACATACAAAAATAAGAAATACATTTAATTCCTGGCACCACTGGTGCTTGGCTGCGGGCTGTCGATATCGCCTTCATCAGGCGAGGCTGTGGACGGGGTGATGGGAGGAGTTGCTCTTTTTATAAACATAGTGAGCTTCGTCTGAATTGTTTGTTTCTTTTTCTCTTCATAAATTTTGCAATAAGGACGAAATATGTTGCGTGCCATCCGTTCAATCCTCACAAATCGTTCAATGTTTGGGTCCATTTTTTCAAAATGGGCAAGGAGTTTATTACAGTAGAGATAAACCTTCTGACAATCCCTTTGTGGTGAACATTCGTTGTGGCGCCTCCTCCTCTTCGTCTTTCTCCAATTCTCTTGTTTCTTTTTCCACCACTCTTTCTTCTTCCAATTCTATCAGCTCTTCTTTCGTGTTCACCTGATTCCCGGTCTAGCAACTCCTCGACTTCTTCCATTTCACATTCCAATGAAAGGTCTTTTGACAATTTCACTATTTCTTCACGAATCTTAGCAAGTTCTTGTTCACTGTTAAAACCAGCAAAAGTATCCACATAACGCTTAACACACTTCTTCCATACACCATTCATACACTTTTCTGTCACAGAGTCCCACGCGGTAGCAAGATTCTTTATATACTTAAGAATATTATACTGTTTCCAAAAGTCGCGTAATGATAGCTCCGGGTCAGCATCTATAGCAGCTATGGCTTGGGCGAAGGTGGTTCTGAGATAGTTTGCCTTTAATGTAGCAATCACGCCTTGGTCCATCGGTTGAATAAGTGGAGTAGTGTTTGGGGACAAAAAAAACACTTTCACATTTCACATTTCACAGAGATCAACTAAGTTACGTGGATGTCCAGGCGCATTATCGAGCAACAGTAAAATTTTGAAGGGAATTCCTCTCTCCAAACAGTACTCACGCACTTGATGAATTAATCAATTACTGAACCAATCCTCAAATAAAGCCTGGTTCATCCAGGCATTACGGTTTGATCTATAATAAACTGGCAAAGTGTGCTTGTTCACATTCTTAAATGCACATGGATTTTCGGAATGATAAATTAAGAAGGGCTTCAGCTTGAATCCCGCGATATTCCCTCCAAGCAGCAGAGTCAATCTATTCTTGTGTGCTATAAATCCCGGCATGCTTTTGGCTTCTTTGTGGATGTAAGTGCGTCCTGGCATCTGCTTCCAATATAACCCTGTTTCATCCACATTAAAAATCTGCTCTGCGAGATAACCCTCATCCTTAATTATTTCGTCTAAACTATCGACAAACTTACTAATTCCTTCCTCATCCACACTCGCTGATTCTCCAGTCACAAGATCATTATGCAACTGGAATCTTTTCTTAAACCTCTTAATCCAACCAGTACTTGCCACAAATTCTTGACTGTAGTCTTCTCCGGCGCATTCCTTTAAAGTCCCAAACAGACTTCTAGCCTTTGACTGTACTGTAAAGAGGCTTAACGGCATCCGCTTTTGAATCTGATCTTCCATCCAAATGTTTAACAATTTCTCCATTTCATGGATGGGCCCGGTATGTTGCTTCATAATCACTGTTGATCGCAAAGGTGCAGAACCTTTCACAGCTTCACGAATTCTATATTTGTCTTTTAAAATAGTCAACACAGTAGAGTGTGATAACTTTATATCACATGCGATCGCATTCACTTTCTTTCCTCCTTCATACTGTTTTATTATCATCATTTTGGTGTCTAGATCAATGGCCTTTCTTTCCTTTTTGGCAGGCTGAGGAGTGGACAGAGACAATTTCCTCTTGGTAGACATGTTGGGGGTATATTATTATCGAAAATTGCCAAAACAACAAGACACAAACACACGTGGGGCAACACTGCTGCGTAGCGAGACTTGGAAGTGCGGGAGACTGGTGCTGCCAACAGCTGGCGGGGGAAACTGTCGAACGCGTCGTAAAGTTGAACAGTCGTAACTTGCAAGTCGACGAGTACCTGTACTTTGGAAAACACAAAATGCCATAAACTCACTCTAAAGTGGGAAAGCTGCAGGCCCTGATGGCAACCCAGTTGAGTTTTATTTACCATTTATGGGAGCCAAAGAAAGCAAACTTTTACCCCAAACAGTCTGGCAAGCATTAATAACTGTTTTTCTGAAAGAAAAAAAAAATACAATGTTCTTCATGAAGACCAATTTCACACCTGAATAGCAATGCCAAGACACTCGCAAAAGGCCTAGCTAGAAGGATTGAGAAAATGCAGTAATATCACAGGATCAAACTGGATTTATAAAAAGGTAGACAACTTAGATTCAACCCTTTGGTGCCTGTTTATATTTATCCACAAATTCTGATTCACCAGAAGTCTTATTATTTTTGGATACAGGAAAAGCTTTTGATTGAGCAAAAAGTGATTGTCTGTTTATTACCCTGCCCAGGTTTGGCCCTAATATAATTTCATGGATCAAACTACGTTAAACTAGTCTAGAAACCTCAATCGAAATTAATAAGATAAACTCTGAATACTTTAGATTAGAATGAGGTACTCAACCAGGTGCTCACTATCATCAATGTTTTTTGTGTTAGCCATTGAGTCTTTGGTTATTCATGTCCAGAGCCAACCAGAGATTAAAGGGATTATGAAAGAAGGACTCAAACAGAAAATATCACTATATGTAGACGATAATGTGCATTATATATCAGACCTACAGTCATCTGTACCATTAGTCTTAAACATGGTAGGAGAATTTAATAAAATTTCTGAATTAAAAATTAATCTGAATAAAAGTGTGCTTTTCTCAGTGACCTTCACAGCAAATAATAGTAGTTTAGATAGCTATTACAGTAATCCCTCCTCCATCGCGGGGGTTGCGTTCCAGAGCCACCCGCGAAATAAGAAAATCCGCGAAGTAGAAACCATATGTTTATATGGTTATTTTTATATTGTCATGCTTGGGTCACAGATTTGCGCAGAAACACAGGAGGTTGTAAAGAGACAGGAACGTTATTCAAACACTGCAAACAAACATTTGTCTCTTTTTCAAAAGTTTAAACTGTGCTCCATGACAAGACAGAGATGACAGTTCCGTCTCACAATTAAAAGAATGCAAACATATCTTCCTCTTCAAAGGAGTGCGTGTCAGGAGCAGTGACTCACAGAGATAGAGAGAAAAGCAAACAAATCAATAGGGCTGTTTGGCTTAAGTATGCGAAGCACCGCGGCACAAAGCTGTTGAAGGCGGCAGCTCACACCCCCTCCGTCAGGAGCAGACAAAGAGAGAGAGAGAGATAGAGAGAGACAGAGTTTGTTTTTCAAGCACAAATCAATCTGTGCCCTTCGAGCTTTTAAGTATGCGAAGCACCGTGCAGCATGTCGTTTCAGGAAGCAGCTGCACAAAAGATAGCAACGTGAAGATAATCTTTCAGCATTTTTAGACGAGCGTCCGTATCGTCTAGGTGTGCGAACATCCCCCCTGCTCAATCCCCCTACGTCAGGATCAGAGAAAGTCAGCGCAAGAGAAAGAGAAAAGTAAGCTGGGTAGCTTCTCAGCCATCTGCCAATAGCGTCCCTTGTATGAAATCAACTGGGCAAACCAACTGAGGAAGCATGTACCAGAAATTAAAAGACCCATTGTCCGCAGAAACCCGCGAAGCAGCAAAAAATCCGCGATATATATTTAAATATGCTTACATATAAAATCCGCGATGGAGTGAAGCCGCGAAAGGCGAAGCGCGATATAGCGAGGGATTACTGTAGTTAATAATATCAAAACAGTTGAAATATCACAAGTACATTTAAAGATCTCTTCCAATACAATTTTGGAAGTACCATGGATAAAATCACAGATGTTTTCAGATAGTCTATCATCCATCTTACTTTAGTAAGGAGAATAAATACTGTTAAAATGAATATCTTCTCTAAGCCACTTTATCTATTCCAGAGTATCCCAATGTACATGAAAAAACATTTTTTTTAAGAAATTAGACTTAATTACAATATCAAGTCAGGTTAGAGAGTATGCACTGGTATACTGTGTTGCCACATTCAACACATGATGAAACAGCTCGGAATCCTGGTTAGCAACCTGCCAGGCAGACACGCAGCCCAGTCCCACCCACCGGAAATTACCATCTATCAGCCACAGCCAAGTGTTACATGGGCATCCCCTTGGTTTGGTCCAGCCACTCGAGTCCTCAACAATGAGGATCCTATGAGCCAGATCACCCTCGGGAAATTGCACCACACAGTTGTAGTGCCATAACTGAAGCTTCCTCACAATGCAGATAATGTGTCTCATTCGGGACTCTGTGAGCAACCTCTTCTTTGACACAAAGTCACACCAGTGACACCTAAGGATACTCCGAAGAGACGCAGTACTGAAGGAGTCCAGTCTTTGTACCCTGCATACCACAGATCCCTACAGCCTTCCTTACCCTCAGCTGGTTCACCACCTGTGTAATCTCAGTAAGACTGTGTGCTTCACAGCTAATTGGAGGATCAGCCTCACGAACCATGGACCCAGAGATGACCAACTACCTCGCCCAAAGATCAGCTTTAAACACCTGCTCAAAGTAGCCAGCCCAGTGGGTCACGATTGTATTCATAAGGACTGTTCCATCACCCACCCATATATTACAATATCATCCACCTTGAATTCAAAATGGCCACACATTTAAAAGGCGACTCCACAAAGATCTAAAGGTGACGGTGGCGTATCACAAGCTACCTTTTAGTTTTACTACTGGGCAGTTTATAAACGTACAATAAAATCTTGGAAATCTGATGAAATTCATGGAACCAAATGGGCCTGGCTTGAAATGAAAATCAAATCCCACTCTAAATGTTCCTTATATGTCATGCTTTGTGCTCCACTTAATACTCTCGTCAGTTTACCAGTAACCCAGTCAACCACCAATTACTCAAAATATGAAACCAACACAGGACAAGGAAGAGAAGCTCTTATTGCTTGCTCCTTGATTAGGATGATCATATTTTTCAACCTTCTCTTACCCGTTGAATAGATAACATATTTGTATCTTATGAACAATTTCACAATAATTTTAATTTCCCAGCTACACATTTCTTTTTCTATATGCAAATTAGAAAATTTGTTAAAAGAACCCTACCCAAGTGTCCATATTTTGCAGTTATATCAATCCCAGAGGCCATACTGGTTAGTCTTTAGTCTCAGATGGCATATCAATAATATATAAAAATATTTCAAAGAATCTGCCCTTCAAAGACTCTAGGGAATGGTGGAAAAGGCACCTTTCGATAGGCATCGGAGAAAAGATGTGGAACTCATCCATACATAGAAAGCACTTTAGTTCTATATGTGCCAAACTTTACATAATTCAAGTAAAGGGCTTTTCTCGATGACGTTCATCGCCTTTAAGATTGTCCAAAACATACCCAGGGTAAGACCCAGCCTGGAAACATTTAGGAATAAGATAAATTAACATTATAATTGGATTAAAATCTTTACATCTCAAACAGCCAAGATGGCCCAATCTACCCTAGATCATGTGTTTTGGGAATGCATTAAATTAACATAATCTTGAATTAAAATCTTTAAACATCAAACTGCATGGTTGGCATAATCTCTCCTAACCTATTAATTGTAATAGTTGGTGTATTTCTGGATGTCATCAAAGTGTTATGTACGGTGGCCCTAAAGGGCAAGTGACAAAAACTGTAAGAATGTCTCTTCTGGCTTCTCATTCCCTGCTCACGCACCATGCTGAAGCAATATGTTTAAAATTAAAAAAACAAAAAATTCTTATCTTTTCTTTTTTGATACGATAAAACAATTTGTAACATTAGGGTGTCAATCACAGGCTAAGCATCCATCCTTCCATTTCCCAACCCACTGAATCTGAACACAGGGTCACGGGGGTTTGCAGGAGCCAATCCCAGCAAACACAGGGCACAAGGCGGGAACCAATCCAGGGCAGGGTGCCAACCCACCGCAGGACACACACAAACACACCCACACAACAAGCAAACACTAGGGCCAATTTAGAATCGCCAATCCACCTAACCTGCATGTCTTTGGGAGGAAACCGGAGCGCCCGGAGGAAACCCATGCAGACACGGGGAGAACATGCAAACTCCACGCAGGGAGGGCCCGGGAAGCGAACCGGGTCCCCAGGTCTCCCAACTGCGAGGCAGCAGCGCTACCCACTGCACCACCATGTCGCCCCAGGCTATGCATGCTTTTTATAATATATTAATAAATTCATCCCATGTTTTAAAAAAAGTCTTAGGCGTATCAAATTCTCTCTTAGACGATTTTTTCTAATTTGAAATAATATAGAACACTGCTAACCCATGGAGTTATAGAAGGCTGTTTGGGATTATTACAGTCGAGCAGAATAAGTCCACATGCTATAAATGTGGTATAGACTGTTACAATCAATTTATCCCATAACTGTGATTTATGTGTTAAAGGTTATTTTTGTTATTATTGCTTCTTGTATTGTGTATTTTTTTGTTTTGATTGAAACAGGTTGTTAGTTCCATCCAACTGTAGGGTAGTCCTGGAGGGAAATGGCCTGCTGTTTATAATAGGTGTTAAGACTTTGCCTGCTAGAGGTCAGTTAACCTGGCTCGGTGGTAGAGGAGAAAAGTACAAGGGATGCTGTTTGCTGGAGAGAGGTGCTGAGCACTCAGCAGGGAGAGAGGAGCTCAGTGGCTGGTTGCTTTACGGGAGTTTAATTGACTCCTATTAGTAAGTGAAGGCTCCAAAGTTGTCTGGGTGCAAAGGAGCTTGTTTTATTCAAGGCTGCATTAGAGCTATATTTTTGTAAATAGTGTTAAGGCAGATTTATGCCCTGGACTGAGATTATTTTCTTTGGGTAAGGCTTTAGTTTTGTTTATTTTGCTATTCTCACTTGTTATTTTTGTTAATAACACTATTTGACTGTGTTAATTATTTGGTGGATTCATTTTCCTTTATTTTAACCTTTTTTTCCACTGTATATATTTCTGCACCAGAACTTTTTTTTTTGGCTTTTTAATATCCAGCTGCCTTAATTTTTTTACATCACTAATGTCCTGGTTGGTCCCGAACTACTTGCAGGACACCTGCTCATGCAGGTTGTTTGTGAAAACCATTACTATCTACACACTGAAGAACACCATAAGTAGCTTGTCTTACTAAAGGCTCTTTATCATAGCATTTAAAGTCACTTATTCTTCTGCTGGAAGAGAGGGCTGGGAAGTTTATTAAAATAAAGTTTCCTGTGGTATCTGTCTTAATGCAAGTGCCTGCAAGGATATATGCATAATGGGGGAATTTTGCAGTGCCTGTTCTGCAGCCTCAAGTTGACTCAGGTGGCTTTATCTACAACGTCTGCTCATAGTTTTGAAGAGTAGCCCTCAAGTCCAACAGGCACGCAGTAAGGACTAGCTAAAAAGTGATGACATAATACATAGGATTAATTCCCAGTTTAAAAAAGTAAGTCGCATCAGTCATTTATCAATTAATGTAGCTTTTTACAAAACAATTCAGCCTGTGTTCACAGTCTGATAAATATGCTGTTACTAAGTAAAATGGTGGGTGCGGCAATGCACTGTATCAGTGTGTGCTCCTAACCTCCTCCTCCTAAGTAAAAACATCTTAATTCTTTTTATAAGGAGGGAAAGTGGAGAGCTTGAGATCTTACAAGATATGTGGGGGCATGATTTATTAAAGTTTAAACTTCCTTCTGAAACTGATTAAATGCTACCACATCATGCTGATCCATTTACATACTACCTTGTGAGAAGTACCACATTGGTATGGATCTTAAACATAACATTTTCAAACCAACTTTATCCATTTCATGGTGACAGGAGCCAAACAGCCTTAGATACATGGAAGGAAACAGCCTTGGACAGTGCCAGTCCATCGCCAGGGCCAATCATACAGGGGCCAATTTGGAATTGCCAGTTTGGGGATGTTATAGGAAAACCCACACAGACACTGGGAGAATGCGCAAACAACATACAAGTGATTCAAACCTAGCATGCTGGATCCAAGATGCTGTAGCTTTATACTCTGCACCACCTAGATAATAAACATTTCTACTACAAGTATACCTGGAAAAACAGCTGCAATCAACATTTACATCCAGATCTAGTTTGGCAGCATAACCATTAAACAAATGGAGCAGGCCCCAGAATTAATTCTGTAGAGCTATGTTAACGTATACCATTAAAGGGTAATTTAATGACAACCTAAAATACATAGCCTTTTGCAGCTTGAAATGATCACTACATTTTATAAAAAAAAAACACTCTATAGAGCAGCTTTTCAAAATATAAAAATACATTATAAGAGAACTATAAATAGCTGCAGTATTTGAATTGCGATCATGAACTGATTAAAAAAAATATCTGAATGTGGAATATGGCTTCTTAAATTTTCTTTCACTTATCTTAAAAATATAGTATAGCATCATTTTATTTATTAATGGCTGTTAGGTGAACTATGAAATTGTGTAACATACTTTCCAGAAAGGGCCCTTACAAAATCAACCACTAGCAAGACATTTCTGAGCAGAAATGAAAATAAAGAACCTAAACCAATTGCATAATAAAAAATACATGACTAGACTGATGTCATAAATGGATGAATACAAGATGTGCTTAACCTGGAATTGAAGTATAACTCTTTCGATTGATTAGTTTGTGCTTTTTCTTCTGTGGCCCATTGGAGACAGACCTCTGACTTTCACATCACAGCATTGATGTCTGTAATAACATCTTTGCTGCTGACTAATTCCTGGATATGTTTGAAAGCAGTGGGGCAGTAAGCCATTACTGTCCAGTATGCCATACTATTAAGGTATTTATTGCTGAGTGATTGAAGAATAACACTGTGAGAGCCTAAAATAAATGACCTTGAATTTAAAGAACTGCAGCAAGTGAAATCATGTCACTTAGAAATTGGCAAAAGCAAATCACACTAAACACATTCTTTCACCATTGTCATTTTTCATCCATTTTCAAATACTTTTAAAATTCAATACTGTTTGTTTAACTTGTGGCAAATATTCCTGGCCAATATGATGGCCACAGTCTGCCCTTGTTTTATATGTGGTCAGTCAATAGGGCAACAAGAAAAACAAAACCTAATGTGCTTAACCAAAAGGAAAAATAATGTGAGTTTATTCCTTTTAAAGTAAAATTGCAGATAAGATTGTATTTTAAATCTAACAACTGTAAAATCAGCCTCTTCAATTTTTAACTTATTTAGCCTTATGGTTCTTGCTAATGTTAATCTTTATTGTTTTTTTTTAAAGCTTAACACATACTGTATACTGTACATTCCAAAACAGCTATATTCAATTCATAGTGTGGGGGGAGTCGGAATGGAGGAGCACATAGTCCATTCCAGCAGAACTGGCCAGAAGTGTGGGAAGACAGACAGCCTGAGAATTTGCAAATTCTACTCATAGCAATGGGGAGGATGTGTGGTAGCAATACTAACCACTAGGCCACGGTGCGTTTAATATAAGTCACTAAAAAATATTACTTTTATTATATGCAAGCTAGAAAGCCATTTAAAAGAAACCTGCCCAAATATTGCAATCTGCCGTCTGTGGTAATTCACAACCTTGAGCATTACCAATGGATGTTAGAATAGTGGTACATCAAACATTGTAACTTGTAAAGCTGGGTTTATACTTCACGCAATTTGTGCTATGGAAGCACAATGTTTTTACTTAAACGCGTACTTTACGTAAATCTGGAAGATTCCACCAGGTAGCAGTGCAAGATATCATCACTGTGAGGAAACATTTGGCTTCCCTGTTTTTTGAATTGACTGAAATTACCATTAAATTCTGAAGACACCTTGCCACAATATCTCTGAAAAGGATGGATGTTTAATGGTTACATCCATCAATCCAGGGATGTGCCCATTCCAGCGTGCATCGGGTGTGAGGCAGAAACAATCCCTGAATGGGGCATCAGCTCATCGCAAGGTGAATACAAGAACACACATATACTAGGGTCATTTTAGCCTTACTAAATCCCCAAACCTGCATGACTTTGCAAGAAAACTGGAGCACACTGTTAAAACCCACAAGGAAAACATGCAAACACCAGGCAGGGAACACAAGGGACATGACTCCCTGCGAGGCAGCAGCGCTACTACTCTGCCACAGTGCTGCCCCCACATGTGTAATTATTAACAGTATTCATTATTTAAATTAAGTTACCGACTTATCTGTAAATGTAATATATATATTTGAATGCATTTCATCATGAAAGTGGTATCAAGCATAAATCTAGGGATTCTAAATATGTGGGGAGCTGTAATATATATTGTGGAGGGGACGCTGGTGCATACATGTTGCTGCCGCTCCTCCCTGTTATCAACACTTTTCGTTAAAATTTGCATTAAACTTTTTGCAATTGTTCACTTTCTTTATATTGTATGTATAGTTCATGGATGCAATTGACTCGAACTGTGTTGATTTGGATTCACTTTTATAGACTTTGTCTTGACTGGGTTTGCAGCCTCAGGGACAACCAAATCTTTCTGTGGCACGCTGGACGAGCCCTATGGATATTTCTTTGCACTGTGATGATCTGTGAGCTGGGGATGGTCTGTCTTCTTGATTATAATTTATACACTGGATTGCTCTCGATTCCTTCTATACTTGCTTAATGACTAAGAAATGATCTGAGGTTTACACCCAGCTGGATGGCTCTGGGCGATCCCGCCTGTAATAGCCATATATGTATGTGGCTGAATGCTGGAACCTCCAAATTTTGGTATCTTCATGTGCATTTTGTAGTATCTCCTACTATGCTTTTTCTGCTGCTTGCTGCTCATCTGCACCACCCATCCTCTCGTCTCACCTTCTCCGCTGTGCTGTGCCGCTTCTCTGCTACTATCACGTAAGTATTGCTCTCTACTATGCTAAAATACTCTCGTGACAAATTCCTTCATATTAAACAGTTTGTGCAGAGCAAATGGTCAGACTGGAATATCCTAAAAGACAATGGTATTGTGCGGCGGCCGAAATATTTACATCACAGGTCAAGTCGCCGCCACAGCCGGGCTGCAAATGAAAAGTTCACTGGCAGCATTTGCTCAGGAATATGCCATCCTACTCATGGCTTTGGAAATAGGAGTGTCAGTGAGCCAAATCTGCAATATGTTAAAATAAACTCTGGTCGTGGATCTGTGCACAGCGAACCCACATCAGCTAATATTGCATTGTTCAACTCAAGATCTCTAAATGGCAAAGCAGTGGTGCTATCAGAATTCATTACAGACTCAAACCTTGACTTGCTATGTTTAACAGAAACTTGGCAAAGACGAAATGATTTTACATCTGTCATGGAGGTGACCCCACTCGGATACATTCACTTCATGGAGCCTCGCAGCTCAAGACAAGGTGGAGGAGTCACAGTAATTGCTAGATCGAAGTTAAACATCAAAAGAATCCCCATTGACAGTCCATTGTCTTTCGAGTGTCTGGCTCTTAATCTAATAACAAAATCTGGTCCTGTCTCACTTATTTTTGTCTATCGTCCCTTGAAATGCGTCTTTTTTATCTGATCTGACTGAACCATTAACCCATTTAAGTTCACTTTCCCAGAGAGTCATTCTTCTTGGCAATTTCAACATTCATATTGACATTACTACATGTAAACTGAGAAATGAATTCCTATCCTTACTGGACTGTTTTGACTTGGTGCAGCATGTTGATTTTCCCACTCACTCTGGTGGTCATATACTGGACCTGATTTGCACATCTGGATTATCTGTCTGCAACACTTATAGCAATGATTTGGGACTCTCTGACCATAAAGCAGTGCATTTCACTGTCTCATTACCTCTCCCTCCTCTTACCTGTAAACGGCAAATTTAATTTCCAAAACCTTAAAAATATCTGTCCCTCTGTTCTTGCTGGATCCAATTCTGATCTTTTTCTGTCCTCACCTATTCCATCAATATTAGATACTCTTGTTGACCACTATAACACAGTGTTTAAAGGAGGTTTCCTTTAAGCGTTCAGCTCCATGGTATAATTCAGAGCTACGATCTATGAAAGCAACTGGCCGACGCCTTGAGAAAATGTCACGTAAGACTGGCCTCACTGTTCACATTCAGGCTTTCTCTGACCATCAAAGGGCTTACAGGGATACACTAACTGTAGCCAAGAACACACATTATGGCAGAATAATAGAAAGTGGCCATGATAACCCAAGGGTTTTGTTCTCTGTAGTTAATAAATTACTTCAACCTGCATCTGGCCCAATTACCTCCTCTGCTGAAGTCTGTGAAAAATTTCCTCCACTTTTTCTGCAATAAACTTAAAGATCTAAATAATTCAACTGACATAAATCCATCATCCATTTATATCCTTCCCTGTCTTCCCATTCCATCCAGCTCCTTTTCTAAATTTTCACCAGTCACATCGACATTTGTTAATGACCTGCCTTCATGCCATAATCCCAACTGTTATGACAATAATCAATTCAATTCCCTCGACACTGGGTTTGTGCCAGCCACTTTTAAAATCGCTTCTGTAACCCCTATGTTAAAAAAGTCTGGTCTTGATGGTGACGATCTTAACAATTTTCGGCCTATTTTCCACTTACCTTTTCTGTCAAAAGTTCTGAGCATGTTGTAGCCTCCCAACTCACCAATTACATAACCTCTAATAATTTGATGGAACCCTTTCAGTCTGGTTTCAGGGCGCAGCACAGCTGTGAAACTGCTCTTCTTCAGGTAACCAATGATTTGCTTATGGCAGCAGACTCTGGACAGACCAGCATATTAATTCTGTTAGATCTTAGTGCAGCATTTGTCACTGTCAGACATGACATTCTACTGTCCAGAATGGAGAACATGCTGGGTATCTCTGGCACTGCCCTCCAGTGGTTCAAGTCCTATCTGACTGATAGGCAAGAGTTTGTTAGTATTGGCAACAGCAGATCCAGCTCAGCGGCAGTCACACAAGGAGCTCCTCAGGGCTCTGTCCTCGGCCCTCTTCTCTTCTGTATGTAAATAATAATAATTAATTACATTTATATAGCACTTTTCTCAGTACTCAAAGTATGTATATGCTTCCCCTTGGCCATATTATTCGTAGCTATGGACTGGGTTATCATTTTTATGCAGATGACACTCAACTCTGCATCAGAGTTAATCAGAGTTTTCTCAGCTCACAACTTGCCTCAGTGAAATTAAAACCTGGATGGAGCAGAACTCTTTAAAATTAAATTGCAACAAAACTGAACTCCTGCAAATTGGCACTAAATCGCTAATTAAGAAAATGAGCTCCTTTTCAGTCACTCTTGATGGTGATCTCATCAGACCTTCTTCAGATGCAAGGAATCTTGGTGTCATTTTTGATTCCTCCCTTTCTTATTCTGCCAATATAAACCACATTAAGAAACTTTCTTACTTTTACCTTGTGACAGACAGGGGGTGCTGTCGCTCCCTTGAACTCTCGGACACCACGTCAGACATCAGGTAAAAGTCCAAATATTGACTTTATTATAATAAATGTGTGCACAAAGCACCCTCCACTCCGCAATACTCCAATATATAATCAATAATTAATAATAACAATTCCTCCACACCTCCCAGCAGCTCAGTCACCCTTCCTCCCAACTCGGCTCCCTTTGCTTGGGTTTCCCAGAATCCTTTATAGTCCTTGACCCGGAAGTGCTTCTGAACCCTCAGTCCATGTGACTTCCTAGTGTAACAGGTGTCTGGTCACACTTATAGGTAATCTAACTTAGACACCATTAAAATATCCGACTACACCACCCAGTTTTATTAAGAGACTGGGAACTCCTGAAATTTACCAATAATAGCACACAGGTTTCTTTAAATTAGGCAGTGAGTAAACACACAATGAAAGACACAACAGTAATTTTAGAAAAAAAACAACAGTAAGTTCTATTACACAAGACAATATAAGGTACATTAAAAAGATAAACGAACATAACAAAACTAAACATATCAGGAATCAATTTCCCTTTTTTTAAAAAGGAAAATACACAGTCCACCCTCTAAAAGTCCGTTAAAAACAAGAATTGGAGGATACAACCTTTAGTGGTGCAGAGTCCAGTTTGTGCACTGTGTTACCCCAACACTTAATTGTTCAACTATCCATGGATGCACTCTGTTCCCCGGATACCCGTTCCCCTACAGAAGTTGTGTCAAATTGTTGAATCCCTGTCAGCATCTCTTCGTTGTTCCTTTTTCTTCCACTCTGGGCTCCTTGTGTTGCTGGGACCTAGGCACGCCTCATTTCTCGTCTGTAAGCTTCGCTTGGTCCTTTCATGCGGATTCCCTCTCTCGCTGAATCCACATCCGGCGTCTCTTTGTGGAGCTGTCTCTTCCTCCCTGGAAGTGTTGCCGTCCTTGTGCCTCACGTCGTGCCTGCCAGGTACCCTTGTCTGCCTGCAAGCCCCTGTGCTCTGTCCGAGTGCCTTGGCAGCGTTTTCTGTGGACTGTCCTCTTTGCCTTCTGCTGCCAGGAGTTTTTATCTACTTCAGTCCCTGCCATTATCAGTTCTGGACAATCAGATTAAACAATGGTACATCTGCATTTCTTGGGTTTAACAATTAATGAAAACACAAGTTAAAAAAAGGAATTGTTACCAATCATGAATAAGTACAGATATGCTGATTAGAAACCAATATTTCCAAGTCAGGTAAATACAGACAACCTCCAAGGCCAGACTTCAAAGCGGCGACTCCTTTGCAATACAGCAAATACTTACATCCTGCAGACAGCCTTTTAACTTCTCACCCCCCAGTCCCAACAATGGGTGCCTAATGGAACCACCCAGTGCACAAAAAAAAATGTCCCCCTCTGACACTAGCACTTCCGGGTCAGATCAAAAACTCTTCTTTTTCATCCTGGAAGTATGTCATTTCCTCTGTCCATGTGCCTTGGACGTACTTCAGGGGTGTAGTGAAAATAACAGTCCCTGGGCCTCCCCGCAGCGACTCCTGGCGGCCCCCATGGTATCCAGCAGGGCTGTGTATTAAAGCTGCATTGTCCATGATTCCCTGCTGGCATTCGGGGCACCTCCATTCTGCAGGGACGGCTCCATCTGGCGGCCTGGGGGTGTTGGCCGGGATGAATGGCCTGGCCATATCTCACAACCTCCATAACATATCCCGGTTTGCTCATTCCTCTCCTTTTCTAATGCTGAGAAACTTGTCCATGCTTTTATCACATCCCGCATCAATTATTGTAACTCGCTACTGGCAGGTGCCCCTTCTAATCTTAAATCACAGCTCCATTTGATTCAAAACTCTGCTGCAAGAGTCCTTAAACGAACCAGCAACAGTAAGCACATCACACCCATCCTGCTTCGCCTTCACTGGCTCCCTGTGTCTTACAGGACTGAATATAAAATTCTATTAATAACCTACAAAGCTTTAAATGGCCTTGCACCGGACTACATCAGTGACCTTCTAAATCACTAGGCTCCTGTTCGCCTACTAAGGTCCTCTGATTCTGGTAATCTTGTTGTGTCTCACACTAACCTGCACTTTATGGGTGACAGGACCTTCAGCTCCATAGCACCCAGACTTTGGAATGACATCCCGAAATTAATTAGATCAGCTGACTCCATTCATTCTTTTAAAAAACAACTTAAAACTCATCTATTTAGGGAGGCTTTTAACTTAACTTAACATTCTGCCTTTTCTTTCAGTTTACCTCTCTGTCCAGGTGCTCAGGATAATTTGTGTGTCTGTTACATCACAAAACAGGTTATTTGTTAGGTTTTTCTTTTAGTATTGGATTTAGTATTTTACTCTGGTTTATTGTCCTTTATTCTATTTAATGTTTTGTTATTTGTTTCATTGTTCTATTCTGGTAAACATTTGTATCCAATGATACATATACCCTGCTGTTTTTTTTTTCTAAGATTCTGTGAAGTGCCTTGAGCATGGGAAAGGCGCTGTATAAATAAAATGTATTATTATTATATCATAAATTTAATGTGGGTGGCACGGTGGCGCAGTGGTAGCGCTGCTGCCTCGCAGTTAGGAGACCCGGTTTCGCTTCCTGGGTTCTCCCTGCGTGGAGTTTGCATGTTCTCCCCGTGTCTGTGTGGGTTTCCTCCGGGTGCTCCGGTTTCCTCCCACAGTCCAAAGACATGCAGGTTAGGTGGAGTGGCGATTCTAAATTGTCCCTAGTGTGTGCTTGGTGTGTGGGTGTGTGGGTGTGTCCTGCGGTGGGTTGGCGCCCTGCCTGGGATTGGCTCCAGAAGACCCCCGTGACCCTGTGTTTGGATTCAGCAGGTTGGAAAATGGATGGATGGCTGGTCATTTAATGTGTTCTGTCTGGCAATTGCTGCTTGCTGCTGCTGTCAACACAGGAGGAGGCCCCAGATGCACGTAGCGATTAACAGTTGGGTCGGTTTTACGAAAATGTTTATGACAGTCTACTTTAATAACAAAATAAACTACAAGATGTCACAAACTCAAAGAAGCCACAGAAAGGTTTTAAAGGTCAGTAAAGGAAGTGACATCAAAGGGGCAGGAACCAGAAGGGTCTTCATCCATAGGCTCACACCCAGAAATGACATCCAAGGGGCCGGAATCAGGAATGACGTCAGGGCCAGGTGGAATTTCCCGCGAATGAGAAAATTGAGAGAAACAGTCAGTGCACTTCGCCACCTCCCAGTTACTCTCATTCAAGCCCTTTAGCTGCCTCCCATGCGCACATGTGTGACAGGGATTAAAGTGGAAATTTCAAGAATAAGGCTGAAAATTCCACTTTAATCACAAAATAGAGCTTTTCACTGTGCCCCTAATTTTTTTCTCTGTTGTTCAAATACGCTGCTGTACATTCTGATGCTATTGTGAAAGTGCAAAAAAAAAAGAAGATGGTATGTCAGACCTTTAAAATGTATTGAATCATTACGATTGAGAATATGCGACTCTTGAATATAAACACACCACAAATGCATTTGTATGTCAGCATTTTGCTTCAACACATTGAACCATTCTTCAAACATTGAAGTATGCATATTGACCGGGTAGGATCTGCAAAGTGGCTTGCTATCATATGTTGATAGTAAACAGAGACTGGAACACACTGTGCCCCTCTGATTTTTTGCTGGTACTGCAACTCATGCACGCGTTGAGCTAATTTCTGAGGACATGTTCAGAGGATGCGTCAAATGAACGCTAGGAACGAATGGCAGCTGTGATGCATGCACGTATGCTTTCTTAGCGTGAAGTATAAACCGGCACTTAGAACACAGTTCACTTCATCAGGAAGTCAGGGCTGTATTGTTTTGCTAGATTTGTAGCAGCTAGTTTCTGATAAAAAAAGCCAGAATATTTAAATAAAGTAACATAAATCTGCAATGTCATAACAAAAGCTTTATTGTTTCTGCCTAGATGAAGAGTTACAGAAACAAAAGAAAATCCCAACTCATATATAACAAGATCAAGAAAATGGTAAAGATGAGGCTGAAGTTGGCTACTTATTCGCAGTTGTTCATTTGGCTCATCTTAGTGTGTGTGTATTTGAAAACATAATAAAGGAAAATATACAAAATAATGGTCTTGTGTTAAAATAAATGGTGGTAAAATAAAACTGACTTTAGGCAACAGATAACACCCACCAGCCATAATGTTGAGTATTCCAAAAATCAGTTTTCTTTTCCTGCTAGCTGCTGGTTTTGCAGTTAATGAACATTAATACTTTAAAGTTGTTTTCCCATAAAGTGAAAACATGGTATTTTATTATATCCATGAAGCATTGTATTTCTTGCCATAAACCAAGATCTAACACAGAATGATTGTAATGGCAAAGGGAATTTTATATGACTGGTATAAACTTATATTATGTATTTTTACAATAATAAATTGTAGCATATCTCAAACTGATTAACTATAATTTTTTCACTTTTAAGTGCACATTTATTACATGTATAAAAAGTGTTATTCAAATGCGAATACACTTCAGTTGTTAAGAATATTTAAATGTTTACTTATTTTTATATATTGAGAAAATGACTTGGCGGTAAATTAAGCTAAATATTAAGCTGTGTCACATTTATGTTCCACTCCATTTTTCCTTATATAATCCATTATTTTATATTAGTATATGTATCACTTTCTCAGTGCATTTAATAATAATAATAATAATTTATTTTATTTATAGGCACTATTCAAGCCACACAAGGACACCTTACAGAACACATTAATAACAACAGTCACAATATAAAATTAATAGAATGTTACAGTACAATAAAACCAGAATAAATACGATAATAAAACTGAATTAAATTTATCAGCTAAAATTATCGGATAGAATAAGCCATCTTAAAAGATGTGTTTTAAGATGAGATTTAAAGGTAGGAAGAGAGTCGATATTATGAATATCTTGTGGAAGAGAGTTCAAGAGGTCCAGGATTGCTCGAATGAAAGCTCTAAGCCCCATGGTAGTCAAGCGAGCAGGAGGTATAATAAGATTGATAGAACATCTAAGGATACAAGTAGGAATGTAGATGTGAAGAAGATCAGAAAAATAAGGAGGTGCCAGATTATGAAGGGTCTAGTAAGTAATAAGTAGAAATATAAAATCAATGTGATATTTAGTAGGGTGCCAGTGAACCTACTGAAGGACAGGAGTAATGTGTTCTGTGGAAGGGGTTCTGGTAATAATACAAGCTGCAGATTTCTGAACTAACTGAAGTTTGTAAAAGAGTTTGTGAGGAAGACCAGAAAGGATAAAATTACAATAATTAATACGAGATGTAACCAGAGCATGAACAAGAATAGCAGTGCAGTACTTTTGAGAATAACACTAAAGCTCTTAACCTGGGAGAAAGAAGAGATTACAGAACTATTAATAGTCAATGAAATATTATCACATTTGTCCAAAACAAATATAGTTCCTACCAGAAGAACCTCTGTTTTATCACTATTTAATTTAAGAAAATTAGAAGAAAGCCATGATTTAACTTCCTGCAGACAGGCAGAGAGGGAAGAAGGTGGAAGAGTGAAATCAGGCTTAGTAGACAGATAGAACTGGGTGTCATTAGTATAACAGTAAAAAGTAATATCATATTTCCTAACGATATGACCAATAGGCAGAAGATAAATAATAAATAGAAGGGGGCCCAAGACAGAGCCCTGGGAAACACCACTAACAACTAGGCAAATTTGTGATCTGAAATCTTTTAATTGGCACATGGAGTACCAATAATACCAATCAATTTTAATCTTTCAAGGAGGATATCATGAGAGATTGTATTGAAGGCAGAGCTCAGATCAAGGAGCACAAGTATGGTTAACATCCCAGTGTCAGCTGCCATCAGTGGGTCATTGGTGATTTTAACCAGGGTTGTCTCTGTACTGTGAAATGGACAAAAGCAAGACTAAAATTGTTCAAACAAATGATTGTCAGTAAGGTAAGAGTGAACCTGCTCAGCAACAGTTTTTTCAAGTGTTTTTTTGAAGGAAAGGTAAATTTGAGATGGGACGATAATTATTTAGGTTGTAGGGATTTGCACCAGTTTCTTGAGAATTGGAGTTATTACAGCCGTTTTAAAAGAGAAAGGAACAAGACCAGAGATAAGGGAAGAATGCATAATGTTGGTTATTAAAGAGGAAAGAGAAAACAAACAGAACTTAACCAAATAAGTATCAACTGGATCCACCTGACAGGTAGAGGGCTTGGTTTTTCTAATAATACCACAGTTGGGAATTTAAAACTAGTAAGAAAAGATGAAGGGGCATCATAAAATGCTCCATGTACGGAATTTCCAAAAGTAGTCAACTGCTGGTGGATATTTCCAATTTTTTAAAAAAAGGTCATAAAAGAGTTACATTGATTAGTGCCGTAAAATTGTGGTGGAAGACTGTCAAGTGGCCGTAGGACGTTGTTTACAATTGAAAATTAAGCCCTAGTGTTCCCTTCAGCAGGCCCAATTAGTGTTGCATAATATGTAGCTTTTGCTGCAGACAAAGCATCCTTATAGACGTACATGTGTTCATTATACATATTCTTATGGACAGCAAAGGCAATCTTTTTATAAAGGCATTCCAAATATCAGTCCTTAGCTTTAAGTTGGTGAAGTTCCTAGGTGAACCAGGGGCCAGAGTGAATGAAAGAGACAGGCCGGGTTTACAGAGGAGCAATATTATATAAAGGCTGCATACTCCATCGTTATAGTGGGAAACTAGTTCATCTGGGGTAAATAAAATGTCACTACTGGGCAGACAGTCAACTCCATTGGACAAGGCAATTAAATCAATATTCTTAATATTGCAAAATGAGATAGAATGGAAAAGATCTGATTTAGATAATATTAAATCAACATTAAAAGACACCAGTTGGTGATCAGGTATAGACAGGTTATAAGGAGAACAATTGCAAAGAGTAACACCGGAGCCACAAATCAGATCAAGAATATGGCCTTTTCAGTGAGTATGAAAGTCTACAAACTGATGCAGTCCAATACTATTGAAGCATGATATATAATCCCTCGTAAGATTATTAGTAACAGTATCCATATGTATATTAAAATCACCCAACAAAATAACATTAGATTTCATAGACTAAATAGAATTTACAAACTCATAGACAGTTCATTTAAAAAGTCCTTATTCAGCTTCAGTCAGGAAATAGTGGAAAATATAGTGGGAGTAGGTTCATGTATTTGCAAAACAATGGATTCAAATGAGGCATACTGAGGCACAGTTTTAGAGGATGCTTTATACTGGGAAATGTAAACAAACCCAGAGAGAACAGCTTGATTAACCTGTGAAAAATCACTTGGTTGCTGCAGATCTCAGTCAAATAAAAAAAAAAATGAAACTTACAGTCAGTTAACAGATCGCAGAGTATAGTCCCCTTACCGGTGAGTGAATTGACATTGAATAGCCCAATGGCAAGTTTGAATTTCCCAGGTGTTGCTATAGCCGACCTCACTAGGTTAGCTAGCACACTAAGGTCAACAGTTCACCCAAATCTCCTTGAAGGTCGAGGAAAAGTAGACCAAAAAGATCTTATTGGCTTATGGTCATAATAGTTGAAATTCCGTCAAGGTCCATGGTGAATAGACGGGCGACACCGAAATCGAAGAAGCTCCACATACTTGTAAATCAATGTTACTGATTTCAATGGATAAAGCATGAAAAACTGGACGATCCAGGGTACCACACTCTAAAGAATCAGCACGTCAATCCGTACAGTGGATAAACTCCTTTTGCAAGTAGGGAGAAGGTAGTGAGGGCTACTATAGCAGATCTGTAGCACAAAGCATTGGTAAATACCGGCAGCACAGAAAGGTCCTGTCACTTATGTGATTGAGATGCCTGACCATCCACGGAAGCCAAAACAGACATTTCATATAAATATGTTAAAGGCTTGGCATGAGAAGACTACCCCTTCCTTCCAGTTTCTCATCCGAAGTGTTTTGTAGGAGGACAAGGCAGAGGAACAACATTTGCCCTCCAAAACGGATGTTGGAGTGTTGCTCTCACTGGAACACCTGAGTGACAAACAGAAAGAGTGAATCATGCCAAGTAAGACTGATCTTATACAGCATGACATACAACTTACCTCCCAAGGTCCAGTGAGAACTGCATATTACAGCATCCCTATACATTTGCAGGACGTCTTCAAGGAAGAACTGGAACAAATGAAACGACTAGGAATTGTAGAGTATTTGGTGAGTGAATGCTTTAGTCCCATGGTACTCATACCAAATAAAAATTAACAAACGTGTTTTTGTGTAGACTATTCAAAAGTTAATGCAATATCTGTTTTTGATACCTACCCCATGCCAAGGGTAGATGAATTAGTTGAGTAATTGGCTCTGGCAAATGTTCTAACAACTATTTATTTATGTAGTGGTTATTGACAGGTACCACTGACAGAGGAGTCTATGCCACTTACCACATTTCAAACATCCAGATGCCTATACCAATTTACCATAATGCCATTTGGTCTACGTGGTGCAGCTGCCAATTTCCAATGCCTTATGGACAAAGTGCTGCAGGGAGCTGAAACCTATGCTCGAGCATACATTGATGACATAGTAGTGTATAGTAAGTCATGGGAAGACCACTTAAAGCACCTTGTTGAAGTCTTCGACAACCTAAAAGCCGCTGTTTTGGTGGTAAATCCAGAAAAAACAGATAACCAAGGAAGAGGTGCAATACTTGAAACAAAAAAACAGGTCCGTTCCTTTCTGGGGCTGGCAGGGTGGTATCATCGGTTCATACCAAACTTTTCAAGTATTGCAGCACCCTTTACCGACCTGCTGAAAAATCAAGCCCCAAGAAACTTCAAGTGGACACAGAAATGTGAATTTGCTTTTAATAATTTAAAATAAGTCTTCTGTGAAAATGTATCATTGCACTGTCTTGACTGTAACAAACCTTTTGTTTTACAGGTTGATGCCCCAGGGGAAGGTTTGGGCACAGCCTTAATACAGGGGGAAGGAGAAGAAAGGTGACAAGTTTTGTTTATCAGTCAAAAGTTGTTTGATGGAAAAATGAAATATGCAATGTAGGAAAAGGAAGAACTAGCTATTAAATGGCAATTTATAGTTTAAAATATTACCTTTTGTCAAAAGAATTTGTTGTTGAGAGTGACCAGAGGGCTTTGTAATGGAAGGGACCATGAGACAGTCAAATGCATGTGTGGCTTGTTGTTATTTATCGCTCCAACCTTAAAGATTTCAGGTATGCTGTTTGTCAGGAAAGAAAAATCTTATGGTGGATTAGTCCCAACCATGTGACCTGTAATCTTGAGGGGGAGGGAGTGTGGTAATGCACAACCTCTGTCAAAGCCAACTGAAGTTAAAGTAGCGCTACACTGTAAACATACATTGTAAATTGTAAAAGTACGTTCCTCTGCAGGTGTTCAGTTTCACACGCCAGTGTCCTTGCAGCCTGCCCATTAAAGGCAGTTTAAGGTGTTGCATGCCTGGAAGAAAAAGTCAGCATTTGCCTTTGTAACTGAGGTTGATTAAGAGATGGGGATCCCATATTGTAAGTAAATAAGGTTTACTTACTGGAGCGTAGGAAACCGGCATGCTTGAGCTCAGCATAGCTGTTGGCAGTTCGTGGGGCTTATGTGCACGACTGGCAGGAGTTCAATTTTAAATAGTTGCTTGGTGCATGGAGTGAACGTTCCAGCATCTTTCTGGATCGGTGCATGGGGTAGATGGGGGTGGCGGATTGGCTGGATAATCTTGCCAGTTATATTTAAGGAGTTGCTGTCCAATTGGGGTCTTCAGTGAACCTAAAGTTAAGCTAAGCATTGCTGAGCTATTGAGAGAGTAGTTGTTTTTCTTAACAGCTTTGTAAATATTTTTGTACATATATATATATCTGCGAATGATAGTTTTGGCGGAGGTATATACACATATTTGGTGTTGGGAAAGTTTTTCTTTTAAGATTAATGCAATTGTTGTTCTTTTTGTATATTCACACACTTGTTTTTTCTTGTATGTATTGTCATACACATGTGCATGGGAGGAAACTAAAAGGCTCAAAAGAAGGTAATTCCTGGTCATACCATGGAGTGGCAGAGTGCACTAATCCCTTCTCTTATGTCCCTGAAGACGAAATGAGGGAAATTCCACCTGACTCCCATGACGTCACTTCTGGTTCCATCTCAGAAGACATCACTTACAGTTCCACACAGAAGATGTTACTTCTAGACCAGCAGAAGAGCCCACCTCCTAATAACGTCATTTTCACAACCCAAAAAGTCACAGCCTGATGATCTCATTTCCAGTTCCAGTCCCAAGATCCTTCCTCTTCATGTTCCTCAACTATATATCCACCATGTTTCCTAACCTGTTCATTTCTGTTTTGGACTCTTGTCTGTAAAGACCATTTATCTCATCTTTTGCATTTGCAACCACTTCCAGTTATACGAGAGGCTGCCTCAAACCTTTTTTGTTGTGTCAAGGCTTGTTTATTTACCACAGTATTTTTTTCCCCTTTTGAGGAGCTTCTTGAGCCAGGGATAAAGAAGGAAGATTGCCTTTGTTTTTGGCATGTGTGTGTGTAATTTGTATACAGAACTACAGAAGTCACTGTACTTAATGCAAATACACAAAATTTTTCTTTTTTTTTCCGTTTTGTTTTTATTTTGTTTTTTGATGGCGTGTCAGCGCTGAAGGACTTTGAAATAAAGTCTGCCTGACCCTGCTATGTTTCTGTTATACAGCAATCTTGTAAATAAACATGCACCTTTCACCTTTCAGTTTTAGTCTGTGTCACTTCTCCCCTCTGATCCTGTTCAGCTCATGAATTATCAGATGTACAGAGTGTAGGTTGGAACCACTTTCCCACTGCACGGGACATCACACCATTAATGTCCATTGTTAAATTGTACAGTTTAGTGTGGATAAAGATAAAGGCAGCATTTCCATACTTTACCAGTTTATTTCAAAAAGTGCACCCCTAGATGATTAAATGATGGGAAAATTACATCTGAATTAGAATCTCAGATAACAAATGGCATCAACTAGACAACTCTTCACACCTCGCCCACCACACAATGAAACAGATTGGGATCCCGGTTGGCAACCCCCCAGGCAGACACACGGTCCAGTCCCACCCTCCAGAAATGACCATCTATCTGCCACAGCCAGGTGTTCCGTGGGCATCACCTTGGCCTGGTCCAGCCGCTCGGGTCCTCAACAATGTTTTCATACATTCTCAAAAAATGTACCTTATTCTCAGTTCTGATGTTTAGCTTTTTGAAGCTACTGGAGTTGTTTAGCACATACATTGTTAACGCTCCATTCATTATCTTTATTGTAATTATTAGACAATGGGAAGGGCTTTTCAAAATGAGGTGTTTTATACCAGAAAAATTGCCTACATGTTTTGCTTTGAAAAGTTTTGGCAGTAACAGTTTAGTTTAGGTACTGAAAAAATGCATCTAATACTTGTTTACATACTTGTTTTGGTCTTTGTTATGCTAATACTAGGGGGATTTGCACCCTGCTCACTTCGCTCACCAACCTCCGTGCCTGCACTATGCACTAGCCTCTTTGTGGTTCTCTCACTCGCATATGGGGATGCAGATGTACAATTTAAACATTTTCATGGGAATTGTTACATATGCATAATAGAACTATTTTACATTACAGCGAATAATTATTCCTATTAAATAAGAGTTAAACATAATAATTTGAAAGTAAATTATGTTTCATGTTGCATTCGATACGATTTTGTTCTGTTTCGCTTTGAAATTACTTACTTTAAATACTTTTTAAACTTACACTTTTACTGTAAAACTTCAGTAAAAATTTTTTGCATTTAATTTTCATCAATATCGCATTGAATTTTGATTCTGTGTTTGGACACTCATCAGGACAACACAACGTATAACTGCCCGTGATTGAATTTTGTTTCTATCTGTCTATTAAATAAAATTACTTTTTCGAATGTTTGGCTGTGAGATTTGTTACTTGTCTTTACAAAAGCTATTCTAACGGGAAACTTATAATGTTTTAATACGAATGGCATATCAAGATCTCCTTTGCTGTGTAATGTTATCCGCGGAAGATGTACTACATTACCTTTCTTGGATAAATCCGTCTTTCTACAGTAATTCGTGTGGTGGAAGAACGGACGGTGTTAACGGTTGTAGATATTCTTTGGGATATGGTAAGTTGATGTTTTCATCTTCCGCACGATCACCACCAACTGTTTCAGCATAGTCTATTGATACGCATTTAACCAATTTGCCGTGTAATTGATCAACATTTTTGCCATCAATTCATTTGACTTCATCGTATCTCAGTGCTAGGATTTCCTGTGTACTCATTTTTTCTGTTGATAACCCCTCATGATGAAATTTTTCAAAAAGATTTGGACATAATACATCTTCTTTAATTGGGAACTTAAACTGAGGAAAACATTAAAATTTATAAGAGCTGAGAGACCAGAAACTGTGTCTGTCAAAAGCATTAACACGAATGAGAAGTGAGATTACCGTGTACGTGGTTGAATATGGTTGAGAGGAGGGCGTGACTTGAAAAAATCTCATGGCCAAAGTCTCATCTTGCGGGACTTGAAAAAATCTTCAAAAAAGTTTTGTCTTGTCACAGGATTTTTTTTATATAATAAAGAGAAATCATCAGTAGACAGGATATTCATCTCTGTGCAGTGTGGCATAATAAGACCTGTATGTATGCGGTAAAATTACTAGTTAATTGGAGGATTGGCAAGCTTTTATAATTATGAATGCAATATCAAAAGAAATATGTCTCATTTAAACCATCTCAGACCACTTCATAGTGAAGTTATTTTAGTGGGTCACATTGTATAGATGAATAACTACTTTACTGATGCTTTGTAAGTGTTATTAACACCAGAAGAAGCCTTTGTTATGGTCTTGTTACTTAAGAGCAAATGAATAATAAATACATTTTTGCAGTACTAAAGTGCTACCTTTTCATTATCATAATATTGCTGGAAATTCTACTGATGCCAATGCTTCCTACTGATACCAAAGCATATGTATCGGTGCCAAATATTATTGATCAGGCCCGATGTTGGGGCACCACCTGCGTGACCTTGTATAATTGATTGAGAAAAAAATTAAAACACACAGTAAATGCAGAGAAGTCTTTTCAGACTTCTAAACAGGAATTGTCTCAAGATGGTTGATTTCTGGGTTATAAGTTCATGTTCTAGAAAGGGAAGTAACGTCAGAAATGGAATGGCTGTCAGTCGTTGCTCTGCAGAGGGAGGAGAAGAGAAGGCATTAGCACGCAGCGCCAACCGCTGGTCCAACGGGTAATTACCATCACCAAAGCTCTTAAGCTGTGTCTTTAGATTTTTTTATAATGTGTGCAAAAATGAATAACATTATATAATTGCATTTTCTTTTATCCCAAAGAGACTTTCAAAAGTAATTGAAAACAAAATCAGGCTGTTTAACATTAAATATTTAAAAGAATTTCAGTTAATATAATGTATAACCATTAATAAAAATCTGACTTAGTGTTTTATTCTTCTTCCTCATATTTCCAATTTGGGCACACTTATGAATCACTTTCAGACCTTTTCAAAACAAGAAATAAAGCTACATTTTCAGCACCTGAAATTATGCAATTTATAATAACAGCCAGACAACACTTGACCTGTGGTCATGGAGATGGTTGCATAAGCTGCATATCAGGAAGCCTTTTCTAGCCAATATGTTAGGAATGCATGCAATAAATGGGATCTTTGATTACATGAAGTGTGGCTGACTTTAAACTGTGAATCTTGAAAATGTGAAAAAAAATTGCTGTAAACAGTATGCTCTCAAAACATGACTATTTGAAAAAACAGATAGGTTACATGTGGCAATTATATTCACAGCAATCAGTGAAGAAGTATCACATCATCTATTGAGACTCTCAGGAAGAACTGATTGTCAATCACAAGAGAGCTCTATGTGAGGATTTTTAGATTACTGCTTTCAGGAAAGGTATGCAGAAACACATTTCCATAAAGAATACAAAGTGTTAAGCCTTGTATACAAATTGAAAAAAGAAACTTGCAGTTTCAATGTGGCAGCTAAAGCTATTGGCAAGATTTCAACTAAGACTTATTATCTCACTAAATAATTTACACAAAGCCTCCTTTTTTCATGTGATTCTATGTAGAGGATCTGGAAATGCAATTATATACAGTAGTTGGTTTAGATAAAATTTTGCATAAATAGGCTATTTTTTTTAAGAGAAGGGGCTTTCTCTTGGCTGCCCTTCTATTAGGGTCATATTTATTCAGGATTTTTCTAACAGTACTGTCAAAAACTAAAATTTGACAAGTTGACTGAAGCTTGTAGCATTGCCTATTTTTTCAGCCTTCCATCAGATGGAAATTGGGGCAGAAAAAGGATAAGGTGAGTGGCAAAGGAGAGAAGAAGAGGTGCAGGAGGGAAAAGCACAAGCAGTCAAAAAGCAAAAAGCAGGAAACAAGGGATAGAGTGGAGCAGACAATGGAACAGTGACAAACTTAGACATTGTGTGTTTCTTGTTTAGACAAATAACCTTTGGCCAAATCTCCACAATAGGAAATGAGAAAATGCACACAATAAAGAAGGCTGCCTGACAACCTTAAAAGATTTGCCCATTTGTCCTGTAGTTTCATAAAGGTTTTAGGCAATTTCCAGGAAAACTCATTCCTAGGAAGACTGACAGCTGTCTTCAGCACTAACAGCTTGAAGTACTTTAGTTTGTCTCTCTCCAGAAATAGAGGGGTTTTGCAGAATTGAGTGCTAAATCTTATGGCAACATGCTAACAACAATTCAAGTTTCCTCATGTGTCCCATCACTGTCTTCCAAGGATAGATAGATAGATAGATAGATAGATAGATAGATAGATAGATAGATAGATAGATAGATAGATAGATAGATAGATAGATAGATAGATAGATAGATAGATAGATAGATAGATAGATAGATAGATAGATAGATAGATACTTACTTTATTAATCCCAAGGGGAAATTCACATACATACATAGGCAATCTGGCAGCACTGCCCTTCAGGTGGAAGTCTAATTCTCTTTCAAGTGTTGGATGGGTGGCAAGTTTTTTGCATTTGTGGCTTTTTCAAGTTAGTATTCTTCCTAAATTACTGTGTTTTTGTTTAGCTGGGTCCCTAATGTTCTAGTTCTTTTGTTGCTAAATGCAATTTTATTTATATCTTTACAACTATTTTGTATTATTCTTTTTTCTATTTGGATATTAATTTTAGAACTACATCTTTTATCAGAAAAGCTACTTTCAGCCTGATTCTATTATTGTTCCATTTTTTTGTGCTCCTTACTCTTTGTACTGAGCTATTCTAACATTTTACAGTGCTTAATGTATTTAGCTAACGTAAATCAAAGATTCCAATCTCGATCAGACATAATGTAGTGCGGACTCCATTGCAGAGGCTTTTTTGAATGTCAATGTTCTTTAGTGAACGTCAGTAATTTTGGCTTTTTTGAATGAAATACGAGGTGAGACACAAAAATAACTAGATTAGTAAAAAAAAAAAAATTATTACAGCATTCTAAACATTGTCACCTTCTATATACTCCCCCTCCCGATGTCTACACTGCTCCATATGTATCTTCAACTGATTGAAACAGTGCTGGAAGTCTACTTGCTTGAGGCTCTACAACAGACTTGCCGTTTCTGTCTTCACTTCATCCATTGCAAGTAAAATGTATTTCCTTCAGCTCACTTTTGATTTTCGGGAACAAGTAAAAATCACAGGGAGCTAAATTGGGCGGATGATCGAGGACAGGAATGTTTTGTCAGTCAAAAACTGCTTTACAGAAAAAGCATTGTGCCCCGGTGAAGCACCAAACCCTGCCCCCCTCCACCTGGGCATTGAACGTCTTCCACATTTTCTTGCCCTTCCTTGAAACTGTTATCACTGTACACTGTTTTTACTATTTCATAAGTTTCTGCGGCTGCTTTGTTCAATGTCGTGAGAAATTTGATGTTGATTCGCTGTTTGATTTTTTCACCTGACATTATAGCGGCAACTTGTGTAGCAAATACTGACTGGACTATTCACAAGATATACCTAGCCAGTTGGCGGTTTGAGATGGCATGTAGGAGGGGATATAGTTCTATGATTCACATTCGGCCGACCTCCAGATGGTTTTCCAGGAAAGTCCCAAGCCCAGTCCCCTTATTTTTGTGTCTCACCTTGTAGCCTCATGATTAGATAGTTGTGGTGGTCATTTTGTTGAAGCTGTCACATATTTTGGAGAGGCAAATTTATGCTCTCAATAACAAGTGTTTCAATATCACTGAATACTTCAGTGAATTTGAACAGTGAATAGTGTCTAAAAAACTTTCTTCTCACCATAAAATGAGGGCTTCAAAAAATCAAAAATGTTTTGCTATCATGAAGAATGGTAGTTTGCATACTTCTCCACTTTAGCATAATTATTCATTTGCAATTCCTTAGTAGCCATACCTAAGAAAACACATTTGGAAAGACTTTTTCTCTCTATAGCAAGTATAACTGCAATTTTCCATCTGGATCCAAAGTAAGGAAAATCAAAATAAGAAGTTTTGACTTTTTTATGTTATTGGTAGAGCAAAAACAGTTAGTAGAATTTTTCACTAAATTTAAAAGAGTCACCATCTCATGCTTGCATATCATTGAAGGCTAGCTATATTTTAGTAAAAAAGCAAAATGATTTTCAGAAGGTGAATTTCTTAAATTTGACTTCCTGGAAATTTCAGATTTCCTTGTTGAAGAGTTTAAAAAGCATAAGTGAAAAAAATCTGCTATTGGAGAGCTATAGCGTTCACATAATATTATGACACGGCGAGCAGAGAAGATGAGTGAAAATATAACAGAACAGCTGCACTTTAATAAAAATGTTTGTGTTTTACATTGCAAATTGATTAGTCATATATGACACAATAGAACTTCTTGTCTTCATTCATATGCTGTTTGATGATTTGAGCAATAAAGAAGAATGACTCGGGATGATTAGTTTGAAAGAAAGAACAAGAAGTATGGATATTTTCAATGCATTTAAAAATGTCATATCTGAAATTAAACTCCCCCTTATAAGCTTGTGTCAATTACCTCTGATGGAGAAAAGTAAACAGTAAGAATTAAAAAAGATTTAATTGCGTTGTGCAAAAAAGATGAAGTTCCAATTTTTTTAATTATTATGGGATAATTTACTGATAAGTATAGGCTAGTAAGTGGCTAAATACACAACAGATTATGGACATTTCATTTAAAATTCTATTAGATGGCAGTCTCTTCAAAGTCATCTTCTCCAGAAAGAATGTGAGGGACAGTCCAAGCTATAGTATGGTTTAGTAGGAGAAATTTCTTCAAAGATTTCAAGATTTTCTTGATGAAATTATAATTTGACTTGAGAACAGAAACAATGACTACATAAAATTATGTGAGGAAAACTGGTGCTGTGAGTTGACATTTTTATTTTAATTTTACTGGAAAGTTGACCGCCTTGAATTTGGAATTGTGAGTGAAAATCAACACTATCAATGAAATGGTTAGCATTGTTGATGCTTGTCAAAATCATCTTCCAATATTAATCTCTGATCTTCAAGAACAGACTTTTAATCACTTCCCAAATCTGAAAGATCTTTTGCGAAACCTTTCTGGTTTCATTTGGAACACTGGGAAATATGTAGCTGAAGTTAACAATGTTATGGGGGATTTTAATGTTAGATTTAGTGATTTCAAATAATGAAATAAATTGTTGAGTGCTTGCTTGCTCTTAAAATAAATCTAAATTCTAGATGCAGCATGGGTAAAACAGCTAAAATATTTAATTTGGAAAGAAGTGGCACTGAAATTGAAATTTTAACAGCACAAGCAGATTTTATATGTTTCTAAAAGCTCATGCTTCAGAAGGAGGCATATGGAAGTGTGTTTATCAAAAATAAATAAATAAATAAATAAATAACATCAAAAAAGTCTGTGAGCACATACACTCCTATTTTGATGCCACTTATCTATGTCAATCTGTATTTTCATATTCAAATCTTATGAAGACAAAGAATTGTTGTTCATAGATTAATTCTCATATATAAGAATTATTAACATTGTCAGGACACACGCCAAATTATAAATAACTTGTGGAAGAAATGAAAGCATAAACCTCTCACTAATTGCCATTAAAAAGCCTTTAATAATGTTTTAAAACATTTTATTGCCCATTTCTTTACTCTTTTGTTTGTTTTGATTAATATGACTGTATTTTGTTTATTGGGTGTGGGAAGCTTCAGAAATTTTGAATAGCTTACATTACATGAATTTTTTATGCTTTTTTACATTCAATGGGTGCATCATTTAATTAATATGAAAATTCATTGATGTTTTCTGTGATAGAATATATTACTTTTAAAAGCTTTTATTGTCCATTTATATTCACATTAAAGATTTATATTTTCAATTTAAGTGTTAACACTGTTTAAAAGATGCAAAAACCTTTTCTGCACAAGTACGAAAGTTCAATCGTAATCTATTTCTGTTGTGGTATATCCTTTTTTTACAGTACCAAAGTACATCACAGTCCAAGACAAAATGGGCATCCCTTGTATAGATAATACAGTTAATTAATTGTTTAAAGCTTTTAAAAGTCAACATTTCCCTCACAGAAGGCATGTTTTTAAAGTTAAAATCGAAATGTAGTTAAACTGGGGCCTTCTGCATTTGTCTTGCTGGCCAGAAGAGAAGTTAAAGTAGGTAGTTGGCACAATGTGGGATTTCTTCCTTTCTTCCTGCTCTGCGGTTAGCTTTCAACTGCATTTTGTGGGTCAAAAATGGTTTGCAGTTGGGGTGGCCTTCCTTTTCTTGAAGGCTTTGGAGAGTACCAATGAGTGACTCAGGTGAAATATAATGTACAATGGAAAAAGAAGTCAATCTGGACATCATGTTATGTTTTCTAGCTCCAAAATTGTTTTATACATTCACTATTTCAATAACTAGCTGCCATAATTTTATATAGCTTATTTCAAAATGTTATTGATCTTGTTACTTTCACATTTTAACCCCACTGGACCTATGGTTATATTTAGGAATTTCTTAGCATAAATATTTACTTGAGCTAATATTAGGAACATATTTAATGTTTAGCTTACATCTCTAAATTAGCCCATAATGGATGTGTGCCCCTGTCATGGTCCAGCACCCCACCCATCACTGAGTCTTTCCTTGTGCCTAATACTGTTTTTAAAAGTAAATAATTAATTACCTAATTATCATGCAAATGTTGTTTTTCTTCATTTTTTAAAACTGTAACCCAGTTATTTGTAATTGGTTTTTCATGCACAGATGTCAAACTAAAAGAAATTTTCACATACTCCAAAATTGTATATTTTTTCTAGATAAGAAATTGCATTGAGCATATTATGGGAAATCTAAAAAAACAAAGTTAATTAAGTTGAGTTTCCTATAAAAGAATAATAATAAATTAAGTTATTGAGGCATGTTTACTACTTATTTAATTTTGCATAACAGTGCCATCTGCTGGTAGGCGGGGTTGAAGTTCTCCACTTACCCTTAATGCAGAGATGCCACTGTGTGCAGGAAATCAAAGCCTATTCCAGTAACAGTATGTGAAAGGCCTGGCAGGGTGGCAGTGTCTGATATTCTATTTTTCTTTAATAAGATTGTCCCAAGTACTTTGAGAAAAATATTCAGATTACAAAACTAGAGCCCAAGGGTTATATTTACAGTGTGCAAGAAATTAGTGATAACTAAGAGCAGATCTTTAATAAAGCAGCCTGATCAAAGAGATTGTGTGAACAAGACTGAAGAATTTGAAACCAACAAGATTTTCATGAAGAAGATGTTTTGTTGTATCTGAAATAGATCAAGGATAAAAATTCTATTGAAGCAAACATAAGGAACAAAAAAATCAGAAATAATGTGCATAAAAGAATAAAATTGTACTGTAGATCATTATTGCGATACAAAACTCTCAACCTAAGAACTGGTTCAGGTCAGAAATAGACTGATGATGCTTAAGGTTTAAAAAAGAGAAAAAAGAACATAAGTAAGTGTAGTTTTGAATCAAAGGTTAAGTTATGCAAATATTGTCTGTGCTAATAAGAAATGTCTGGCAGTTCGCAATGAGAAAATCTGTAAAACTTCAATGGTTTTTTTGTGTGGTTTGCTTTCTTATGCATTATGCAATTTTTAGTCAAATACTGTATTTTAGTGTAGTTTAGCATTCAGCCTTGCAATAAAGAGACTGGGCTTCAAGTCCTAGGTGCTACCTGCGTGGAGTTGATATTTTCTCTCTCATTGTCCATATGGGCTTCCTCTGGGTGCTCCAGTTGGGTGGTCTGGTGGTGCTAAATTAGCCCCTGACTTGTGTGTGTGTGTGTTAACCTTGTGATTGACTGTTACCATGTCCTGGGATTTTTCCTGTCTTGTTCCTGATGCTTGCTAGGATAAGCCTAAATTTTCCCAAGACCTTACGCTGGATAAGCGTGTTTAGAAAATGAGGAGAAGGAAAAAAATGAATATCTCAAAAAGGCATGCTTTAACAGTAATTCGATAGAAATCGTAAGACCTATTATTTACAGTAACACAAACTAATAAGAAGCAAGAAAATATTTTAAAGAGTAAAACGAATTCTTCATATGAGTATATATGAGGTCTGTCATGAAAATAATGAGGCTGAATAATAATAACCAAAGAACTGCATCTGAAGTACCAACTGACCTCAGTTTCCAAGAATTCTTCCAAGAAGAGTAGAACCAGTATTCAAGAGTATGTAATTATTTTAACAATAAAGTTAAAATTTAATTAGTAATTTGTAAAGCTTGTAATTGCCTTTTACCTATGAACTTATTATTGCACTGAGTTTGCACACAATGAAGAGCACTATACAAAACTAAACTGAAGTGAAAAGTTGAATTAAATAATATAGCCCCATTAATTTCACGATCGGTCTTATATTCTGTATTTCAATCTATCAAAAAAGGGTAAGAAAAGAGGAGGTGATGAAGATCAATATTAACTATTTTGACTGAGATGCCCAAAAGGCTGCAGGCCGAGTATAAGGCTAAATGATACATACGTGGGCTGATTGAAAAGTAATGAGACTGTTCCTGTTTTTCTTTCAGTGAGGTTGACATGGGAATGCTGTGCAGGTGTTTGTGAATGGGATATATTCGACAAGGATGAACCTACAGTTGGACTGCCGTATTCTTCTGAGTTCTGTCACAGTGAATGGAACCACCTAGTATATGTTGTAATGGCGGATGAGGAAAATGTTCCTGTGATAGTACAGAAGAGGTGTGTGACTGAATTTTGCGTTAAGCTTCGGAAGAGCTGTAATGAAACTCTTGAAATGTTACAGCAAGCAGCTGCATTTCGGTGATGGAAGAACTTTAAGATCGGCAACACGTGAGTGAATTATGGAGCGCATTCGGTGAGGCCTTCCACCATGGTTACAGATGTCAGCATTGCCAAAGCAAATTGCACTGTTGCAATTAGACAGAAGGCTCTCACATCACAATCGAGGTTAAGAAATCATGAATCATTTTCGACGTTTGAGCAGTGTTCTTGCAGCAGTTCTTTAGCTTTGGCAATGCTGACCTCCATAACTTGCGTGTTGCCTCGATTGTGACATTACGTCTGTGAAGCATGTGACCAGGTCTGCCACTCTCAGATTGGCTTGCACAGCCATCACAGGACTCACAAAAAACAGAAAAGCACAATAGCCTGTGAAAATAAATCATCTCATTAGCAAGGGATTGCTGATAGTACTTAATAACATAATGTCAAAGTGTGGACATGACCAGTTTTTGCTTCTGTGTTGTCCATTTAGTCATGTTCTAATTTTGGCCACCTGATGTACAGTAGCTTAGCAGACATCCCTGTCAGTGTTAATGTCTTACATTTCACAATTTTTTTTTCAATATATTTAATGTAAAGCCAATGTCACATTACACAACTTTTAGTTAGAGGGGATGTCAAACTTGACTACTGTAGTTGCTGATCTGGTTGGCTGAGTATGTCAAATGATATAAAATGACCCAACTTTCCAGCACAGTTTCACAATTCCAAACAATCGTGAGTGCTCCCCTTTCTTTGTCAGCCAATTGCGTGCTGTCTGTACAAAGAGTTTACAGGTATGATCTGTTCAGCAGCAATCTCCAACCTTTATTTTTAATTTTTTATCCACTGTGTTGTGGTGCATAAACGTGCTTCACTTCTGTTTGTGAGGTCTAGAAAACCCATGTTCTCGATTCTTCATAACTGCATTATATGCATTGTACTTCAGGATGGGTGCTCAATGGTTGTCAGCTCTCATGCACACAGGCTCTGCCCCTTAAGGCAACTTAAGGCAAAGTCAAACTCGTTTGATTTTGTTGGGGCGAGTCATGGATCTGAATGAACTGAGTTGCTGGGTATGTCAAACTACATGACATACTGCCATTTGCACGCACCATTACTGCCCCTGACTCAATAAGATTATGTTAATGAAATCTAGGATTGAAAATCACTGGAAAAATTGTGCAATGTGACTACATTCCTTTCTTTCCTACCACCTCCTTTACCTTTTACCTTTTCTTTAGACAAGAATCAGTGTCTCCTGTAATATTGCTAAAACGTATGTGTTGTAGCCTCAGCACGATTACTGATAATTTTGACTGGAAATATAATTTGAAATGATTTACTTGCCCATCTATAAACAGTAACCTTTTCTGGGACTGCATTTTAAAGCATTTAATTCATTCAACTTTACAAGTATGAATATTTAAAGGAAATCATTTTCACAGAATCAACATATTATGATACCTGTTAAGATTTGTGCATCAAAAAAGCATGATTAGATACAAATAAATTTACATAATATGGAATTATCACTATAAAAAATACTAATACTAGATAAGTCTACAACTTTATAGCACTCATAATTTGTGTGAAGACAGGTTTTGGAGTGAACAATAAACTAATTGAATTTCAGCAAGTTGCTGAGATAGACACTTGAGAGAGATCTAATCACAGCCAAATAAAATAAGTGAAAGCTAATCAAGTTAACAATTTTGTCCTCTCTGATCCACATGTAATTACACTTTTTGTGATTATCAGCTTTACAGCTTAGGTTCAAAGTGAAAGACAAATTTATCACTGTTAGTTTTAAATGTAATGTCTCATCTTTTTTTGTAAAATTGTTTACAGCATTTTCACAGAAATATACATTGTAAACGCTGTGAGAAATGCACTATATAGCGCATGACCCAGCACAGACTGACACAGAGGCATGTGTAAAATCCAAACAAGACTTTTATTTTCTTCAACTGGAGTGCACGTCTTCCCTGTGAACCCCCCAGCCACAACACAGTCCCAAAAGCACTAAACCCACAACACACAATCCTCCACCTTGGCACCACCACTCTTCCCAGGCAACCTCGTCCTCTTCCTCCTGATTCTGGCTCCTGAGTGGTGAATGCTGGCCCTTTTTATAGCCCACCCGGGCGGGGCTGTAGAGGTGTCCATGTTGGCTCCAGGATCCATGCAGCACCCCCTAGTGGCCACCCCAGATCCCCACAGGGTTGTGAACTCCATCTCCCATGGAACCCTGCAGGAAACTGAGGCACCATCGTCAACCAGGGAGGCTGGCACCAAGCGTCCCGGGGGAGGTACTGAGGAACCCATGGCTGCTCCCCCAGAAAATAAGTACAGTAGAAGGGGCGTCCCGGCATGGAACCCGGCTGTCCGCCACAACATGTACGTGTCTTATATTGTGCCTTTCACATAAGTGGAGAAAATGTCAAAAGCAAAAAAAGGTGGAATCACTGAGTAACTAATGCTCAGATATATAACCGGTATTCCAGTATGCCAGTCTGACAAAATCTTCAATGGGATGTTCTTCTTTAGAATAAAGCAAATTCATGTTAGTTCTGAATAAATGGATCAAATAAATATTGTATTCTTTGTTTACAAAGAAGGACTGACATTTGGCAACACTAATTCTGCCTTTGATACTTTAGGCTGACCATGTTTATGGAGCACTGTTTTTGATAGGCATGGATGTACAGTACAGTATGCAAGGTTATCTAAGGATGCATGATAAAGCATTCTGGGATGTGAAAAAATGATACTGGAGTAGGACATGAAATGTCCACACTGGGTAGTTTAAGTTAGACAAAGGTACAATTAGAGTGCTGTGTGATACTGAAATTTGTATTGTCGCAATCGTACTGTGTCTTCAGGGAACTATTACAAGTAAAATGATCAAGACCAAATTTTTCTTTATTTGATACAAATCAGAATATATGTGTGTTATCTTTTACTTCTACATATAAGAAGCCAAATAAGGAGTTAACACCAACAGACAAACAGTATGAGGGTTTGTATCTTTATTGCGAACTTCTCACCAGCTCTGACACTCAGTGGCCCAGGCTTGTGATGCGCTACAATATACTGTATCACACCTTCACAACCAACCATGAAATTTACTTGCTAAAATTAAACAAGCACTTTATATAATACATTGCTGTTTAGTTTAAACACTGAGTAAGAAGATTTTTAGGAGCTTTTATGACCTTTGTAGATCTCCTCAAGACAGAAGTCTACATGTCCTGATTATAGCATTAATTCTCAGTATCGGCCAAGGGTTTCTGTTGGTATCAACCTCAGCACTGATCGGTATTTGTTGTGCCCTATTAGCCTCTGGTATTTACAATGGATCTTTGCCATTTCTCCTTAGGATAGCAGCTTTATTAGTAATCACCTCATATGAGAGGGGGGGCACATTTTTTTATCACTTTTGCCAGTGTGCTCCAATTATTATTATCATGCACTCATCAGAGTCATCTGGTTTAAGCTTAGAAAGAGAGTATGCTCCTTTATCATAACAGTATTTTTGTCTTAACTCTTTTGCCATTCTTTAACTTTATATATTCCTTGCTTTCACCATAAGGAATATCTGGTAATCTATGTTCTAGTTTTGTTTTGAACTGAACTTCAGCTGTTGGTAAACTTTATTTGAGTGGTCCTACTCTGTAATTTAATAATGCAATGAATGGATCAATTTTGGAATCAAATCACTTTTTAGTAGCAGCTTCCGAATCTTAACACCACTCTCTACTAGACCATTTAACTGTTGGAAGCATGGGCTGGAGGTAATATATCTATATTCGAACCTTTTTACAAAATTTCTGAAGCCATTACAACTGAATTGTGGTTCATTATCAGTCATTACCACATCAGGGATGCCATGTCGTGCAAAGAATGAATTGATGTGTGTTATCACTTGTTCAGCTGTACTGCTAGCTCTGGGTAATGTGAGTAATAATCTAGATCCAATACATAACTCTTACCCTCTAACATAAACAGATCAATTCCTATTTTCCTTCTTAGCCGACTGAAGTGCATTCATCCATCCACATTGGCTATTTTCTCTGCTTGAACTTGTACTTCTGACATGTTGCACATGATCCAATTATTTTTTTTTCTATATCTGCATACATACTAGGCCAAAATAATGCAGCTTTTGCTTGTGCTTTTGACTTTTCCATACCCTAATAGCCCTTATGTATTTTTAACAACATGTTATGTTTTAATTCATTTGGGATTACAATTCTTAATCCTTTAAATAGTTTCCGTACATAGAGTAAAGGAACAGAGTGAGGTGACTACCCCAGTGTGATATATTACATTAGCCTGCATTACTTTGTATGATACTTCATCCTTGGTCCACATTCCTCCAGACGCCAGACATTGCTTTTTAACCTACACAAATTTAGTTTTAATTCATACTTTTGTCAAGTCACTAGTGGCTTGTGATCTCTCTCAGTCCTTAAGGTTTCCTATATATGTGGAAATTAACATTTTTTACAAGCATAAGCAAGGGCCTCTTTTTGTTTTTGACAGTAACCATGCTCAGAGGAGGCTTATGCTGTAGGTCTCCACTTTGCGCCATATGGTTGAGGACACTGCCCCTAGATGTGCTGGAGAAGCAATTGCACAGATTTTACTGTTCTATTTTCATCATACTATTATGGGTTTTCAGTTCTTCAAATTCTTTTTGATGATTTGCATTTCCATTTTAGTTCTTTTATTTTATGCTGAAATCTTCTTTACACACTGGAGTAGCATGTTAAATTAGACAGAAATTTGCCTACTGTAATTTAGCATGCCTAAGAACCTCTGTACATCTTCTTAGACAGGAGGTGCTGGCATATTCTCTATTGCCTTTACTTTGCTCATCTTTATATGCACACCTTCTTGTGTGAGTGAGTTTTTACCCAAATAAATTATCTGTGTTCTTCTAAACTGACATTTGTTTGTATTTCATTTCACACCTTTTCTATCAGCAGCCACTAAAATCTGTTTGAGTTGGTTATCATGCTCCCAGATTATTTCTCCTGAAAAATAAGGAGAAGGTCAACAGATATAAACGCTTAGGGTTCCTGTCAGGAAATCCTTGTTTAACGTGTTCAATGTAAAATAAAATAAAATGGCTGGGAAAAAAAATGGTGATTTGCCCCACTTTGGTGGTGTGATGAAAGAACTGCAGGAGCATCTGCACTACTCAGTCTCTTCCAATTAAATGACAACTAGTCTTGCTGTGCCAAGCATATAAAATTTACGGCTGGAGGCAACCATGAGTGATTTTGTCTAAAAGTAGGTGGGAACAATTGGATGGTTCACTGAGTGTCACATTTCTAAACCAATTTAATGCTTCCTTAAGTCGAAGAACAGTGGTGTTCCGGTTGGGCTGGTCCAATGGAGAGGAACCTTCTGATTTCATTAAACTGTCTACAGCTGAGAAGTGTCCTAAAACAACCTCTATTGACTGTATAAATGTGTGTCATGCTGCATGTTTTAACATAACCTGTTTCAACCAAAAAACCTTTCAGATAACACATTTACATTTGAAAACATCAATGGAAAACTACTAAATGTGAATGATATGCTATCACAGGTGCTGTGTATGCACTTGCTGTTGTTCAGCATTACAACAATAGTGTAGGAGTCAATGTACACATGCAAGAATTTGCAGCTATATTCATGAAAATATGAACTGCAAAATATGAATTTGAAGTAAATGGTGTGTCACATCCCTTCAAAAGAACTGTCGTTAAGAGAGCTGATAACAAAGAGCCACAGGAGATGTAGATTTCAATAAATCAAAATACCTGGATCAACAAATCTCCTAATTTCACCAATAAAAACACATAGAACATCCACCTTCTGACTAAATAATTAACTAAACTAAGTTAACATTACTGAATAATTGAAAATGCTAACATGCCAGAGTGCTGTATATCTTTAGCATTTTAGCATGTGGTATATACTTAGAACACAATGCTTATCTAAACTCTATTTGCCATTGGTATGCCATATAGTGATGCAATAGTCAAAATGACAGAAAGATATCATACCAGACAGAAGCACTTCTTAATCGTGTGGAGAAGTAGCTGTGGTGGTTTATATATGTGTGTGTGTCTCTTCTATTGCTGCGCTCATTACAATGTACAAATTAATCATCAAGCTTCAGTTACCTTGTACTACTGACCTCCTGAATGGACAACAGCAATTTTATCATTTTATTTTTTTCAAAGCATCAAGTCTTTTGTTCAGTTTTTTTTGCTCTCTCTAAACTCTGATGGTTAAGTTTATGTAGTACACAGAATGGAGGTATCATGGGAATGTGTATTTCAGGAAGAAAAACAGTTGGTGTAGTCTTTGCAGTTCCAGATTTCAACGCTATTCACTTTCACAAACCTTTTAACAGGTGGTCCTCAGACATGTATTCTCATTTGAGAATCACGTATGGTCCCGTAGGACTAAATGACAACTGATGTTTCTTGCTTTTATGCGGGTTTGGGTGGAAAAGGTGGAGCTGGAAGTGGGACGTAAATGATGCCAGACTTGTTCTATTTGTTGATCCTCCATTCCAGAGAAGAAAATGGAAACTGGGTAATGTGTAAAAAAATATTCCACCCCTTTAGAACACCCCCGGCATACCCGTAAAACTGTGAGTCAAAGGAAGTCCTGGGCATGAAACTTTTCCTACTTTCCTTTCCCTGATGTCATAATCATAATACGCGGTGGTGTGCTGGGGAGGCAGCATAAAGAAGAAGGACAGCTCACACCTGGACAAACTGGTGAGGAGGGCAGGCTCTATTGTAGGCATAGAGCTGGACAGTTTGACATCCGTGGCAGAGCGACGGGCGCTGAGCAGGCTCCTATCAATTATGGAGAACTCATTGCATCCACTAAACAGTGTCATCTCCAGACAGAGGAGCAGGTTCAGCGACAGACTGCTGTCACTGTCCTGCTCCACTCACAGACTGAGGAGATCGTTCCTCCCCCAAACTATGCGACTCTTAAATTCCACCCGGGGGGTTAAACGTTAACATTATTCAAAGTTATTGTCTGTTTTTACCTGCATTTTTATTACTCTTTAATTTAATATTGTTTTTTTTTTGTATCAGTATGCTGCTGCTGGAGTATGTGAATTTCCCCTTGGGATTAATCTATCTATCTATCTATATTTTTGTTACTAGCACACTGTGAAATATATTTTCACTGTGCTCAGGAGCTGAACATAATCTAAAAGGTAATTGCTTGAAGCAATACTTTGAAAAGGCACACAAACAACCTCTATCTTTGGCAAGGTCTACCTGCCAGAATCCCATTGAGGTGTCTGTTGTGATTCCTGCCAGCCCACGAACTGAAAAAAAGGTTTGACTTTTTTTTTTTACAGGCTTCAATAACAACAGTCAGACCAGCACTTTAACTCAGGGCTGACCCCAAAAGAGTAGGCCACACAACCTCAGGCAGCCTAGCGCTAAACTCAACAGGCAGGATTATGGCCTGCACATCCCCAAAAATGTGATAAAGGCTTTCAAGTGTCTAATACCAAAAGGAAAGAGGAAAAAATGTTCGAAAACCTCTAGACCAAGAAAACTAAATAAAGTACCTTCACTAATTAAGTATTTATTAAGGAAGAGTGCAAAAGGCAAGGCAGGGCAAAAGAAGCAAAATAGGCTTTGCCTAAAAGACAGAACTTAAAAGCAAACAAATCCAAATCAATTGCAGTCCAGAAAGCTGTGCCTTCAACTGAGATCAGGGGTATCTCTTAAAAAGTACAAATACTTCTTAGGGTCCTCATAAAGGAGACAGGAAAATGATTAAATAAATTACATATATGTATATAATTCAGAAAAGCAAAATAATGAATAAACAGAATATTGTACAAATACAATAATGACAAAGCAAACCTAAAAACACAATTCATGAAACAACATAAAAAAGACTATTTGATGAACATCAAAAAGATTATATGAACAAACAATAATCTTAAGTCAGGTCAGAAACCCAGACTGAAACATAATTTAAAGAAATTCTTGACAAATGCCATATAACCTAATATTGCCCCTCTTGTGGGTAAATAACAGTGTTTCTTTTTCACGTAAACATTTAATTCTGTTGGATCAACTTTATAAGTGTAGCAATCTTTTTTTTCCACTATCACTAGGGAGTGCAACAAGTTGGTTGGCACTTTCAATTTCTCTATTATATCTAAGCTTTCCTTTGCGAAACAACTCAAAACTCATCTGTTCAGGAAGGCTTTTAGCTCTACTTGACTTTATTACCCTTCTCTCAGTTTACTTCTCTGTCAAGATGCTAATGTAACCTGTGTGTGTGTGCTAGACCATCAATTATGTTGTCTGTTTTTTTTTCAGAATTTACTGTCTTAATCTTCTTTATTTATTTATTTGGTTTGTACAATGCTATATACTGTATATTCTGCCATTCTTTATTTATTCTGTAAGTGCCTTGAGCATGGGAAAGGCGCTATATAAATAAAATGTATTATTATTATTAAGCTTTCTAATCTTTTAGGCTTCTCTTTTAACAAATCTCTCATTGCAAATAGTATTTGTGCACAGGTTTGTATGGTTTTACAAATATTGTTATGTAGTTTAAGTTTACCAATACTGGTAAATACATCAACAACATATTCCTCCTCAAGATTCATTACATTTCTTCCATTTTTATCTACCATATGCACATATTTAATCAATTAAAGTGTATTACATGTTCTAAGGCTATAACAGGCACTTTTTTGTCCTGCACAATTACAAAATCAACTAAATGTTCTTCTTCTTCAACCTCAAGCCTTAATATATAAGTACCTCATGTAGGAATCACTTTCCCACTATAAGCTCTCTGTTTTACCATTTCTTTTATATTTATAGCAGGTTTTACCTCTAACCAGGACAATTCAGTGTCATTTATAATATTTTCTTGAGCTCCCATGTCTAATTTCTATGCAATGTTGGTAACATTATCTTTGTTAACAATGGTTCACTCTTGCTGCATTCCAGGGACTTCAACTGCTTCCACGAACAAATCCTCTGACAAGTTGTTAGAGTTTCTTTCAGCGCAGATGCTACAAATCTTCCTGGGACTTCTGCAGATTCTTGTGAAATAATTTTTTCTCTGACAGTTCTTTCACTGGCATAGATTATTTCCTTTACCACACCTTTTACATGCCTGCATTTTTTGTTCTGTTGTGAGCTTTGAACATTACCATATGCTCATTTAGGTGAGACTGCCTCTCACTATCAGTTTTTGACCATATACACCTCTTCTTGACTTATTCAATCCATTAACTTTATTCTGCTTTGTATTCTTTTTTCTGACATGGCACACTTGAATTGCTTTATTAAAGTCAACTCACTGAGCAACTTCTCACAGACCTATACCACAACCTATGTATTGAAAACATACTTCACTTAGATCTCATTTTTCTTGGGTGCAGAAGACCTGGAATTTCCATAGGATTATGTTTACCTCTGGAAAAACAATCCAAAAAATGCTGAATTTTTTTCAACAAGAAAAAATGTTGTTACATATAACAGAAATATGTAAATACTAAAACTTCATCTTCCCTATTGTATTTATGTTATGTTATGTCTAGTGTCCACTGCTGCACTGATGCAGACTCAGTGCTTGCCTTTTGTATGATATAGTATGTTGTGAAATACTCATCAATGCACAGCCCAACACTGTAATCGGGACAACAGAAGAATGTTTCTTTGGGTTCGTTTTTCATTTTTTACTCTTTTACTTGCACATGAGAGGGTAGAAAGTCAGTGCCTGATCAGCATGATGGACATACGCTTTGTGTTATTGTAGGCCACCACAGCGCAAAGCTTAGTGACTTGCACATTTCTCCTGATACAAACATTGATAGTTGCTGTAATATGTACTGTGCTTATTGGGCTAATTTCTTTCTTGTCCTTTTACTTAATCACAATTGTTTTGTCTTTTTTCTTTGCTCCTACTTGCACTATGGTGAACCTTCACATGACCAAATTTACCAGACATATCATATTGGTTTGGTCATACACTGTCGCATGCATCAGTTTCATTTTCTGTGTCAATGTCTGATGAGCAGTTCACCTTGTCATCACTATCACTTGAGTCAATTAATGGTTCAGTTTGTTCTAAACTTGGCTTTACAACTTCTTGTTTACACTCCATTGTATGTTTTGGTTGATGGCTCTGCCCCACTTGATGAGTTAACACAGAGTAGCAAAACAAATAGTAATTTTAATTTTTTTTTTCAAGTAACTGTTATCCACCAGATGGCAACAGAATACTGTTCAAAATGCTGATTCAACTCTCAGGGCTTAACACTTTACATTGGATAATAACATCTTAACCCGACAGACACTTGGAGTTAACCATTTTTACAAAAACACTTGGGGTTTACGCCAAAGAGGTTAAGATGAGCTTATAAGCATTTTTTTTTTCTGGCATAAGTTGCAAACTGTGAAACACATCTGTGGCATCCTACCACAATTTAAAATAGTTCCAACTGTTTTGTTCATTTGCTCTAATAGCTGTCATGTAGCGAGTATTTGAAACACTTCCACTTTTCCTCCATGTTGCTAGTTAACTTTAATTCTGTTGGTGGTATTAGTTGCTTCATTCCTTGTGACATTCCAAATTTAGTTTATTTTAGATCATTCATACCCATCCTATGTGTGTAAAACCAAAAATTGTGTTGGCACTAAAAGTTATATGCAAGTTTGTGTCTCTACTGTGACCTTCTCTTTTCCACCATTTGCTCTCATAGTCACACAACCATGTGACCACTAGCCACATGGTCACACTGAAACAACGCACAGTCACCAATGCTCAGCTCATTGGGACAGCAGAAGAGTGTTTCTTTAGGAACTTTTGTGTAATATTTTTTCTGTTGCTTGCACACAAGAGAATAGAAAGGCAGTGCCTGATCCGCACAATGGACTGTGGAATAGCGGGTCCATTGGCTGGGAAATTAGTGACCTGTTTTTAAATAAGTAATTGAAGGGTCGGCTCGATCTCCGTGACTATGTGGGCTCACGCAGCTGCAGGAAGTTGGTGAGGTAGCTAAGGTGAGACATACCTGCACTTGAGGGTGCAGTCTGTCTAAGTTGCTTCATCGATTTCTGCAGTGCATGACTGAGGTGCTGCACCCACGGAGGCATATAAGGGGGAGCCGGCACGAAGAAAGATTGAGAGTAAAAGAAGGAACATTTATCAGAGAAGGAGCATTAGAAAGAGAGACAGAGGTTGAAATAAGGGAAGTAATAACAGAGGTTGCAGGAGGTAGCTGAGCCAGTGCAAGAGATTGGAGGCAGGTGACTAGAAAGAAGAGCCCTAAAGAGAGTGGAGGACGGACATTGTAAGGGGGGCTGAAGAGGGTAGACTCAGCTGAGCATTATGGGTAGCTGTAGTAACACGATTCCTCACAGCGGGCTCTTGTGTTAGTCCGGGGAGAGGCAGCGGGAGACAAAGAGAGTGAGACAAGGTTTGTATCAGCACAGCAGATGCGCCAAAGGAGGCAGTCATGTCGAGAGCCTGGACTGAGGGGTGGCCGTGCATGTCGGAGGGATCCCTTCCCATGCTGATTGATCTGCTGAGGGTGAACCGGGGAGATGTCTGTGTTGAGAAGGAAGCACTTGGGTTCAAGCTTCCTTAACTGCACATTTTAAAAGAGTTTTTACTTGCCATGAATTTTAACTTCATTTTTAATGAAACATTTTTGTGGATATTTTAACCTTGTGGGATTTGCTCCTGTTTTATGGATTATTTATTTATGGAATTTTTAACACTGGACTTTAAACACTGTTTGTTTTATTTTGGATTTTAATAAAAGCATTAGCACTTTGTGTGTTGTGTGTACTCATTTGCTGGCACATCCCTCAGGTATGTTATCAGCAGTAGCAGGTTCAAGTGGTTCACTAGAGCAACTGGCGATGCTGATGCTGAACTGCACCCTCACATGGACATGCCCATTGTGATACACTACAATATATCACAGTATGCACATTAATAGAACTTCAACGTTATTGCTAGAAATGTCCATAATCTAAAGCAAAACTGTACAATAAAAAAATGAACGTCTTTTTGTTGGCATATACATATTCAGGTGCTTGAATTCTTAAAGACCTTAGCAAAAATACAGAATAAATAGTCCATTAAAAATGTCAGTCATGACATGATTGTATAGAATGTTATTTTCTTCAAAGAAATCATCTCAGTCTTAACCAATACCAGATAAAAATGAAAAAAAGAGAAAATAAAAATCCCAGATGTTACATTTAGTTCCAGTCAGTTCAAATCCTAAAAAAAGAAAGACAAAAGTAGTAAAAAAAAAAAAAGTTCACTTTTGAAAAGTTCAAAAATGTTAATCCAGAGGAAAAAAAAAAAACCTAAAACATGATGTAATACATAGTGCAAGGTTTCCAAATCAACTAGGAATAATCCCATAAACCTTTTTAGTTTAATCCAAGAGAATGAAAAATTAAAACAATGAAGGGGGAAAAAGACTAGCTGGCTCTCTTTTTGTTTCCTTCTGTTCTCAAATGAATTCCCTCTCCCTTTAAAACCATCTCCATCCTGGCTAAAAGAAGTCAATTTGCAAATTCACCTATCAATTAAAACCTTGACCTGCAGGGGTGGGGAAGTGTGAGATGCACTAAATAATTAATTAAACCTTCTTTAAGCCAGGCACTCAAATAAGATAGCTTTAGTTTTTTTTAAGTTAAGAGCAATGCTTCCTCCATACTAATGAAACTTTTCAACAGTCACATTAAACTCAATATTTACATATTTAATGTATTACATGTATAGTCTCATTTACTGTAAGAGTCTAATTCATTATAACCCTGTAATTGAGAAGATTTAGCTGATATGATTTGTTTCGCAATCTGTATGAATATTTTTGCATAACTTTCTGTAAAATGATTGTTTAAGAATTGTTTTGATATATTGGTGACATCATCACAACACCATTTTCTTCCTAATTTTTTGGATATAGCATTTTTTTAATACACTAAATTCTGTTTAATAACATCAGTGATGCTACGCAATACACTCAAGACACCTGGTTACACTAGGGTTGTGGGAGGGTTATCTGACTCAAGTCAAGTAAAAAAAGTGAGAAAAACATTTAATCCAATTGGCTGTCCTGTGGAGCTGCTGAATTGCGAAGCTGTTGACATCTGTAGCTGGACCTTTCACTCTGTTGCTACCATGTGACAACAGGAAGTGGCATCACCTGGCATCATCAGTACTTGCCTATTTAAGATAGCAATGGACAACTTTTGTACTTCTAAAACAAAAACTGTCTTGTTAAGAAATGTGATATTGCTTGGTTAAGGAAAGGATAATTTAAGTTTAGCTAGGACCTTTTTTCACTTCTGTTTTGACTATGACGTCCATCTTATATTTTGTTTGTTTTAGTCTCTTTGTATTACAATTTTTGATAAGACCAGCATCTAGTTAAGCCCTCATTTGTGCAGTCGCTTTCTTGTTGTACTTGAGAAAAGAAAGAATAAATACTATGCACCCGGATATGAATCAAAGTTAAAAGTCAGAACAGGGTCAGTACCAACAAAGACACTAAATCTGTTGCCAGAGCCAGAATAAGAACTGAAAGACATAGTTGAATTCAAAACCAAAATTAAAAAAGAAATGTGCACAAAACCCCTTGTTTTTATTCACAATCACAATATCTAAGACATCAGATTCTGCAACCTTTGAGAATTTGCCCCCTAGTAATTAGGATCAGCATTCAGATGACGAGACTCAGAAAATGACAGAGCCCATAAATAAAAGAAAATGGCATTGTGGTAGAACTAAATATTTACAGTACCAAAATAAAATATATTTTATTCCAGTTGCAGAAAAGGCTAAAAATAAATGGCCAGAATTGTTCCTTGTCATAAAAAACACAAAATGCACATAAATGTCACAGGAAAAAATTTGTAAACTATTATTATTAAATTATTAAAGAATTTTTTAAACAGTAAAATTCATACAGCTTATATCTTCATTAAGAACTAGTCAAACAAAAGCCTGCTTTTCAATTTATGTACTCTAGCAATTTAGAATATGGATTTACCCAAATGCACACTTTATGATATATATGAAAATATATTTCTTATATTTCTTCATTTGTCATTGTATTATTAAACTTGTTGGATATGTACTTGTTAGATGCCATTTTGAACAACTGCCTTTTCTTCTAACTATGAATAAGACACTTCATCTGGCATTGGAGATTTGAACACTAATCTTTTCAGGGGGGCATTTTGTTTTTGTTTTTGTTTAAGGACAATGTCTGCAGATGAAAAACATTTTCACAAACAATTTTATGGCTGTTATGAACACCACGCTAATAGATGGTGTCCATGGTGATTTTTAAGACTTTATTAAGAACCAGCTGATGAAAGACATTTACGGAGTAGGCAAAAGCATGCTCAGGTAATTGGCTATGGTAAAAAATACCAAAAAGAGCTAATTGAACCAAACATCCAAAGAAAAACTCAAAAGCAGAAGTCACGGTCAAAGTAAATTCAAAGCAAAAGTTCTTCAGCCAGAGTAAACTTTTAGTTAGCTGTCCTTTATCTAACTAAATGTAATATTCTTTATGAGTTTTGTCTTTGATTCACACATTCATTTACATGCAGGGCACCTCTATCTTATATAGGTGGCACATGATGACATGGTATGTCACATGACCTCTGCCACACATAACTGGCAACGAAGACAAAGACCATAAACAATATTTCTGCAGCCATGTAAGATGAAAATAAACTGACAGCGCCTGCAACAAAAAGAATTTGAAAATGACAGAGAAATTACATCACCAAGAGAATGATAAAATGAATAACACGGTCAAAAAATACTCAATACATATAAAACCAACATGAAAACCTGTAAAAACAAAGGATTCATCACAATGATGAACTTAAATTCTAAAACCCAATAATCCCAAAAGTTATTCTTACCATACATAGCACACAATCATTATCTTAATTGTGTGATTTATTCTTTCAGTAAAATTTGTTTAAAAATGAAAGCCAGTTTCTGCACAACCACTTTGTTTTTGACATGGCTGCTGTATCAATTGATTAGGCCCCTCTGTCTTAAGCTAAGAATGATGGAGTACCCCACCTTGTAAAAAAATACTTGTATTAAGATACTAGTTATCCTTGGAGTCTTTGCATCACCCGATACAATATGACCTATAATACTAATACTTTTAAGCATTAGACATTTTCAAAGGTCAACATAAGGTCAGCTCACTGCAGGCCTTAGACCACCTTTTCTAAATCTTCTAAATGTTGTTTGCAATCCATATAAACATAACATTTTTTCCTTTTATCCTGTCAATCTTTGAAATGTGGCAGCTGCATTCTTAAACCCAAATGACAAGACCCAGATTTTAAATAAACCAGCAAATGAGGTAAAAGCAGCTTTCTGCTGAGTTCCAACCGATATACAAACTTCCCAAAACCCATTCCTAAGTCAAAGTAGCTGAAATGTTAATTACTGTTATGGATTTCAAAATATCTTGTACATTAATCGTAAGGTAAGCCTGAAGAGAAGTCTTGTTATTGTCAGCACTGTAATGCTCGCAAAAAATATTCTTTAAAGAATAAATATTACTGAGGTTGCTCAGGATGGTGTGGAAAGGCTGAATTATACCCTGATCTAGTGTTGCTTTAGTTTCTTTTTCAGTGATCTCGTTCTTTGTCTGGTGACACACTGTAAACCCTTGTATATACAGAAGTGTCATCCAGTGTTCTTATATTATATCAGACTGCTGTCGTTACATTTTTTGATATGCAGTATATATACACATGTGAACAAAATTAAGAGCCTACAACACACTAGTAGTGCTATTAGCTGCAAAGCTGATCATTTAGCCAAGCGGTTAAGTGATGACTGGATGTGTTAGACCCAAGATAGTTGAGAGGGATTATGGGAATAAGATAGCCAAAAACAATTAGTGATGAGGATTAGAGAGGAAAAAACTGGTTAAATGGAGCTGAGTTAAATAGATATTTAATAATATTTAATGGTAATTAAGGAAAGCAAAAAAAAGTAGAAAGAAGGTTTCTAGTAGGAAGGAGAAGAGCAGGAAGGCCAAGAAAGACATATGGTGATAGAGGAAGCAAGAGACAGAGGAGCAATGGGACAAAACCTGAAGGAAGTGGCACATGATAGAGAGAAGTGGAGGAAGCTTTATAACAGGCAGGGAGGCAGTGAAAAATGACAGAAGTGTGGCTAACTAACTAACTGAGTATATATACAATAAATGCTTTAACTTACCTTTCATTATTTGGCTTATGTCAGTGCAACATATGTGGAGCTTAAAATCTTCATTGTCAACCATTGGTTCTTGATTGCTGTTGCCAAGTTTTAATACTTTGCAATCAGCCTCCTGTAGGGAAATTAATGAGTATACCTGAAATCCACTGAGGTAACACGCAGTCCAGATTTTAAAATCAAGAGTTAAGCCAAACTCAACACGAAGGGAAATACTAAATGTGCACAATTATGGTATTGTCAGGGTTCCATCCTTGGATCCAGTGTATTTTCTTTATATTTACGAGGGGCGTTCAAATATAAACAGGAATTTATGACCTACAGTTTATTTATTGAATACCATGAAATGACTTACACACAGTTTTTCTATGTAGTCTCTTGCCACTGCTATACACTTGTTCCAGCACTTAGGAAGCGTCTTAATCCCAGAAGAGTAGAAGTTTTTTGATTGCATGTTGTCTCATTCTTGCACAGCATCAATAAACTCCTCATTTCTTCCCTTCTAAAAATTCCTTAAGTGGGCCGAAGTGATGATAGCTCCTCTCTGAACGATTTGCACCAATCATACACTCTAGACAGAGAGAGACACTCATCCCCAAACTAACTTTTAAGTTTCGAATAAGTCTGACATCACGGTGGAGCAGTGGGTAGCGCTGCTGCCTCGCAGTTGGGAGATCTGGGGACCTGGGTTCGCTTCCCGGGTCCTCCCTGCGTGGAGTTTGCATGTTCTCCCCGTGTCTGCGTGGGTTTCCTCCGGGCACTCCGGTTTCCTCCCACAGTCCAAAGACATGCAGGTTAGGTGGATTGGCGATTCTAAATTGGCCCTAGTGTGTGATTGGTGTGTGGGTGTGTTTGTGTGTGTCCTGCGGTGGGTTGGCACCCTGCCCAGGATTGGTTCCCTGCCTTGTGCCCTGTGTTGGCTGGGATTGGCTCCAGCAGACCCCCGTGACCCTGTGTTTGGATTCAGCGGGTTGGAAAATGGATGGATGGATAAGTCTGACATGGAAAAACTCCTTCATTTGTCAAAAATTTTAAAATAATTTGCTGTGCAACACTACTGTGTACCTCCTTTCCGAAATGCTGATTATAACATATAAAACTGCCATCTTTCATCTTTACACCTGGTGCAGCTGTGTTGTTCTTATATGTGAGTGGACGTTTCTTGTGGGGAGGGCTTCTGTTCTCTTTCTCCGATGTAGAGCCCTCATCCTCATCTGAGTTCACCTCTGTCATAGTACATCTTTATTTGAAAACAGCAGTGTCAAATCGGGGTGAGCGTGAACGAGACTGAGAGAATAAAACTGAATAAAAAAAAAATACACTAACCTTTACAAGTACCATACATTTACAGCAGCTGTTACAAGCCAAATCAAATGCATGTTTTTATTGTATAATAATAACAATAAGAGCAGTTCACTACTCAAAATGTTTATTTTGGGAAGTGAGCAGGATTGAACTGGCAGCCTGAAGTCGTATCAACGAAGTACACTAACCCAATTTTTTTTCTTCAGTTATATTCGTGACTAAAAGTACACTTGTTTTGTTATACTTGTATCTTTTGTGAAAGTGCTTATTTGATGTTTGGACTTCAGTCTTCACACATTATACACTTCATGTCAAAATTTTGTCGTTAGTACTAAAACATGAAAAATGTTTGTCTTTTAGGTATGTGTTCAACATTTCTTGCATTTCCTGTCATCCTATACTTACATAGATCTTTGTAGACACGGAACACACATGAAATGCATGTGTTTCAAATAATGATATATTATTTACCCTATACAGCACCAAGTACCTCACTCCCAGATTAACAGGGCTTGACCTGAGAGAGCTTTTTGCCCTTTCTGCGGTATTGGGGGGATAGGATAGCAGGCTGCTTGCTGCTTGTGCTAATTGACACATTTACAAAACAAAAGATGCAGAATGGAAAGGTGCGAAGGGATTTAAGGTGGGCCGGGATTATGAGTTTTTTCGTATGCTTCAGGGATTCTAGTGTTAAAGTCACAAACTTTACTGAAGATTAGCGGCACTGAATGTTGTCTTCGTTGGTGGCTTGTTTAAATATGGCAGTCAGGTTGATACCTGGTCTCTGATGTGTATCTTTGGCATGATCTATGGATGATAGAAAAATGAAGATAACCTGAGCTTATCTATTCACTTTTAATTTACGCCAGTCCTATTACTTCTTGAGGGACCTCCCAGACCAATGGGACATTGTAGTGCAGGGCACCTCCCCTGATTTCCATTTCATGCTCTTTGCCCAGACAGTTGTGTTTTAGGCATAACTCAGTCCCCCAGGCCATTCATTGCCAGAATTAAATTGCTTGTCCTTTCATCTCAGTCACCTGCATATCCCCAAGACAGCCTTGGTCAGAACAAAACTGCTTGTCCTTTCATCTTCATTATAGAGGTCAGTTTCTAGTTGTTTAAATTTTGTACTTGTAGGTCATAAACTGACTGACATTCTAAACCAAGAAGAAAAAAAGAATGTGTAGATGTAAAACAACATAAATCTGTATAAAATAGTCCCAAATAATTCTTTGTAGTTCATTGCAGTCTATCTGACAAAAAACAGGCAGATTCTAGTGCATTTTTCATTTTGTGTCTGTAATAGCAAAACTATGATTTTATCCCTCTTGGACAGCTTCTTGTTCACATCACCACAAAAGAGTGCAGACCATTTTTCAAAAAGGGACATACTGCATATTTTATACACAAAAACTCACTAAGAGATTAAACAACTTTTATTTTGTCTGAAAAGCACAAATTTCACTGGCAGCAAACTTCAATTTATGTTTCAAATTTCTTTATGAAGAAAAATACAGAGTTTCGCTGCAAATTCAATTTCATGCAAATCACTTTGCTCATCACCAATTACAACTGAAAAGTAGTTATGTAATTCAGATGTTGAGCTATTCTGTAAGAGCTTTCACATGTCATTGGCCATGAGTGTTCTGTACACATTTGATGCTGCATTCACTAATATCAGCATATTTTAATGGCGATTTTTGGAGATTTTAATCATGTCTTTAATCTCCTCCAATCATAATTTGATCAATATGCCACAAACGAAAACAAGGTCATGGTCTTGTTTTATATTAACATAAGGGAAACATACAACTCTGTGGCTATGCATTCCTTAGGTATATCTGATCCCAACATATGAATCTACTAGTTGAATACCCGTCAAGACATCTTTATACATAATAGGCTACCTGTTTGTCTGTCCAGGATTTTAGATAGATAGATAGATAGATAGATAGATAGATAGATAGATAGATAGATAGATAGATAGATAGATAGATAGATAGATAGATAGATAGATAGATAGATCTTTATTGTTATTGTCACTTTTACAAAAGAACAACAAAATTGAAGGTGCTATTGACTCAGTGTAAGGCATAAGAGTTAAAAAACAAGAAAAGGAATAGTAATAAAAGTACATTACAAATATATACAAATTGCAATGGTTAAATGTACAAATTGCACTGGTTGACTTAAGGTCTATATTGCACATTTAGAGAAGGGTATGGAGCAGTTTTATTTGAGTTCAGGGCCATGATTGCTTTTGGATAAAAACTGTTTTTAAGGCGATTTGTCCTGGTTTTCATTGCGCTGTATCTTTTGCCTGATGGCAAAAGCTGGAAGAGGCAATGACCGGGATGTGATGCATCCTGTGAAATGTCTATTGCTTTTTTGCGGCATCGGGAGGTGTAGATTTGTTTCAGAGTGGGGAGGGTACAGCCAATTGTTGTGTTCGCTGTACTGACAACCCTGTGGAGCACTTTCCTTTCTGAGGAAGTGCAGCTACCGTACCACACACACAGTCCGTACGTAAGCACACTCTTGATGAAACAGTGATAAAAGGCAAGGAGCAGATTTTGGGGAGATGGTTCTTTCTGAGGATTCTCAGAAATACAGTCTCTAATTCACCTTCTTCAGCAACTCCTTGGTGTTGGCGCTCCAGGTCAGGTCATCCTCCAGCTCAATGCCCAGAAACCTGAACACTGGTACCCTCTCCACACAGGCCCTGCCAATGATGAGTGGCTAGATGTCAGTTAACAATAACAAGTTCCTTTGTTTTTGTGGTGTTGAGGAGCAGGTTATTGACTCTACACTACTCTGACAGCTGCTCCACCTCGTCCCTGTATGCCAGCTCACCCTCCTTGCCCGAGATGAGTCCGGCCACCGTCGTGTCATTTGCGAACTTTATGACTTTGTTGCTGTGGTGGGTGGGAACACAGTCATATGTGTAGAAGGTGTAGAGGAGCAGGCTTAGCACACAACCCTGCGGCATCCCAGTATTAAAGTTGAGATCAATGGAGGTGTAGAGACCCAGCCTGAGTCTCTGGGAGCGACCAGACAGGAAGTCCAGTATCCAACTGTAGGTGAGTGATGGAAGTCCCAGATCTGCTAGTTTGGACACCAGTCGTTGTGGGAGAATGGTGTTAAACGCTGAGCTGAAGTCCACAAAGAGCAGTCTGATGTAATTTCCCTGCTGCTCCGGGTGAGTCAGGGCAGTATGAAGGGCTGTAGCCACAGCATCCTCCATGGATCTCTTTGCTTTATAAGCAAATTGAAATGGGTCCAGGTCTACTGGCAGACAGGCAATGACATAACTCTGCACCAGTTTCTCAAAGCACTTCATAATGACAGATGTGAGTGGCACTGGGCGGAAGTCATTTAGACTGTTCGTGATGGATTTTTTCGGCAGTGGAACAATGATGGAAGACTTAAGGCAGGATGGGACAGTGGCCTGGGTCAGGGACTGGTTGAAAATCCTAGTGAAGATTCCGGGCAGTTGATCTGCACAGTCTTTCAGCACCCATCCGGCCACCCCATCGGGTCCTACAGCCTTCCTCGGGTTACCCTTCCTCATCACCCATCTCACCTCACACTCTTCCACCGAGAGTGTGTTGCTATTGTGAACAGGCAGCAGTGATGGAACTGCTGTTGCTGTTGCCTCAAAACGGGCAAAGAAGATATTCAGCTCCTCTGCCAAAGAAGTGTCTCCCTCAGCAGCTGAGGAGTTGCTGGATATGTAGCTGGTGATGTGCTGGACACCCTGCCACACCTGCCTGGTGTTGTTACTCCTCAGATGGTCCTCTATCCTCCTTCTATATATTGCCTTGGCCTCTCAGATGCCTCTCTTCAGGTTCGCTCTGGCTGCACTGTAGAGTTCCCCATCCCCAGACCTGAAAACAGTATTCCTGGCTTTCAGCAGACTCTGGACCTTCCTCGTCATCCAGGGCTTCCTGTTAGGATAAATCCTTATACGTCTGTCCCTGGTGACGTTTTCCGTACAGAACCTGATGTAATCCAGGACTGCTGTCGTATGGATCTCCAGGTCCTGGTGATCGAAAACCTCCCAGTCGGTTCTCTGAAAGCAGTCCTGCAACTGTTGGGAGGCCTCCCGGGGCCATATGGTAACAGTCCTGGTCATAGTGGGAGCTTGTCTCCTGAGGGGGGATATGCAGGGACCAGAAGCAGGGATGTATGATCAGACTGCCCAAAGTATGCTAGGGGTTTAGCCCTTTGGATAACGAGTCAGGACCTCCTTCTATTTTCATTTTGAGTAACTATAATTCTCAGGTAGAATAGGGTATTTCTTGTTGTCAGTATTAAAGCTGTGGAGCATTTATGTTTTAATTGTTGAGAATTCTTTCATTTTATTCTCTTTATCGACACCTAACTGCACAGACATAACAAAGCAAAGCATAACAAAGCAAGCTGAATATTTTTATTATTCAATAATTGTTAGATATGAAAAACACTATAAGGAAGTATACAAAAGAGCCTGTAACCAATATCTGATAGACCTGGATATCCTCTATGCCAGGCATGTCAAATTCAGTACTATTGGTGGGCCGCTTCGACTGCCATACGTGCATCAGTGGGCTGCGCTGTAACAAATACTATTATATTATTATACAAAGTTACTGTAGCTTTCTTTACAATACTGAAAACTTTAAAAAATGTAACACTTAAAGTTTAAAGTTTAAAGAAAAGCAATTTATTTCCATACAATCTCCGTACAACAGTGTACAATTAGAGTCTTAGCCTCTTAGCTAGGTCCTTATATACTGTAGGAGTCTTACAGTCTGAGATCTATTTCTTTTGTCCCGACACTTGGCATCTCTTGTTAGTAACCAGTTTGTCAATATTAGGCTTGAAATCTTGGGCAGCTGCAACTTTTATGAGGGATGAAAGGTGCTCAACAGTAAGTCTTGAGCGATGTGGGGTTTTGGTAGCTTTCATTAACGAAAACAATTGCTCACAAAGGTAAGTGCTTCCGAACATAGACAGTACTTTCGATGCCAACTTATGGATCTGCACATACGAGGGTGGCAGGTAAGCATACAAGTCTGGCACACCAACTTCATATTTTGCCTTCAGTATAGAATCTGACTGCAGTTCAATCAATTCCATTTGGATATTCTGAGGCGCATTTTCAATGTTGTAAGAGTATGGTGACATAAACAGCAAAAAGTCCTGTTCGTGTGAACTGAAATCACAAAAACGCTCACTGAATTCATTGCTCAGTAATTCAAGTTGAAAAACAAATCCTCCAAAAATCAAATTGTCATTTGAATGCTTAAGACCCTGACATGTAGGAAAATGGACAAGATTCTCATTTCTTAATTGATGGGTCCACAGACGAATCTTGCCTTGGAAGCTTTTCATATCATCGTACATTGTAGTTACAAGTCTGTGTTTTCCTTGTAACTTCAGATTCAAGTCATACAAATGTCCAATCAAATCCATAGAAAATGCCAAGTCCTGCACCCACATGTCATCATTCAGAAAATTCACATCTTTTCCTTTCATCTCTAGAAGCAATGTTATTTCTTCTCGCAGCAGGAAGAACCTCTTCAGTTCTTTGTGACAAGATAACCAACGTACCTCCGTATAATAAGGAACGGTGTCAAATTCACTTCCCACATCCTCCAGTAATGAAGTAAACTGTCGATGATTTAGTCCACATGCACAAATAAAGTTGACTGTTTGTGTAACTGGTTTAAGGACTTTGTCTAGTTTCAAAACCTTCGAACACAACAATTGTTGGTAGATTATGCAGTGGAAGTGAGCAAACTTGCAATCAGGTTCTTTCTCACGTATTTTTGACAACAGCCTCGCACCAACACCATTAGTGTGTCCCACCATTGTAGCAGCCCCATCTGTTGCCAAATAAACAAGCTTTTCCATAGGCAGAGTGTACTGAGAAAGAACTTCTTCAACCTTGTTGAAAATGTCCTCGCTGGTAGTCGTGTCATGCAAGGAGAACAAGTTCCAACAACTCCTCTGTAGTTACTAAGTTTAGGTCACAAGCTCTTATAAATATAGCAAGCTGTGCAATGTCCATTAAATCTGTCGACTCATCAATGGCGATCGAAAAGCACTCTAATTCAATTGACTTATTTCGAAACTGTTCCCTCAAGTTGCCGGCCATGTCATCAATTCTATCAGCAACTGTATTCCGTGTTAGTGATACATCTTTGAAAGCCTTTGCTTTTTCAGGGCATGCGATCTCTGCTGCTCTCACAATGCACTGATTAATGAAATCTCCCTCAGTATACGGTTTAGCATTGCTCGCAATAAGTTCAGCCAGTGCATAACTAGTTTTTACACAAGCCACGCCTTCTTTATGCACCTTGAAGAAAAGTGTCTGCTGTTTAATTTGATTACTTTTCATTTCTCGCAATTTTCCCGTGTATTTGTCATGAGTTTCACAGGTGGGTTTCGTAGTGCCGTTTAATATTGTATTCTTTTGGTACAGCAATGACATTATTGCAAATCAGACAATGAATTTTGCCATTTCTTGTCATACAAAAATATAGCAGTTTCCATTTCTCCTGAAAGATACAATGCTCATCTTGTAGCTTTCTTTTCACCTTGGTCGAGGTCATTGTACCCTTCATACTGCAATGCAAATATTTCGTTTTAAATTAAATGACAAAGACATAGGCCTATCAATTTATGCATGTTTGGCATTGTGCAGCTCAAAATTTTACTTTACTAAGTTTACTTCAAAGTTTATATTATAAAATAAGCCGATATGCAAAAAGCCCCTGACCTACACTAATTTTACAAACTCAAAATCACAAAAATTTGTTAATATACAACTCACCAACTTCTCGCGTCCACTTCAGATCTTCAGCTGTAGTCTGCACTAACTGTTCGTTACAATAATTGCACAAAACTACATAAAACTAGAGCAAAAATATGTGAAAATATGCGAGCTATTACTGCTTGTTATGGTCAGTTCTGCCCAGTGGCCAGTCTCAGCAGTCCAGCCAGTAGTGTAGCCTGCCAGGCTGCTGCAGCCTAGCACTTGAGTTGCGACGTCGCGGCTCATTAACTTTGGTCAAAGCTTGTGAGGGGGCTTGGGGTGGCAGTGTCATGGAGCTGACGGCGCAGCTGCAACTATACTAGCAGATGATGTTTCCGGTACTGTAATGCCATGGGAAAACGCGCTTTTGTCAGAAGGCGGAAGTAAGAAAAGTCAATAAGTAACGCCGAAGAAGCAGAATGATTCAATCACAAATGATAGTAATCATTTTGTACAAGTTTAGTGCTAACTAGGATCTGTCATGCGGGACACACAGATTTCTGTTGGCTGCGTGTTTGACATGCCTGCTCTATGCAGTTTGTGTTGAGGACTTTGAGGGACTTTGGCACTAACTATTTTAACTTATGTGTGAGTAATATAATTTTCACACATGCAAAGCTTGAATAACTTGAAGGTCTTGAAGGACCTACAAAACAAAAAGAAGAGGGACTATAGGTCAGGAGATTAAAAATCTGGCCTGATCAAACAATTCAAGGAGGAAATAAATGCTGCATGAGCAAATTCAAGTGCAATGTACTGCAAAACAGTATAAAGTAAGTATGGAATAAAATGATGAACATCACTAGATATAAGTAGATTGGTGATCAGATGGTGGAAGTGAATTTGGACAGGGTCATTGAGCTACATCTGTTTTTCAATATATGTCACTTCTATCTGTCAGTCAGGCCCTCCTCTAACACCTGACTAAATTCTGTGTACCAGATTGGGGAGATTCCAACCTCCACTGCCTACGTTTTCAATTTATTGTATGGACATCATCCCAAGTGCCTGTACTACTTCTTTGCACTGGCCAAGTAAGAAGAAAGCTTTGGAAGATCTGTGCACTTGTGGCAGTTGGCTATAACAGCATCAGCCCAAGAGTGCTCAAGGCATACACTAGACTGCTCTCTGAAGTCTTTTATCGCCTGTTTACCTTTTTGCTAAGCCTGCACAGTCTGTCACAGCTGTGGGAAAGGCAAAAACAAAAGCATATACTTATCTTCCAACTTGGTATACTTCATACCAGCCGTAAGTCCTTGTATTTTTCACTCTCATAATCTAAGTTTACATTATACTGTATACTGCTAGTTTGCCAAGTCATTTATTTCCAGTCTTTAGGTCACTTCTTAGTTTATTTCTGTTGTCACAATTTATATTAAAAAGACTGATGTCTAGAATGTGATACTGCCATATTACATCATGTCAAAGATATAATTTGGCAGTGGTCCTTTTTTCCCTGCTAAGGCATCCTTGTTAGCTATTCCTAAATTTAAGATGCTTACACAAAGTGACAGAACTGTCAGCACCATTCTTTACAACAGGAATTATGCTCTTAGGATGATGTGTGGTGTTGTGCTTGTTAGGCTTGGTGTAGAAGCTGAATGCATCTATTTCAGTCCCATCAGACTATAGAGTATGAATCCACTTGGCTGCTGTTTACTAGAAGGCATATGACCAAAACATGATATGAGTTATTTACAACAATGGCTCTTGTTTTCCACTCTCCTGTGAAGCCCACATGTACTAAACATTCAGGCAATTGATGTTGCTTATTTCTGTGTGATTTTAAAAATGCTGTAGAATGCATAAAAATGTCCTTCCGGTTTGGAGGATTCCACTTTCAACATAAATGTTTCATTTCTGATTACTGTGTTCTGAGGATTTTCACACTCTTAAATTTTCATGTAACTTTCTTTTTATTATGCTTTGAAAGTTAGTCTGGTATATCCTACAACACAATACATTTACCCTCAGCTCACGGGAAACTCTTTCATAGGGTAAACTATATTCCACTAAGAATATGACTTCTAATGAGAAGATTAACAATATTGGTTCCACCAGAGCTTACTCATATATGGAAGATCAAAAGGTGTAATACTTTTGAATTTATAATTAATTTTAAATGATCTGTAAAATTTTGTTCTCAAAGAGGTAAAATACTGACAGATTTTGTAATGCTGCTAAAAGGCAGAAAATTCAATTGTACAATGTATTCAGATTCAAACATATTGAATTATGAATATGTTTGATCTCCAGCATGTCTGTTTTAATCTGATATAATGCAAGGGTGCCTCAATTTCATAATAAAAAAGTAGCATTTTATATTTAATCTTTCTGATAGTGATGGCCAGGCAAGTAAGATGGGCACAGGACAGGGACAAGAATCTAACCAAATAAGGAGAGAAAGAGAAAGAAGGTAGCACTGAAAGTGACACTGCCTGTCTTCATGCCGGGCCTAATGAAGGGCAACTCCTGGGGGACAGAAGTCTTGTAAATCCAACAGATCACCTGGAAGAGTTGACAACAGAGGCCCCCAGCTGGAAAAGAGGGAGTTAAGGTCTCAGAAAAAGTATGCAAGAGCTATTTTTGTTGGTAAAAGAGTGAGAGAGGGCTAAACCCAGCTGAAAATCACAGGGATCAAATTAAAAGACTACTAGCAAAACATTAGTAGTTATTCAAAAGCTAATTCATATTGTAGCCAAGTTGGCAACTGACTACTCTGGAAGTACAGAAACAAAAATAGCTAAGACCAGGGGCCTCATTTATTTATACACAACAAAAGGCTTAAAATGTGCCTATGAAACTTTCCATGCAAATTTTGGAATTTATAAAAGAAAACTTGACATTAAAGCATGCATATATTTGTGCCAAATCTGAACCATTTCAGAGAAACTTGGAAATGATAGAACCCTTGATCAAGCAGGAAAAGACAACCAGATCAGCTAAATTACAACTAACGTATAAAATAATTAATATCATAGAGCTCTTATTATAATGTGCGTTGATGAGACAAACCTATTAAACCTCAAAAGTGCCGAATATAATGTCCAGACTCTATTTTATTCCCATTTGTAACAGTCGACCCCTTACCCAGACCGGTAGATACACAACCAAGACCTGTGGCCTGGCTAAAACTGAGGAATCTAAAGACAACACCAAGCCGTACCCTTATAAGCAGTCTTTCCCCAAATCGACGATTAAACAGGCAATGCAAGTCAGAGTGTAAAATTAAGTGCAGATATACTGAAAAGTGATAACAAATATATATATACAGTGGAACCTCGGTTCACGACCATAATTCGTTCCAAAACTCTGGTCGTAACCCGATTTGGTCATGAACCGTAGTAATTTCCCCCATAGGATTGTATGTAAATACAATTAATCCGTTCCAGACCATACGAACTATACGTAAATATATATATTTTTAAGCACAAATATAGTTAATTATACAATAGAAGGCACAGCGTAATAGTAAACTAAATATAAAAACATTGAATAACACTGAGAAAACCTTGAACAACAGAGAAAACTAACACTGCAATAGTTCGTGTTATAGCGCTACGAACCGCTCGCTAAAAACACTTTTTTTTAATGAGTTTTAGACACAGGGGAAAAAATGAACATTTGAAAAATCCGTAATTTAATAAACCACCAAGAAAAGTAACATTGCAACAATGCATGCTACGAACTGATTGCTGTAAACAGAAGTGAAAACAAAAACAAGCCCAGTGCATTCTTTAACTGCCTTCCTACCTTAAGCGTCCAGCCCCCTCTCTCTCGCTTGCGCGCTCTCTCTCTCTCGTGTGTGCGTTTCTCTCTCGCGTGCCTATGTGTGTGTATCTCTCTCTCTCTCTCTCGTGTGTGTGTGTATGTGTATCTCGCTCTCGCGCACCTGTGTGTGTGTGTGTCTCGCTCTCTCTCTCTTGCTCGCTCGCTCACTCACTCACTCACTGCACAGGAAATGCACAGGGAGAGACTGAACATGTACAAACCAAAAGGGAAACTGGCTTGTTCGTATACCGAGTGTGTGGTCATGAACAGATGCAAAAGTTTGGCGAACTTTTTGGTCGTAAACCGATTTGTACGTGTTCCGAAACGTTCATGAACCGCGGTTCCACTATATATATATATATATATATATATATATATATATATATATATATATATATATATATATATAAATATATATATATATTATATACAGTAATCCCTCCTCCATCGCGGGGGTTGCGTTCCAGAACCCCCCGCGAAAGGTGAAAATCCGCGAAGTAGAAACCATATGTTTATATGGTTATTTTTATATTGTCATGCTTGGCTCACAGATTTGCACAGAAACACAGGAGGCTGTAGAGAGACAGGAACTTTATTCAAACACTGCAAACAAACATTTGTCTCTTTTTCAAAAGTTTAAACTGTGCTCCATGACAAGACAGAGATGACAGTTCCGTCTCACAATTAAAAGAATGCAAACATATCTTCCTCTTCAAAGGAGTGCGCATCAGGAGCACAGAATGTCAGAAAGAGAGAGAAAAGCAAACAAATCAATAGGGCTGTTTGGCTTTTAAGTATGCGAAGCACCGCGGCACAAAGCTGTTGAATGCGGCAGCTCACACCCCCTCCGTCTGGAGCAGAGAGAGAGAGAGAGAGAGAGACAGAGAAAAACAAACAATCAAAAATCAATACGTGCCCTTCGAGCTTTTAAGTATGCGAAGCACCATGCAGCATGTCGCTTCACAAAGCAGCTGCACAGAAGGGAGCAACATGAAGATAATCTTTCAGCATTTTTAGACGAGCGTCCGTATCGTCGAGGTGTGCGAACAGCCCCCCTGCTCAATCCCCCTACGTCAGTAAGTTGGGTAGCTTCTCAGCCATCTGCCAATAGCGTCCCTTGTATGAAATCAACTGGGCAAACCAACTGAGGAAGCATGTATCAGAAATTAAAAGACCCATTGTCCGCAGAAATCCGCAAACCAGCCAAAAATCTGCGATATATATTTAAATAGGCTTACATATAAAATCTGCGATAGAGTGAAGCCGCGAAAGGTGAAGCGCGATATAGTGAGGGATTACTGTATACACAAGGACAGACAGGCAATCAATAATCTATACTAATAAAAGCAAAGCCCTCACTCACTCACTCACTCACTCACTCACTCACTCACTCACTCACTCACTCACTCACTCATCACTAATTCTCCAACTTCCCGTGTAGGTGGAAGGCTGAAATTTGGCAGGCTCATTCCTTACAGCTTACTTACAAAAGTTAGGCAGGTTTCATTTCGAAATTCAAAGCGTAACGGTCATAACTGGAACCATAACTGGCGGGGTTGCGTATCGCGTCATCACGCCTCACACATAATCACGTGAACTGACTGTGAAGGAGAAAGGACGGCCTTATATGGCGTTCGTTTATAAAACAGCGGACAGGCTGTGTAAAGGCAGCTTCACAAAAAAATAGATCCTTAACAAATTGTTACTGGTATATTTTCCATCAATTTAAAAAGGTTTTCTTTTCTTCTTAATTAAAATTTAAAAGCAATACTTCACCGCTGCGAAGCCCCTCTAGCGCTGATGTCCGAGGTTCGATTCCCGTAAGCGAGTGCAGTGAGTGCGTATGCCTGATGAGCCAAGAATTAGGGCGAAACACGTGTCGCGTACTCTTTGCATTATTTGACAGTAAACTATTTTCAACCATTCTATGATCTGCTTCTCACAACTGAAGGTACCGTGGCTGATGTTAGCTGACTTGCTGGCCAACCATAAGCGTTACCTGGTAGGTAACCACCCATACAATCAGATTGTGATTCACACTACGAATGCCGTGAATGTAATTACCCCGATCTACATGCTAGAGAAAACCTCAATGAAGAAGAAACAGTGTGTAAGCATACATATTAACACATGTGCAATTAAACGTGTGCATTTACAGGGTGATTTCTCAGGCTTAAAAGTTCACCTTTTATTATAAAGGTAAATGCAAACTGTTTTCATTCTGAAGGGCACAAACCACGTTGGATTTCAGCCATTAAACGCGCAAAAATGTCGGTACAACAGATAAATAAGCGCAACATATTATCAGTTGTATTCTATGCTTACAATACATATAGAAATGTGTTAATCGTTAACTAATAGTATGAGATGGTGTTTTTCAACTCGCGCCTTGATTTAAACGATTGCATGTCTTGGTGGGTTTGCGTAGCTTATTGTCACTATCTTTACACCTGTTTTTAAGACTTATTGACTGAAACGGGCTTTCACGAAAAAAGGGCTTTGCTACAGGATACACTCTCAACAAGTTAAGGAAGTAAAAATAAAGGTATATATTTCTGTTTTATTTAAACCTTTTAAGTTCATATGCATAGCCCCATTTGGCTGTTTTAGTTTTTTTTTTCTTTCTTCAGTAATATTTAATCTCCTTAAAGAAAAACAACATATGCATTTTACTTTTTTTGTATCTCTTTAGTAATATTTTAGTGTAAAAGGATAACCAGTATTTAAACCTTTTATGTTACTTTATAAAGTTATTTTACACAATGTTGAAAAATTAATAAGAAAGTAACATATTTTGGCAGCTGCTGCTTTAATTTTCAATGAAATGAAAAAAGCTCTCCAAGAGAAAACCTCAATGAAGAAGGCAATCTATAATAATAATATATATATATATATATAGTGGTACATGGCCCGGACACAGACAGGCAGACATTGTTAGTTCACACAACACACGTTTATTTGCAATATTTACACAAGTGGAACACACACAACCCCAAAGTCCAGGCCTCACAATGCCTTTGCCTTTTCAGGTCCGCCTCCACTCCTCTCTACCCGAGCTCCGTCTCTTTTCCTCCCGACTCAAGCCATCGAATGGAGGGAGACGGCCCCTTTTATACACACCCAGATGTGCTCCAGGTGCCTCCCGATTAGCTTTCGCCGGCACTCCCCAATGTAGCGGAAGTACCGGCTGCGCACCCGGAAGCACTCTGGGTGTCCCTGGTCTTCTTCCCCCCAGCACTTTCGGGTGTGGCGGAAGTGCTGAGGGCCAGGGCTCCTCAGGCATTGGGGTGCCCCCTGGTGGTGACCAGGGGCCCCTACAGGGTTGAGCTTCTAAGCTCTGTTCCTGTGGTCCCCAAAGCCACCAGGGCAGTCGCCCCCTCGTGGTCCTCTTGGGCGTCCCGGCTGGGTACCACCCCCAGCCACTCTCCACAATATATATATATATATATATATATATATATATATATATATATATATATATATATATACATATACTTGTATATATATATATATATATATATATATATATATATATATATATATATATATATATATATGTATATTTCCCCTACCATTTCAAAGGCACAAGTGAAAGATGCTATACATATACTATTTACAACAAACACACGAATATAAAGCAATCAAAACAATACAAAGTCCTCCCTTGTCCCTAAACAATAAATGAATAAACACAGAACACAAAACACAGATCAAAAACAAACTGCAATAAATGGGTTAAATAGCATGAGTCCAAAGTAATGAATGTCCTGAAATAAATGAAATACTGTTCGATATGATATGTTTGCTACTTTCCGAAATAAATCAAAATGGTTGAAATAACGACAATGGTTGAAATAAATCCAAACCCCTGGGTTTCTCTGAATTGGCTGATGTACTGATGATCCAGTCAATGAAAAAAGCAGACAGTAACGTTGTGCAATGAGAAGTAAACGATGATTTTGTGAAATAAATGCGAAATGGCTCCTCTTTCCTCTTGATCTCTCTTCCTTGATCCTTCCCTCCTGTGGTTTAAATAAAAATATCCCGGATTAAATTGTTGTGTCAACAGGAAATATCAGTATTGGGGTTGCTGCCTACCTGCATCATCCTTCCCCATTTGTTTCCCGTGCACAACATTTACATAGGCACAGAAGTGATTTAAACGGAACAATGCAAAAAAAATGCAACTCAGCACGACACACATAAGATATCTACAATCATGTAGCCCCGCTACACAGTTATGAGGGACAATGTTGCGTATTTACACTAAAGCTTTTCATCAGTTTATATAACCTGCCTGTTGTCACTTGGCAGGGAACTGGCTGACAGGTCAGGAATATCTTAGCCAAGCTTCACTCCATCATGCGCGCTGGGCACGAAGCCATTAGCTGAATGAGAAAGTGCAACATCCAATTTTTGTTTGGTGTGGGAGTACACACATAAAACATAAAATGTTTGCCTACACAAAAAAAGACAGTTTGCAGCAGTGTCCAGTTCTCCTAATGCAGCCCTTATTAGGTGTACGACTGAAAAAGTAAGAGTAGGTAACAACATTTAGAAAGAAACAAAGCCATGGCAGAAAAAAAGAAAAAAGTTGTGAGAACTTCGAACTTGAAGTTTGCAATGTAATATCAGTAATCAACAAAACAGATGGAGATAAAATCATTGACCATAAAAATATAAAGTACACATTTAGAGACTACTATAAATCCTTATATTCTACTCAGTTTAAATAATACAAGACACAATCTAATGCCTTTTTTGATAAATTACAGATACCACAGCTAGATACTCTCAGTGCAGAGGAATTACTCGACGTTATAAACTCACTTCAAAGCAGGAAAGAACCAGGTCCAGTTGGCTACCCTGCTGTATTTTACAAAAAAATTCAATTAAGTTAGCTCCTCTTTAACACTAGAATTACCAGAGCCTACGAAAAAACTCGTATATCCGGCCCACCTTAAATCGCTTCTTAAATCCGTTCACACCTCTCCGCCAGCATCCTTTGTCCTCTAAATGTGCTGATAAAAGACAAGCTGCCAGCAGCCGGCTATTCCATCCCCCCACCGACTTAGAACGTGAGCGAAGTTTTCCCAGCTCACGACTTGATTGATTATGTGGGAGTGAAGTGGAGTTTTACAGTGGAAATAAGACATCATTATTCTAAAGTAATCTGTGTAAACACATTGTTAAAACAGAAACTTTTTCATATTTTAGTAATAAATGTTACAAAATGTAGTAGGCATAAACTATAGAATATATAAAGCCCGAGTTCCAAAGATCAAATAAACACTTTCACAAAAGCTTCAAGAATGATTCAACAGCTTCTGTGGCGTAGCGCGCTAAGATATGTCTCTTATCGCAGAGCAACTTTTCCTTGCCTCACAGACCTGAGTTCGATTCCCCGCTGGGGATGAAGTGTTGCTCTTTTTTTCTTTTCTTTTAAACCTCAAACGGACATAAAATGTATACATTGGTATGCACTGTCAGTTACTGAGATCGTTATATTTTCATGTGGGATGCTCCTTTTCAAATATTTTTTTAACAATTGAGACTGCAATTAACAGGAACAACTGTCCTTATAACTTATTTTTAAGATCCATAACACACAGACAGACAGAGCACTGCGTAATAGAGAGACAGACAGGCAGAGAAGTCACTAGATATAGAAATAAACAGGGAAGCCACGTGTACTGAAAGAAAAAAAGAACATGTGCGTTGTCCCTGATGCACTGAATAAGCGCAGGCGCTCTAACATCACCCCTCCACCCATCTGACTAAGCTCGGGGGAGGGGTGATGTTAGAGCGCCTGCGCTTATTCAGTGCATCAGGGACAACGCACATGTTCTTTTTTTCTTTCAGTACACGTGGCTTCCCTGTTTATTTCTATATCTAGTGACTTCTCTGCCTGTCTGTCTCTCTATTACGCAGTGCTCTGTCTGTCTGTGTGTTATGGATCTTAAAAATAAGTTATAAGGACAGTTGTTCCTGTTAATTGCAGTCTCAATTGTTAAAAAAATATTTGAAAAGGAGCATCCCACATGAAAATATAACGATCTCAGTAACTGACAGTGCATACCAATGTATACATTTTATGTCCGTTTGAGGTTTAAAAGAAAAGAAAAAAAGAGCAACACTTCATCCCCAGCGGGGAATCGAACTCAGGTCTGTGAGGCAAGGAAAAGTTGCTCTGCGATAAGAGACATATCTTAGCGCGCTATGCCACAGAAGCTGTTGAATCATTCTTGAAGCTTTTGTGAAAGTGTTTATTTGATCTTTGGAACTCGGGCTTTATATATTCTATAGTTTATGCCTACTACATTTTGTAACATTTATTACTAAAATATGAAAAAGTTTCTGTTTTAACAATGTGTTTACACAGATTACTTTAGAATAATGATGTCTTATTTCCACTGTAAAACTCCACTTCACTCCCACATAATCAATCAAGTCGTGAGCTGGGAAAACTTCGCTCACGTTCTAAGTCGGTGGGGGGATGGAATAGCCGGCTGCTGGCAGCTTGTCTTTTATCAGCACATTTAGAGGACAAAGGATGCTGGCGGAGAGGTGTGAACGGATTTAAGAAGCGATTTAAGGTGGGCCGGATATACGAGTTTTTTCGTAGGCTCTGGTAATTCTAGTGTTAATTAGTGACATTTATTGAAGCCAGAGACAACAAAATTATACCTCAAACTTTTTGCCAAGCATTAATTACCGATTTACTAAGAAAAAATAAGGACTTATTACAGTGTGCATCACACAGTCCAATCTCACTTCTAAATAATGATGTCAAGATTCTCTCCAAAGTTCTAGCTAGAAGGATTGAGAAAGTGCTTCCTTCCTTCCTTGCATAAATTTGGGTTTGGTCCGACCATATGTGCATGGATCAAACTACTATATACTAATCCAGATACTTCAGTTTGTATTAACAACATTATTTCAGACTACTTCAAACTAGAACGCGATACTAGACAAGGATGCCTCTTGTCACCACTACTATTTGCAATTGCCATTGAGCCATTGGCTGTTCACTGTCAAAATGCATCAGAGATAAAGGGGATTTCCAGAGAAGGACATGAACAGAAAACATCTATATATGCAGATAATATGGTATTGTATATATCATCCATCCATCCATCCATTTTCCAACCCGCTGAATCCGAACACAGGGTCACGGGGGTCTGCTGGAGCCAATCCCAGCCAACACAGGGCACAAGGCAGGAAACAATCCTGGGCAGGGTGCCAACCCACCACAGGACACACTCAAACACACCCACACACCAAGCACACACTAGGGCCAATTTAGAATCGCCAATCCACCTAACCTGCATGTCTTTGGAATGTGGGAGGAAACCGGAGCGCCCGGAGGAAACCCACGCAGACACGGGGAGAACATGCAAACTCCACACAGGGAGGACCCGGGAATCGAACCCAGGTCCCCAGATCTCCCAACTGCGAGGCAGCAGCGCTACCCACTGCGCCACCGTGCTGCATTGTATATATCAGACCCACAAAAGTTTGTACCTGCAGCCCAAACTGAACTAGCAGAATTTCAAAAGATATCTGGACTCAAAATTATTTTGAACAAAAGTGTGCTTTTTCCGGTGAATTATTTAGCAGTTTTCGATTGGACACCTTCCCTTTTATCATTGCAGATCAGTTTAAATACCTAGGGGTAAACATCATAAGTAAATATAAAGCTCTTTATCAACAAAATTTTGCTGCCTGCTTGGAAAAACTTAAACAAGATGTGTATAGATGGTCCACCCTAAAACATCACTATATACATTAACAATCATTTTTTAAGAAATTAAATTCAATCATAACTTCATTTGTTTGGAATTTGAAATAGAAACTCCTGCAAAGGATGGTCCCTACAATGACCTACATCAGAAGGTGGCATGGCTCTACCTAATTTTCACTTTTATTACTGGGTAGCAAATATACATGCTATAAAAACATGGACATTGACACAAATAGATGAACACACACTAGCTTGGTCTGCAATAGAAATAAAATTTTTCAGTACTTCTTTATGTTCCTTGCTTTGTACACCAGTAAATACAAGTTATCGTCAATATACTAACAACCCAATTGTCCTTTATTCACTCACAATATAGAACCAATGTAGGAAGCACTTCAAGTTAGAGAATATTTTATCTACATGATAACCACCTTTAGAAAACTTATGGGATTAAATAATTTACAGATTTGTATATAAATCATGTTTTTGCATCCTACGAACAATTACACTACAAATTTAGCTTCACGTCAACACAATTTTTCCGCTATCTCTAAATTAGAAACTTTGCTAAACAAAATCTGCCCAATTTTCCTCACCTCCCACCTATTTCTATTCCAGAAGAAATGTTGATCAGTTGAAGATTCAGGCAGCATTTCTGTCCATCCATCCATCCATCCATCCATCCATCCATCCATCCTCTTCCGCTTATCCGAGGTCAGGTCGCGGGGGCAGCAGCTTGAGTAGAGATGCCCAGACTTCCCTCTCCCCGGCCACTTCTTCTAGCTCTTCCGGGAGAATCCCGAGGCGTTCCCAGGCCAGCCGGGAGACATAGTCCCTCCAGCGTGTCCTGGGTCTTCCCCGGGGCCTCCTCCCGGTTGGACGTGCCCGGAACACCTCACCAGGGAGGCATCCAGGAGGCATCCTGATCAGATTCCCGAGCCACCTCATCTGACTCCTCTTGATGCGGAGGAGCAGCGGCTCTACTCTGAGTCTCTCCCAGATGACAGAGCTTCTCACCCTATCTTCAAGGGAGAGCCCAGACACCCTGTGGAGGAAACTCATTTCAGTCGCTTGTATTCGCGATCTCGTTCTTTCGGTCACTACCCATAGCTCATGACCATAGGTGAGGGTAGGAACATAGATCGACTGGTAAATTGAGAGCTTTGCCTTACGGCTCAGCTCCTTTTTCACCACAACAGACCAATGCAGAGCCCGCATCACTGCGGACACCACACCGATCCGCCTGTTGATCTCATGCTCCATTCTTCCCTCACTTGTGAACAAGACCCTGAGATACTTGAACTCCTCCACTTGGAGGAGCAGTGACCCAATCCTGAGTCCACCAAACTGGACCCCCTCAACACCCTGGCTGCACCTAGAAATTCTGTCCATAAAAGTTATAAACAGAATCGGTGACAAAGGGCAGCCCTGGCGGAGTCCAACTCTCACTGGAAAAGGGTTCAACTTACTGCCGGCAATGTGGACCAAGCTCTGACACCAGTTGTACAGGGACCGAACAGCCCTTATCACCCCATACTCCCGGTGCACCCCCCACAGGATTCCCCGAGGGACACGGTCAAACGCCTTTTCCAAGTCCACAAAACACATGTAGACTGGTTGGGCGAACTCCCATGCATCCTCCAGGACTCTGCTAAGGGTGTAGAGCTGGTCCACTGTTCCGCGACCAGGACAAAAACCACACTGTTCTTCCTGAATCCAAGGTTCGACTATCCGACGGACCCTCCTCTCCAGAACCCCCAATAGACTTTTCCAGAGAGGCTGAGGAGTGTGATCCCTCTGTAGTTGGAACAAACACTCCGGTCCCCCTTCTTAAAGAGGGGGACCACCACCCTGGTCTGCCAATCCAGAGGCACTGTCCCTGATGTCCATGTGATGTTGCAGAGATGTGTCAACCAAGACAGCCGTACAACATCCAGAGCCTTGAGGAACTCCGGGCATATCTCATCCACCCCCGGGGCCCTGCCATCAAGGAGTTTTTTGACCACCTCGGATGACCTCAGTCCCAGAGATGGGGGAGCCCACGTCTGAGTCCCCAGGCTCTGCTTCCTCATTGGAAGGCATGTTAGTGTGATTGAGGAGGTCTTCGAAGTACTCCCCCCACCAACCCACAACGTCCCGAGTTGAGGTCAGCAGCGCACCATCCCCACCATAAACAGTGTTGACACTGCACTGCTTCCTCCTCCTGAGACGCCGGATGGTGGACCAGAATCTCCTCGAAGCCGTCCGAAAGTCGTTCTCCATGGCCTCCCCAAACTCCTCCCATGCCCGAGTTTTTGCATCAGCAACCACCGAAGCCGCATTCCGCATGGCCTGCTGGTACCTATTAGCTGCCTCCAGAGTCCCACAGGACAAAAAGGTCCTGTAGGACTCCTTCTTCAGCTTGACAGCATCACTCACCGCCGGTGTCCACCAACGGGTTCAGGGATTGCTGCCACGACAGGCACTGACCACTGATCTTAAACTGCTGCATTCAGTGTTTTAATTGCTCCTTATTAGCAATAAGATGTAAAAGACAAAGCAGCCAGCAGTTCTCCAGCTAGCTTTTTTCCAATTACATCTGTGTGTGTTCATCATGCACGGTTTGATTTAATAAAACACTTAATAGAAAAATGTGACAGACTGAAAATGATCTGTTTTAGGCTTCAAATCATTTGGATGATATCCTTGGAAAGGAAAAAAATCTACGATATAAAAGCCTTACATTGTACAGACTAACAAGCCATAAAATTAAATAAGGTCTGAGATTGGCAATGATTGTTTTCTAATTAAGCAATTGGGTTGGAATGAAAACCTGTAGCCAGGTAAGGAGCAATTAAAACACTGAATGCAGCAGTTTAAGATTGAAATAAGCAATTAAGGTTGGAGAACCTTAACAAGCGAGACCACTAAAATGAAGCATTAAAATGTCACTTAAGCAATATGTGCTTCATCAGCAATAATTGAGTTCTCGTTAAGGAACTGGGTTGGAACAAAAACCTGCACATACTGTGGCACTCCAGGACCGACGTTGCCTACCCCTGTTCTATACTATTCATTGTATCTTGTATCATTGGATCTTTAAAGTTCTGGAACCTCACGTATAAATGGTGCATACACACAAAAATGTTGCATATGCCCGTTTCCACACTCACATGTACAAAAACTAAACTTGGCGTAAAGCCACACACATTCTCATGGCAGCACAATACATTGCGTATGCACGTTTTCTGCTCGGTTTTGCAAACTGCCGGCACCCAGCATCAAAGTAGTGCTACTGTTCCTGTGTGGTTTCACTTTCTTTTTTAGATTCACATCCCTGATGCAGCTTTATCAAATTCACTGAAATTAACCGCATATCGTTTTTAAATTTAAGGCATCTGATTGTAATCAACCTGTAACAATATAATGGTCCACTGAATGGCCAAACTATTCTAAATACCACAGCTGCTTTAGCATTGTTATTCACAGTGCACCACTCAGAGTATTTTAACCCATTGTATCCGAGTGTGGAATCAAAGCTGTACAGCAGCTGATCAGAAAGCTCTATGGTGGATTGTGTCGGGGGCTCAGAGGATTATACAGCATCTAATCCTGGAGAACATTTCTAGCACACCCTGCTTCAGCCATGCACACAGTCTATTTGAATATCGCCCATTCAGCAAATGCTTCAGAGGCTTTCCTGTAGGGACCTCAAGGTTCAGAAAACAGTTTCATCCCAAGAGCTATAAATGCACTCAATCAGTTCATCAAGTGCTCCTAGTAGAACTGTGGAACTTCTGAGTACAATTACCTCACTGTAAACTTGCACTACAGTTGTAATATTGCACAACCTGAATCACTTTATGAACCATTTGCACTATACGTACATGTATATTGTACTTATGCTTTCATATTGTATATTTTTCATTGTTTTTTATCGTATTATTATTATTATTATTATTATTGTTATCATTTTATAGGAAAATAAGTTTATGGATGATTTGCATATTGAATCTCATCGTACCATTTAATAACAATAAAGATATTCAATTCATTTCAATAGAAGAGAGCTCATATTTACAGATGATGACGACTGGCTTATAAGTTGATTTAGATTTCCAAGCTCTATCTTCTTGGAGCTCTTGATTTCATTTTTAAGGTGAAATGCATTAAAGTGTGCATATTACATTATACATATACATTTTTAATTTAATTTAAACTAGGGGGCTTTACCCCCTGCCTGCTTCGCTCACCAACCCCCATGTTTGGTTTTCTGGATAGACACTTCTAAGATTTTTTTTTTCTTTGAATTGTTGCTATTTCATTAGTTTCACTTTTATTTCAGACCTTATGTAAAAACAATATTTGGAATCTTTCGAGTCCCAGTATGCTGAATCTTTTAAATGAGGTCAGTGAGACTTGTGTTTAATGACTTTGTCAGGTTAGAGATAATGAAAACTGGAATTCAAAAGACTTAAAAAAAAACATAGGCGTAAAACACATGCAGAGCAAGATACAGAATATAAAAGCAGAAAAAAAACGACAGTGTCAAAAAAAAAAGTAAACATTGCATTAGCGCAAAAAAAGAGAAATTATTACTCGGAGAAATAACTAAAAGGCGAATAGAGATCGAATATATGGACACAGGTGATATGTCAGAAGTATGTACAGTAAATATTTTAAGGCTTTGAAGTTTAAGTCAGAGAATTTCAAAAACGTGTTTTACCTCACATGCATTTATTGGTTACTTTGCAAAAAAAAATTACTAACTGCTGATGATGTAGATTGCTTTGTCTGTGCTGAAATTCCAAACAGAGAAACCTATCCTGAATTATCTCCAACCTGCTCTGCATATGTTTGGCCCTTTGTTTTGTAACCTCTTTATGACGTTTTACTTTGTTTTCTACTCTGTCTTTTATTTCTGACCTCGCTTTGTCATGCTTTTTTTTCAATGACACCTGGGGCCTCATGTATAAACGTTGCGTACGCACGGAAATGTTGAGTAAGAACGTTTCCACGTTCAAATCGCGATGTATAAAACCTAAATGTGGGTAAAGCCACGCACATTTCCACTTTTCCTCATACCCTGTCGTCCGCTCGGTTTTGCAGACTGGTGGCACCCAGCGTCAAAGCAGTGCTAACGTTCCTGCGTGGTTTCCCTTTCTTTTTCAGATCCACGTCCCTGACGTGGCTTTATAAATACACTGAAGTTAACCGCATATTGTTTATTAGTTTAATGCATCTGATTGTAATTAACCAGTAACAATATAATGGTGCATGGAATGGTCAAACTATTCCAAATACCATAACTGCTTTAACGTTGTTACTCTCACTGCACCTTCTTCTTCTTCTTTCAGCTGCTCCCGTTAGGGGTTGCCACAACAGATCATCTTTTTCATATTACTCTCACTGCACCACTCGGAGCAGCTGATCGGAAAGAGAATTATCGGTATACAGCATCAAGCACACGCTGCCTCAGCCATGCTTCCTATATGAACTGCTTCTCACACGGCAAACACTTCAAATCTTTCCTATACGGACCTCACAATTCAGAAAGAGTTTCATCCCAAGAGCTCTAAATGCACTCAATCAGTCCATCAACTGCTCCTTGTAGAACTGTTTGGACTTATAAGTACAATCACCTCACTGTAAACTTGCACTACAGTTATAATATTGCACAACCTGAGCCACTTTATAAAGCGTGTATTTACATATGATGACGATATCATTTTTAAGATGAAATGTGGCAAAATATGTTTGTTATATTATACAGATAAAAGCACTGTATGCTTCCCTGGGACAGGTGTGAACGATAGAATAACTAAACATGTACTATGAAGATATTTCAATGTTCCTTAAAAGTTTTGAAGAATCTGCGTTCTAAGCTTACAGATGGCTTAACGTCTATTACAGAGCTGATTGTGTGGCGATCGGTTACTTGGAGAAAGAAAAGGAAGGACAGGAATTGGAGGTTAGTATGTTTGAAAGAGATAGTACTGCAGGGGCGGCCTTAGGCATGTGTAAACTGTGCACCTGCTCAGGGCCGCCAAATCCCAGGGGCCGCCACGCCAATATATATTGGATATAAAACAGAAAGAGAAAATAACGACACAACTAAAAACGTAGCGGCAAATTTCGGCAAAAGTTAAATGCTTGTGTCATGAGCACGAGGCGGCTATGCAGTGTCTGCAACGGACATGGCCATCCACCGTGTATAAGATACCATATTGACATTGGCGGGCAAAGGGGCCAACGATTCTTTCTCTGCCCAGGGCCGCCACGAGCCTAGAGCCGCCCCTGAGTACTGCTGCAATAACTTATTTCATCGAAGGTCGCGCACAATCACTGCGCCACCGTGTTCCCATGTTTAATAATGTGCTTTAACTCCTATCATCATGAAAATGATATCACGTATACATCTCAGTATTTTAGTTATTCAGAGAGCTGTAATATCACGAATGTAATGGATTCTGTGTCATGTCGGAGGAAGAGAAAGCCGGTTTAAGAAGCACGTAGTGATTCACACACATAGAGCACATAGAAGAACACATACAAAACAAAGCATTTAATGTGTTACTTTAATTACGATGTGATTTGAGAAACTGGTTAATTAAACGATTTTAAGGTGAAGTTTATGATGTTCTGCTTTAATGACAAAATAAACTACATAATTAAAGTGGAAATTTCAAGATTGAAGTTCACATTTCATGCTTTTTCCCCACTGTATGCCTTTTTTTTCTCTGTACCCTAATAAGCTTTCATATGACACTCAGATGATGGGCTACGTCTCGCCTTTTCACGGCAACTTTGATATCTGACAACCTCTTTTTTATTTCGGGCACTGTGCGACTTTGTGAACTTGAGCTTTCGAGTTTCTCCGAGACGCTATGTCAGTCGATTCGCTTCCTTTTGTTGTTTATATCACTGTTTAAACCAACAAATAGTAAGTTTTTCCTTGCATCCACTTGGTATTCACTGAAATTCTTCCATTTTCCCTCTTGCTTTTCCCATTGTCTTTTCACAGAACTCTGAGCTTAAGGGCTATTTATATTGCTTTGCATACTCAAAGAAGCGTAATTTTGGGAGGAGTCGGGGCGGGACAGCAGGCGCGTGCACGAGCGTTACTTTTCATGCTGACCGGGATTTATGTAGCAGAAGAATGTGGAAGTTTGCGTACGAACAGATTCCTGCATCTGGATTATTCTGTGCCTAAGCACATTTCGGCTTTTGTGCTTAAGTCATGTTATAGTGTGAATTCTACGCATGGTGTTATGCATGAGGCCCCTGGTCCGTGGTGATTATTTTCCCTTTTCCGAGTATTAATTTCCATTTGTTTGCACTACTGCAATCTTTACTTTCTTTTTTTATACTTTCTAATTTTCCTAATTTCATATTCTTTAACTTTCTCCATATTTGTATCGCGCATACGTTTTTTTTTTGTTGGAGCCTTTCAAATTCCACTGCTTTCATAATCTGCTCTGCATGTGTATAGCGCCAATGTTTGTTAACGTCTTTATGAAGTTCTACTTTGCCTTTTACTCTGTCTTTTAACACTAGAATTACCAGAGTCTACGAAAAAACTCGTAGATCCGGCCCACCTTAAAACTGTTCTCACCTCTCTTTTGTCTTCTAAATGTGCTGATTAAGAGGAGCAGCCGGCTATTCCATCCCCCACCGTCGCAGAACGTTCACTAAGTTTCCCCAGCTCATGCCTTGTTTGATTATCTGGGAGTGACTGAACTGCTGGAGTTTTAGAATGGAAATAATAGATTGTTATTTGGAACACATACATTTCATGTGTGTTCCGTTTCTACAGTAATCTGTGTAAACACATTGCTAAAACAGAAACTTTTTCATATTTTAGTAATAAATGTTACAAAATGTAGGCATAAACTATAGAATCTGTGAAGCCTGAAGTCCAAACATCAAATAAACACTTTCACATATTCCTGTGTTTGAGCGACACAGGCATGCTCAAAAAATACACGTGTAATGCCACGAAAAGTGCATGCAGACACTTCAGTTCGCAAGCATTGGTACGACAATGCAGTCACAAGTACACTGTAGAACTATAGCGCGTCTTTATGTGAAAACAGCAGTGTCAGATGGGGAGTGTCTGATGATTGCATATAGCGCTGAAGTTACTGCTCTTTACTATGCTTTCCTCTGCATGTCCTGGAGTACAAAAGAAACAGCATACAGCAACACGTGGGGACTGGCAATATTGGGGGAAAAAACACGTGGTCGTATGTATCGTGATACACTGCAGAGCTATAGCGCGTCTTTATGTGAAAACAGCAGTGTTAGATGGGGGGGAGAGGGGGTGGTAGGGAAGGATCCTGAAAGCGACTGAGACAATGAAAAGTGAATTTAAAAAAAATAAACAAAGCTAACCTTTACAAATATCATATCTTACACTGGTTGTTACAGACTGAAATCAAATGTATCTTTTTATTCTAAAATAGTGAAAATAAGAACACTTCACAAAAGGGAGACATGCAGGATCGAGCTCATGACCTTCTGATTCCCAGTCAGCGACTGATACTGTTGCGCCACGGAAGCAGTGATAGCTAACGTGTGTCAATGTCACACACTAAGGCGGCTTTTTTTGGCGGTGGCTTTTTTTTGTACCTTTTGTGAAAGTGTTTCTTTGATATTTGGACTTCAGGCTTCATACATTATATAGTTTATGCCTACATTTTGTCATTTGCTACTAGAATATAAAAAACGTTTCTGTTTTAACAATGTGTTTACACAGATTACTGTAGAAATGCAACACATATGAAATGCGTGTGTTCCAAATAACAATCTATTATTTCCACGCTAAAACTCCACTTCACTCCTAGATAATCAATCAAGGCATGAGCTGGGAGATGCAAGTCGGTGGGGGGACGGAATAGCTGGCTGCTGGCAGCTTGTCTTTATCAGTACATTTAGATGACAAAAGACGTTGGCGGAGAGGTGAGAACGGTTTTAAGAAGCGATTTAAGGTGGGCCGGATCTACGAGTTTTTTCGTAGGCTCTGGTAATTCTAGTGTTAATTCTGAGCCCGATTGGATGTGCTTTGTTTCAATTCCACTTGTTACGGGCTGATAATTACTTGCCTTATTTTCTGAATTTGCACCTAGATTATTTTTTCTTTTTTGTTCTTTTTTCTCTCCAACGCTTTTGAGTCTCTTTTCTCCGTGCTGCTTTCTTCTTCGCTTATTCGTCAACGTTTCATTTATAACGTATTGTCCTTATACGCTTTATATGTGCTGAGACTCTGGATCTGTGTGTGCTCAAATCCTTCACAAGACTGAATGTTTTGCTGCCCTGTTGTCTTATTTGAAAGATTGTAAGTAGGGCGTTGGCTTGCAAGAATTTCAAGTTCTACGTCATCACGAGATGGTCCTGGGTCAATCTCTTGGCACAATGTCTCATGTTTAAGGTCCTCGTGGGTCTTTTAACTATCTTCCGTGATCTTAACGTGAAGGTCACGTATCATCTCCTAGTCATTCACTCCCTCAAGATTTTTTTTAATAATAGAGAGATAATGTATACTGTTAATAATTAAACGTGTGGGTATTGTGGTGCAGCAGTAGCAATGAGTTGGCGCCCCATCCAGGGATTGATTCTACCTCACAATGTTTGTTTACTGGGACTGGCATGACCCAGGATGGATAGATGGATGGAAAAATTAAACTATGAAGATATTTCAATGTTCCTTAAAAGTTTTGAAGAATTTGGTATTCTGAGCTTGCAGATTTACAGCAGAGCAGAGCTTGACATTTATTACGGAGCTTATTGTGTGGCAATTGGTTATGTGGAGAAAGAAAAGGAAAGACAGGAATTGGGGGTTGGTACGTTTGAAAGTACTGCTGCAATAAATTATTTCATTGACGGTCGTGCACGTCCCAGCAAGCATCTTGCAGGAGGTAGGAACAATTTCTGGATCGGGCGCCAGCTCATCACTACCACTGTGCCACCGTGCCCCCATGTTTAACACATGCTTTGATTCATTTCATCATGAAAATAATATCAACTATACATCTTAGTACTTAAATTGTTCAGAGAGTTGCAGTATCATGAATGTAATGTATTTTGTGTCCTTTCATTGTAAGAGAAAGCCAGTTTAAGAAGCACGTAGTGATTCACACACATAGAGCACATAGAAGAACACATAGAATACAAAGCATTTAATGTGCTACTTTAGTTATGATGGGATCTGAGAAACTCTATTAAATTAAACATTGATTTTAAGATGAAGTTTACAACGTTCTACTTTTAGGACAAAATAAACTACGAGTTTAAAGTGGACATGTCGACCTTTTTTCTCTACTGTGTCACAATTTTTTTTCTTTTCTCTGTACCCTAATATGCTTTCATATGGCACTCAAACGGTGGGCTACTACTCGGCTTTTCACTGCGACTTTGATATCTGACCATTTCTTTTTTATTTCAGGCCCTGTGCAACTTTCTGAACTTAAACTTTCAAATTTCTCCCTTAACTCTGTATCTCTTGATCAACTTCCTTTTGTTGTTTATACCAATGCTTAAGCCTACAAATAGTACGTTTTTCCTTTCCTCCACTTCGCATTCGCTGAAACTCTTTTTTTCATGTGCTTTTGCCATTTTCTATTAACCAAGCACTGAACAGAAGGTGATATTTATATTGATTTGCATATTAAAATATGCAAAATTATGGAGGAGTTGGGGTGGGACAGCAGGCGTGTGCATGTGTGTTACTTTTCATGCTGACCGGGATTTAAAGAGCTGAAGTGCGTGGAAGTTGGCTTACGCACAGTTTTGTGCATCTGAATTTTTTTGTGTACGCACATTTACACTTTTGTCCAGACACCAAGTTTTAGTGTGAGTTCTACTCATGGCATTATGCATAAGGTCCCAGGTCTTTAAGTGCTTAAGTGCTATTGAAATGAAATGATTAAATCAATTAGAAAGAATGAGAAGGAACTCTAGCAAGCAAAATGACTAGACAATCACAAAGTCTTTAAACAGACCAAGGGCAAAAAATCAAAGAAAGCAAACAAATAAAATTAATCTAAGCCATAATCATAAACAACATTGTAATCAATACTGATGTTACAAAACTTATTTAATTACTTTCTTTGTCTTCCATTCTCTTATTTAATATAGGCAGCGTGGTGGCACATAGATATACAATTTGGGTTAAAATTCATGCCAAGGCACTGTTTGTATAAAGTTTACATGTCCTTCCCTTGCCCAAATTATTGTATTTTTTACAAATGCATGTGGATTAAACTTATTATTAATTCTGAAGTAGTCCTGATAGAGCAATGTTGGTGAGAATGTGCCTTGTGAAGCATTAACACTCTTTCTTTGTATCTGATGCTATAGGCTCTATGCCCCTATCACCCTCTCTGTCCTTATAGACAAAGTAAATTTAGAAATTTACTGTTGGCAAAAGATGTGTGTCAAGTATTATACAGGTCTTACACTGTGTCACTGGGGTGTATTCATATGATAATTGCATCTAAACACGTACATATGTACACTGTCAAGTGTGATTTATTAATTCACTGTTGGTCATATATTAAAATTCAATGTTGATTCATTACTATAATTTTAAAGCAGTCTTTCACCTTTGTGTGCACTTTGATTTATGCTCACGTTTTCATAAATGAGATCTTTGAGTCTGTTTTCTTCTGTGGTCCAGCACAGCATAATGATTAGAGTTGATATTTACAGATTAATTAAAAGCTTATATTATTCTTATTTTATCAATGTACATTGACTGTTGTTCTGTATGTTACCAGAAAGGTTTATGTTAAATTAATTGAACAGTTCCAAATTAAATCATTAACTTTTTTTTGCTTGTGTTTCTGAAATACAGCGTGCATTGTAAGTCTCTATAGCCACCTGCAGTCTTTTAAGAGAAACTTCAAAATTGTCAGCTTGCCACCCTTTAAGCAGCAGCATTTTGGGAAAAACATTGCAATTGTTCTTGATTGTGTGTGTACAGAATGTAAACTGTGGTCTGATATTTTTCATAGAAAGGAGACAGAAATATTGAAGTAAGGTTGTTAAATTCATTATTGAATTTCTTTTTGTTCGGTCACTATTCAGGTAGTGGATGCGGAGGTGGTGAACTACTATGAGTACTGGGGTTTCCCATCAGTGACAGGCTCGACTGGTCTTGTAATACAGAAGAATTCTATAAGAAAGGGCAGAGGCGACTCCTGTTTTTCTTAGGAGACTATGTTTCTTAAATGTGGTAAGTGACAACCTTCACATTTTCTGTGTGAGGTCAGTGTGATTTTCTACGTGATGGTGGGCTTGGCCATTAATGTCACGTTAGGAGAAGCACACTGAATCAACACTGAATCAACATTAAATTGTAGGAACACTTATGAAACACAATTTGACTCCCTGAAGATAGTAGCAAGGGAGAAAATGAAGACAAAACTGAGTGCCATTATGAACAATGCTGACACACTAACACTAAGGACTTTCAGCCAATGAATTGTTCATCAAAAGTGCATTGTTGAGGATCTGAGCGTATGGATCAGGCCAAGGGGACACCCAAGATATACCTGGCTGTTGGGGGATTGGACTGTGTGTCTGCCTGGGGGGTTGCCAACCAGAATACTGAGCTGTTTCGTTGTGTGGTTTTGTGTGGCAACGTGCTGTACCAGTACATGCTTCCCAACCTGACCTGAACTAATAATAATTTGTGATTCTTCACAATTTATTGCATTCACTCTCATACCTAAAAATGTTTTAAACATAGAAAATAAATGTTCCATTTAAAATTCTCAATGGGAAGCAGTAAATATTAAAAAAAAAAAAAAGATTGGGTGTTGAGAAGGAAAAAATAGAGACTTTGCAGCTAAACTCAAGCTTAAGAAGTGTCTGAAGTGTTCTCTGACTAGGTTATATTTGTCTCTACTAAAGTAATATGTTTACTGCTCACAGAGACTAGCATTCTCCCAAATCAAAAACACTTTAAAAAAAGTGCTGACACATACAGTATGTGAGTATAGTGCATCTGTTGTGAGAAACAATTTAAGAGGAATACAATGGTAAGGATCTGGATATAACACCTCCACTTACCTGTTTTTCTATTCCATTTTCAGTTTTCAGAAGAAAACCATTGACCTCTTCTTGCTCAGCCATTGCTCACAAGGGAATCAGTAATTAGACGACCACTGAGGGGAAGACAGATATGTGATCCCCCTCTTGTTATTTTCCTTATTTTGTTTCTCTTTTTACCAATGTTGAATTAAACTGGGTTACATGTGATACCATAACTATTTTCATTGTTCTCTTGTTGTTATTATTTTTTACAGAGAATAAGTTCAAAAAGACCAACACAGTGTCATTGTAAGAAGCAGTGTGGTCAGACACTAGAGTCACAGCATCAGATGAAAATTACTGTAAACAAAGAGCCAGCAACATCTCTTGGTTGATCGAGTTTATTTATCTGAAGGGCTGAGAATTCATTGGGCACATGAAGTGCAAGTACAGCATTCAATGAGGAACTGACAGCTTGAGTTTAGAGCTTAATGTATGCAGGAAGAGAAGGGAAAAATCACAAAACATTGAAGTAAAAGTCTACTACCTTAAAGTTTTACACCTTAAAAGTCTGCTTGTTTTTTTTTTTTTACAAAACATATAGTACTTCTACATATGCACAGTGATGACAAATCAAAGCTTAGCTCTCTGTATTTAAAGCTTCCTTTAGTGATTCAGTCTCATTTCTTTTTTAAATGTTTTCTATTTTTGTAATAGTTGGGATAGTTGCCTTTCTATCTGTTTAGAAGGTCCTTTTTCTACTCTCTGTTTTTCTTCAGGCTATTTCTTTGGAATCAAAACCAGTATGTTTTCTTAGTATTACATGATGAGAGGGATAACTTTCCTGCAGATCTGTTTTATCTCTGCACATTTAATGCAACTGTTCTTGCTTTGTGACTTTGGAAGTGTTGTTTAAATGCTGTCACTTGTAATTCTTCTAGGACATGTAGAATCAGAATCACATTTATAAGTATGCACACATACTGTACAAGGAATCTGATGTACATACAATTGATAAGTATACACCTGAAGAAAATACAAAACAAGTGTAAACATACATCAGCATAGTGCAAGGAGGTTTAAGAAATACTGAATAAGTATCACAAGTTAAGCACTAACTATTGATCTTGGGCAGGGTTCTTGGCTTGCAGTCTGGGTCTGGACAACTTAATTAAACTAAAAGAAAGAAGAAGATTAAATGGAAAGAAACTATTTTTTATATGTTTGTCTTGGTGTGATTTAGTCTATGACACCTGGTAGATAAGACAAGTTCAGAGAAGCTGCAGCTTGGATGAGGTCAGGAATAGAAATAGTAAAGATTCCTTTAAGGTGGGACGACTAATGCCAATGATCTTTTTGGCAGACCTGATTATTCATTGTTGCCTATTCCTGTCATATTTAGTTACAAGTTGTAATGCAGACCCATATTGACTGCATCGTTCACTGACATGTTAGGCAATCTGAAGGGTGTCTAACAAAGGAGCTGTGATGCCCTACAGGTAAGCTAACACCACCCTCTATTTCTTAACCATGGATGTTAAAGCATTTTAACTGGGATTGACATGGTTGTGGGTTGTTTGGAGCATAATGGAACGTCACACTGCACTAATGACTTGTTGAAAATCTTTGTAAAGACTGGGGCCAATTGATTGGCACAGATTTTTAAGCAAGGGGGTGAGATACCATCTGGACCTGTTGTTTTATTAGTATGGTGTCTCTTAAAGTGCTGGCCCACATCCTCTTTACAGGATGTTTAGTGCAGGTAGTGCAAGTTAAATGGTAAAAGATGTGGGGTAGAAGGTCGAATTTGTTTGTATGCTGGCAATGCGGAAACCAGTGAGGGCTGTGACCTTAGGCTTATCAATCCTGTAATACAATATGTTCAGGTCATCAGTCAGATGAAGGTTCTTTGAAATCAGGGGGGAAGTTTTCCAATAGTTGGTGATCTCTATATGGCCTTCCCACACTAATCCAGGATCACTGGCTGAAAACTTATTTTAAGCTTTTCAGTATAGCTTTTCTAAGCCAATCTGCTTTCTTTTGTCAGTCTGTTTCTTGTCTGCCTAAACAGTGATATGTCTCCACTTCAATGGGCAGCTTCCTTGGTGTAATGAGGCTTCCTGAGTTTTGCTGAGAACCATGGCCGAGCATCAAAAATAACAGAAATGATGCACATTCGATTACCACAGCAAGTGCTGCAGAGCTGTGGGTGCAGCATCCTGAATCTTGAATGAGACAACAATCTATTGTAGGGTACATCCCTACTCACTCATTCTCAGGCCCATTATTTAAAAACATACAGTAAGTAATACCTTGACTTTGGACAATGTGAATAAACTGCAGTCGCTGATGGAATCCTTTGTAGCAGAAGTGAATATTATTTGGAAATCAAACCACAATTAATCCATATAAAGCATAAGTTGACATACAGTATCTTCTTATTTGGTCATGCAGTGAGACACAGTATAATGCACTCAGGAAGAAAGTGATATTGATGCTGTAAAGCACTGTCTTTCTTATTGGAGACCATTTATAATTTGTTCAGTGAGTTTCTGAAGAACAATATAATATGATAATGCATTATGTCAGGAACCAGTAATGGCACACTGCACTATAACGTGCAGTGGATACACTTGACATACTCTTTCTTTGTACGTTTAGCATTTGTTTGCTCAGAGGTTGATGCGCTTTCTGCTTCCTGAGCAGCTATTCTCTTCTTTTGTTGGCATCTTTTCGTGTTAAAACTGAGTAAGTCAGTGTTTGTGTTGTAATTACTTAGTATGTTTTCTTTAATTTTTCACTTAAGCTGGCACTTAAGTCTTCAATCTGCCTCAAGAATGATTTAAGATATGAAGAGGTAGGAGAAGTGATGGCGAAGGTGGTAGGGATGAGAATGGTGCTTGTACACATGCGCTGCCCTGTTGGCCGCTGCTGAGATTTGATTCTACAATAAAGTAAAATAAAAAGAGGAATAACCATAGATGTCAATCATCACCCCGAAAGCGGATAGTAGAGGTCACGTAGTATATGTGTACCAAATTTCAGGCCAATAGGTCAAACGGTTTGCAAGCGACAGCTGATATAAAATCCTGGACAGACAAATGGACAGCCATGGTAACGTATTATATATAAAGATTGCCAGTTTTACAAAACTGGCCCCTTCTTTCATATGCTGCTTTCTTCTTCTTAATAGAGAAGAACTGGTGGCCCATCTCTTGGTGTTCCACCCACAAAGAACATGGAACATATTCACATTGAAAGAGATTGGAACACCAATGCATAATAACCTATGCAGCCAATAAAAATAACAAAGATATGGAAAATAGTAACTCAAAATAAGCAAAAATGTAATAAAACATAACATACTGTACACATACCATCATGCAAAATGCATGACATCACCCTCCCACTAAATATTCCCCAGACAAACTACCCACAAAAGGTACAAACAATAAAAATAGTTTTTAAGCTGGGGTGACCAAAATGATGACTTTGGCTCTGCCCAGCAAGACCGACAGGACTGCAGGGAGGACACCTTCCAGTGTGGGTGATAGGGCTGCAAGCAGGACATTTCCCAGCAAGGGTGACTGAGCTATAATAGATGACCTAAGAGATTAATCTATTAGGTTTACACTCACCTCTGCACTGTGGGGTTCTTTGGTAGAAACCGAATAAAGATGACCTCCTGAAGGTACTCAGTGTGGTGGCTGGGATGAGCTCTTGGCAGCAGAGATAACCTCTTGGCAGCACTCTGGCAAGAGAGCAGGGAGAAACTTGGAAGCACTTCCTCTATGAAGTGTTTCAGACTCAGGCAGAACACGGGAAGAAAGAACAGTAGGCCCAACCTGGGCAACAGAAATATAATCTTTAGATATTGGGTTGTCAGCCAAAAAGAAAATTGAGGGCCGAGGTTGCAAAGCCAGATTGGTTCAGGAACAGACACCCAATGCAATATTGGAGGCACAATTTTACAGAAACAGTAAGCATGGTTGGAGTGAATAGCTCAATAATATTGAGGTGGCAATAGGAGTTGGTGGGAGGATGACTCAAGCATCAGCATGTACAGGTAACAAGAGTCCAGTAGAAAAGGCAATTGATGTAAGAGTAGGACAATCCTTTATAACTGCATCATAAAGACAAAACGTTTTCTCAACAGAATAAGCAGCATACCTTAAAGGAAATTATTCAAATGTAAAAACAGCAAACACTGGAAGAGGTGGCTAGGTTGAGGTGCTGGCAAAAAATAGAGATTTAGTTCTTAGTTTTCCTAATATATAACCTGTATTCAGGTACCATACATGCACTTGGTTTATCCTATCATTTATTCATTTTCCAAAACCATTCATTCCAAAATTTGATTTGTGTAGTCTTTAAATTTTAAAAAATATAGCTCATTGAAGCAAGCAGATTGTGAAAGTTCACAATATTCTTTTTGACATCAATTCAATTATGAATGTAATTATAAAAGAAACCAGCAATATACTGTTGGAAATATATTGTTAGTCTGAACCAAGAATTTCACTCTCATTATTTTTATTAGATAGATGAAAAATACAAACTACTGTATAAATACAAACAATTGTAAAGTGCTCTTACTATGATAATAAAACACTTGCTCTATGACACCCAGCCTCCCACTGCTGACAACCCACCTCTAACCTGTGTGAACAAAAAACACAACCACAAGGGGAAAGCACAACATGGATTGCAGATCCCTTCAATATGGAGGCAAGCAAAGTGCCAAGAAAAGATGCCAAGAGTCGGAGAAGCAGAGTTTATGGGGACATACTAGCAAAGAGAGCACCAGTCAAGAGATGTTCAGACACACGTGGACACCAAGGAAAATCGCTGAAGGTACACGTAGGGCAAGAGATATCAAACATTTTTAAATGTATTCAATTTACTCCAGTAAAGTACTGCTTTAAACATGAACAAATTTAATTCTAATAATTCTTGTTTATAGTTTAGAAATCAAATCATAACATTATCTCTGAGTAACAGATATTCAAACCAGTCAGGAAATTGAAACAGACAGATGTGCAAAGTAAAAAGAGTAAAAAGAGAGAGGGACATTCGAAGCAGATTTTCACTGGGTTTAGTTTCCGATGAAAATATCTGAGTTATATGAACCATTTTAATACTCACTGGCTAAACCAATTTGTGAGAAGGAAGCAGAAAAGGAAAATGTGCTCCGTACTAGAATTAAGCAAGAAGAAACTGTAAAATATGTTGAACTTTTGAGTGAACACATTTGTCTTTACGATCTTCTTCCTGGTAATGGTTTTGTGCAACTTGCTCAATACTGCTTTGGCAAGGATGCAAAATATGGTTGATTTGACATCCACATGTGAATAATGGTTCTAAATGCAATGCACATCCAAGTATAATCAGGCACATTTTGATTTTTCTCATTTAATTCTGAGCATCTCCGAAGTATCGATATTATAAGGCACACTGTTATAAATCTTTGATAAATGTGCTTTCATCATGGGCACAGTCTCACTGCACTCACTGCAGTTTCAACTTTAAGTAAAAAAAAAAGTGGAACTTGGTGTTTTAAACCAAAAAAGCACATTTTGTAAAAGAAGATGTGTGTTTGTGTGGAAATGGCATTCCTACATTTTGAATCTTAGTTCTGTAAACTGTGGAAGCCGGTCCCAGACACAGACAGACAGACACCTTCATGTCTACAAAAAGCACACATTTCATGAACAATAAGGTCCAGTACACAGCGCACAGTGCCCCTACACCAATCACCCTCTTGAGTCCTTCTCAAGGTCCTTCACCACCTCCATTCCTCTATACAGAGCTTTGTCCTCTTCCTCCTGATTGCATTACCCGAATGGAATGAGGCAGCCCCTTTTATTCAGCCCTGGATGTGCTCCAGGTGCCTGATGACCAACTTCCGGCAGCACTCCCCAGTGTGGCAGAAGTGCTGCCCTTGCACCCGGAAGCACTCCGGGCATGGTGTCCTGGAAGTACTGTCCCCCAGGGATCAAGGACCGGCTGGGTACCCAGGGAAAAGAATTGCCGCTCTCCCGGTTCCTCCTTCCTCCAGGCATCCCGGCTGGGCAGAACTCCTGGCCATCTATCACAAAAGTTTAACCTCAAAAAAATATCTAAATAACCCATGTGTCCTCAAGTGCTAAAATGCCACACTTCCTACCATTTTTCCACAAGTAAGTCTAAAGCAGCCAGTTGCCTTGCTGTTTTTTCAAATAGCTTAGAACAAGCAGTCCTTTGTGAAGTATATGCTATCTGTCTCTCCCTCTCCATTTTGTTAAAATAAAAACACTCTGGTATCAGAATTTAAGTAAGTTTTTCTTTGTTTATTTGGGGTATTGAACAGAGCTAGTTAGAAAACAGTGCAGCAGATGACAGAAGTCAGATTATCCGCGGGAATGAGATTTAAAAACAGCATGTACAGGGTGACACAGAATAACGGGAATTTTTGAAATGCGTATTGGTAGCCATTAGCAGGTGGTAGCACTGCGGGTTAGTGACATTTAGCAAGTAAACACTCCGCCATTTTAGTAATCATGGATCAGTGGAACGGGCAACAGCATGCGTTAGCCATAAAAATGTTTTATAAAAACAATGATAGTTTGGAAGCTGCGCAGAGGGAGTTTCGACGTTTTTATAATTTAGGACGTCATGGTGTCGTTCCGTCAAAACACGCGATAAAAGGTTGGATTAATAAGTTTGAAGAGACTGGATCTGCCCTAAAGAAAAAACCTGGTTTCAACAGGATGGAGCGACATCACACACTGCACGGCAATCAATGGAAGCTGTGCGAGAATTGTTCGGTAACCGTGTGATCTCAAGATTCGGTAACATTCCCTGGCCCCCTAGATCGCCAGATTTATCCGTTTGTGATTTTTTCTTGTGGGGCTACCTCAAGAGTAAAGTGTACACGACTCGACCAAGAACCCTGGATGAGTTAAAACAGAGAATTCGGGATGAAATTCACAGTATCCCAGCTGAGATGTTACAGCGGTCAATGAAGAATCTCAACAGCAGATTTCAAGAATGTATTCGTACAGGAGGACGCCATCTAAAAGACGTAATTTTTAAAAAATGATAAATTCTATCAATTTTTCGTAAATGGCAAATTTTAAGGTTTCAATTACTATGAATAAAATTTATTTCTTTTATCACTTCTAGTTTTATTGGATTGTAAAAAAGTTCCCGTTTTTTTGTGTCACCCTGTACATAGCTCTAATGTATGCATAACATATAGTGTGTACACCTTGGAGTTGTACCTTTTGCTTGTGCTGTGTAGTTTAAATCACATGGCATCTCCAGTGCAAGCACTGCAGCCCAGCTTAGTGTAGGTGTCTACATTCTTCATTTACGTTTAAACCAAATTATATTTGCAGTTGGCATATCAGTGTGTTTTTATTAGTGTGTTAGCCACTAAAAAACTGACAAAGTTTGTTTTATTTCTACATCAGTACATGGCAATTATTAAAGCACTCAAGTCCTGTAGTCAAGATCAAATCAAAATTTTGCAACTCCAGCAAACAGCAAACTCCACAGCTTTGACTCTGGTTTATACATCACTGTACTCCGTTTTATATTTCTGCTTTTCCAAATGAGTTTATATTTTTGCTTTCAATTTTTCTTTAACTATGCAGCCATGTTTCTCAAAATATATTAGTAATTCCTTTTTTCTCATAGAATTTTTTTTTCTTAATTTTTTTCAGGTTATTGTATTGTTGATTTATATCAGTAGGTCTGAATCACAATCTGATGATTCAGAGTATTATATCTATAGGTCTCAATTGCAATCTGATTATTTGGGTGGTCACCTAATGCTTGTGGTTGGTTGGCCAGTTGACAAACATCGGTCACACCCTCTCAGTTTTGCAAGAAGCGGATCATAGGTATGTTATAAAATACTTTTCAAATAAAACAAAGCGTACACAAGAAGTGTTTCGCCCTAATTGGGGCTCATCAGGTTTACGTAATTTTTAACATACCTATGATCTGCTTCTCGTAAATGAGAGGGTGTGGTGGATGGCCGAACTGGCCAAACCAATCACAAACGTTACCTGGCAGGTGACCACCCAAATAATCAGATTGCAATTGAGACCTATAGATATAAAACTCTGGTGTACACCCTGTCAAGTAAGTGAACCAGCCGCCGTGGCAAAGTGTCTTCTCTGACATCCAAGGTTCAGTCCCCAAAAGGGAACCCAACATGACTGAGCGGACAAACTCCAATTCCCATGATGCCCTGTGGGAATCTGTAGCAATGCCGCAACCCAGGGAGACTGCTATATAGCGCCCTGGGGAGGACAAAACCCTGTTCAAGTTGTCTCCCCCTGTCCTTCCATACTGTGGCCATTCCAGCCAGGTAAGGTAAGTAAGAATCTGGAGAAGAAATATTGTCAAATGTCATGCAGAGTTTTTTAACCAAAAATGAAAGTTTATTTGCTGTTAAGCCTAAAAGTAGTTGCAAAAAATAAAATGAAAAAGAATCAAAACATGGGGCCTTAATCAGGAAAACAATAAAGGAAAATACATTAGTATTAGTACCAGTTATACCACTGAACCCTAATAACATGTGAAGTGTGACCCCAGATTTCACTCACAGCAATCAATCTTCAGGAGACAATGATGATGGGAAATGACTATGACCATCACAGCCTAAGTCAAGAATTTTGATTTGAAAACCAAGAACTGCTTTAGTTTGGACAGAAAACGAAGTTGCTATTAAATAACACTAATTACAAGACAGGACACATCTTTAGCCAGTATCTGAGTTTCCTGGAGGAAAACAATATTGATACACCTGCACCTTAAGTAATCTAAAAAGTCAAAAATGACCCTCCTCATCCCCCTCCCATACTCTCTGGAAAAACAAATCCCATGATAAATCAATAACTATACTCAACCCGAAATCTCTGTATCTGTTCAGAATAACACAGAAATCAGAGCCTGAAATTAACCCACATATTCAAAATAGGTACCATGCCCCCAAACATCATTCCTAGTCTGTGTAAGGAAAAGTCAGAAGGAAAGAAGTTCCATTATACACATTGGATAAACCAGTAAATCAAGCAAACACCAAACTAATGCTTATAGATAAGAACAAATATTTAACTAAGACCTTAACTTCCATCGACTAGTCTGATGATAAAGCTAGACCTTTCCACCAATACACATTTCAAGTAAGATGTTAAAATAAGTTTTTTTTTTTAATTAATATGTAAAAGGACTCCCTGCTGAAGATAACACCTTATACAAATTATTCTTATCATGAATATACTGTAAGTGTCACCTGAAAGAACAGCAATGAAACAAGCAGAAGTTCTCAAATATAATGAATCATGGAAAGAAGGAAATGGTGTATACTATTCTCCCCTTTCTGTTCAATAAAACAATCACCAAGTAGATTATTATGAAGGATCTCAGGCATGTGTGTGTCAGTGGATCATGCTTCGGCCTCTCCTGAGGTATGTACTCCTGATTCAAGAGTGTATGCTGGCACTAACTTTATCCTCTTTTGTTCCCTCCACAGTGCCAAGAAGACACCCAGTGAGAGAAACTGACACCCTTTTCAGTTCTTCCACTACATACCTTGTGGTTCCGAGAAGGAGGCGTCATTCACGGTTTCATAAGTTTTATGACCTTAGTCTCGGAAAGTCTTTCTCCCATGGGGCAACTGGGATCTTTTCCTGAATAAGATCAAACATAGTTGCATAGGGTGCGACAGGAGCTTCCACCTGCAGCTGAAGTCACTTCAGTACATATGTACTTTGTGAGCATGTCCATGTCGATCAAACAGAGGAAGCTCTGCAGTCTATTTTGTGACTTTACACTGTAGGAAGATAAGTAAATAAATCAAGGTAGATAACATTCAATCTGGCCTTTATATAAGTAACATATAAATGTTTTTATATAAAGACCATCACAAAACATAATCACAAACAGGACTTTGCATGATACCTTGGCAAGCTCTGTAAGACCTGCTTTTTCTTTGAAGGACGCATGGGGCAGACTGACTGGCAGGATGACAACCAACCTGTTGCTACATCCAAACGGTGCCATCTTTCGCTTCTACGCCTGGTGCAGCTGTGTTGTTCTTATATGTGAGTGGACATTTCTTGCAGGGTGCTTCTGTTCTCTTTCTCCGATGTAGAACCCTCATCTTCATCTGAGTTCACCTCTGTTATAGCACGTCTTTATTTGAAAACAGCAGTGTCAGATCAGGGCGAGCGTGAACGCGACTGAGAGAATAAAACTGAATAAAAAAAAATGCTAACCTTTACAAGCACCATAAATATACACTGGCGGTTACAGACTCAAATCAAATGTATGTTTTTATTGTACAATAGTAACAATAAGAGCAGCTCCTAGTCAAAATGATAATTCTGGAGGGCTCCCGGATTTGATCCCGGGACCTCTTGATTATGAGTCAGAAGTTCTTACCGTTATGCCACCCAAGAGGTCGTATCCACATCGTATCTGCGTAATACCCTAACCCGATTTCTTTTTCTTTGGTTATATTCTTGAATAAAAGCACACCTGTTTTGTTATTCATGTACCTTTTGTGAAAGTGTTTATTTGTTATTTGGACTTTAGGCTTCACACATTATACACTCCAAGTTAAAATTTTGTCGTTAGTACTATAACAGGAAAAAAGTTCCGATTTTAGGTATTTGTCCGACATTTCTTGCGTTTCTCGCATTTCCTGTCATCCTACACTTACACAGATCGTTGTAGATATGGAACACACATGAAGACATGTGTTCCAAATAACAATATATTATTTACCCTATACAACTCAAGGACTTCACATGCAGATAAAGAAGACTTGAGCTGGCAACTTTTTGCCAGAGATGAGCTCCAACGGTGGTGGAGATGGGATAGCAGGCTGCTTGCTGCTTGTGCTGATTGATACATTTGCAAAACAAAAGACACTGATGGGGAGGTGTGAAGAGATTTAAGGTGGGCCGGGATTACGAACTTTTTCGTAGGCTTCAGGGATTCTAGTGAAGAGAATGCACCACAGGATGGAGAAGGTTTCCTCAAGCAAGGACCCTGATTTTTCATTTGTTTGGCACCATCAAGTGCACATTTTGTTTGATCTGTTGTTTCAGTTAAACAGTGATGACCAGGTTGGTTCCCCAACATTTCAACTTGTGGACCTGCAGTTTCTTCCAATGACCACAAGGTTAAAGTGGAAAATGTAATCCAAGTGGCTTAAACACTATAAATACAAAGCAGAGAAATCCAATAGTGTGAGACAACACTTGGATTCCTTCATATTCACAGTATACATAGAGGGGTAAATATTCAACTACTCTGGAAGATAAGATGTAGAAAGTCATTATGTGGCAAACATAGGGAAAACCATTGAGCTAAAAGTTATATACAATGGCTTGTTTCAGTTCATCAAAAGTGATGCATAAGATATACAGGAGATACAGGAGTAATAGATGCAGCCCAACAGCTTGTGCTGCCTTGATAGGAGATTGTATTACCTTCCATGAAGACACTGTTGAAGCTGAATAGTCAGTAAGTATAAATATATACATTGGGCTACATGTACTGTATAGGAGTTAGTGCTTTTCAAGCTTGTTGAAGAATGTTCTGGTGGTCATTATAATTTAGGAATTTTAATATGAAGGGCCTTGGGCAAGATGAATCCTATGACATTACATCAATCGACATATTGACAGAAATCATTGAAAAATGGGATGATCTCAGGCCACAGTTTTACTGAAACTGAATTCCATTGCGCCCTCCAAGTTGCCCTTAATCACAATGATGAGTACATTGAACTTCCTGGTTAAATTTGTAAGTTCAGCACTAAAATATGGAACATAGCCCTCTAGATATAATATTCTCTTCTGCTTAATGGTTCAGGATGTTTATCAATTTACTGACATTCTGTGACAGTTTTACAGCTTAGCCTTCACTGCTGACATGTCTTGCTGGAGAGAACAAAGCTTAGTTTTAAAGGTGTATTGACCTGAATCATGTTCTGCAGTGAGCTATTTGTGCACAAAGGGCTTATTATTTTCTAGAAGGTCTGCCAACTTTGATGTGCTGGCAGGTGCACAGTTTTCCTTGCCAACTGGGCTATTTTTGATTGTCAGTCGTTGGAAAAAATTGGCTTTTGTGGGTTGTGTTCTTTTGGGCTACTTTTTTAAAAACAGTACTGTATTTTGGGCTATTTTTCAAACTCCCCCTCTGCTGCATTTTTACCATTTTATTCAATCATCTGGCATGCCGTCTCCTGCTATTTTCACTTGTATATGTTCTTTACTGTTGAAAAATCTCAGAGGGGGGACTCTTCCCCCCTTCCCATATTGTGATGGTATATACTGATTCTATCACTCTACAATATATCTGAGGGGTCCATGGGGGCCGGATGGTACTGTATGTACCTATACCTTTCGCTCTGACACTGCCACACGCTTTCTGACGTGTCATTTTGTCTACCTCAGGTATTGGGCTGTCTTTTGGGTAAATTCACTATTTTTAAGGCTATCCTTGGACTATACATTTTTAAGGACCTGGTAACCCTGATGTGCTGACTTCTACAGACAGCTCTGCATATACTGTATGCCTTCTTCAAAGGGCTAGAAACTTCATGTTCAGATTTGGATAGCATTTTTAGAATGTGGGGTGAGCAAAAAGAATTTTGTAATTGAAATTATATAATTTGAGGGGTTTAAATAATACATAGGAAGGGAAAGGCAGGCAGCCTTGAGGACATACCAAATCAGGCATCTATTGAAAACTGAGGTGATGTGATCTCTGTGCTCATTATTTTATTTAAACCATTTGTTGACTCTCTGAATACAGAATACAACTTACAAATGAGGTTTCACCAGTGCATCTAAAGATGTCATTAACATTTATAGCAGATTAACTTTCTTGCTCTCCCATGCATTCATCTTTCCTGGCTTTTGAGCATTTTTATCTTTTTAAAGAAACTATGCTTTATTTTTTTCTTACATTGTATTTTACCTTTCTATCACATATTTATTTATAGCATTTGTTTATGTCATACTTTATACTCTTGTTCCTGTAAAGATATAATTGCATTTGTTTTTCACACGCATTCATTCTCTGGCACTTTTTTTAATCTATTCAATTTAAAGTACCTGCAGGTAATTTGCATTATGCAGTAAATATACTGTATGTCACAACACCTACAAATAATGCTTTATACTTTATTTACTTAGTATATTACATTGCAGAGACATTTTCATTTTGTCTTGGTGCAGATTGCTACATATTTAAGTAAATTTCCCTTTGCTGAGAATGTCATTCTTAAAGATAATATAATTCTCATATAAGATATTACTACGTACTTATTGCTAGAGAACACCCTTCTAGGATTACAATTTAGAAATTAGAATTTTCTAGAATTGACTGTCTGGTATAACAGTGGTATCACAACAGAGGAAGATTCTGTAAAATTCCTGATAAAAAGGAACAAAATTGGCAATTTTCCTGTCTGCTAGACTGAACATCTTTTAGGAGTTTTTAGTTCCTGTAATTGCTGAGCATCCTCTGGGGACATGGTTAAGTGCAGAGAGAAAGATCATTGCACGCTCAAAGAGTGCCCATTCCAGTATTTGGAGGGGGTGGTGGTGTTGGTGGTGGTGGGGGTGGGTGGGCGATTAATCAACACATATCTGCTCTTCTTCTACCCTTGGGAATATAAAAATACCTGGACACACTCACCTTTGGCTTATGGCCCAGTAGGAACTCGTTTCAAAAACTCCCACAAAGAATCCCCTATTGGTGTTCTCCTAAAGCTTTTTAACACTGTTCACTACCTAAAACTTTCCATTAAATGGGGTTTTCCAATGTGGGGCTCCAATCTTCTATAACCCTTAAGTTTTCTATTTACAGATGCTATTCATAAGAATCCTGCAACTTTCCATCAGGATGTTATGGGTTATACAAAGATGCATACACTTTAGGGTGCCTGACTGTACCAACCAATGTGACGGTCCAGGTTTGCTCCATGATCCTTGGCAGCTATTGAAGCCGGAGCCAATGATAGTCATAGACCGAGGATGAGCTAGGCAAATGAGAACACACACATAGTCAAGGGTCAGGAAAATGCATTGTTCTTTTTATTAAAACAAACCTTAATCATAAGAGGATTAAAACCCCAAAGTGTTAAATATACAGAGGAAAAGCTCTACAATAAATAAATAAATAATCAAATAAAAGCCCTGTGTAGTAACATCAAGTAAATTCAATAATTAAAAAAGCCAGTTCACGTCCCCTATGACTCCAGCCTCAAAAGAAGCATACACCCACATTTGACCTGTGAATGGTGACCACATCACTTCCTTCACCCCAACCCGATGAAACCATAAGTGCTGATTTATTCACTCTGTCCACTCCATTACAGTACAGTGCCTTCTATGGCCATGCCGATCACAGTTCCACCCTCGGGGAAACCCCACCCCTATGCTCTGTCACCACAACCTCAGAATTTGGACTGCACCTCCTGCTTCAACTCTGCAACCTCCGGGCAGTCTGCATACAGCCATCTCTGCTATCCTCCAATCAGTACCCACAAAAATTAATCCAGTTCTTCCATCTTCCCTGCCTCTACACTCCCGACGCTAGTATGACATTTCATAATGGACATTAGTTTGACGTTTCATTAGTTTATTCACTGTTGGGATGAGAAGGAGCAGAGTTTGGCGTGTTGGAGTGAAGTAACCTCATGTGTCTTCTGGGGGCTTCTCCTACATTTTACATAAGGAAATGGGCTGTATAACACCCATGTCCACTACCCGTGAGACACTCCTGAAGCTTGCGTGACACTTGTTACTTTGTGTTTCAGCATTCTTCTTTTTATTTTCTTATGTCATTTTAATAATATCATTCTGAGATTTTGCATTTTTTATTGGCTTTAAGCATAAAGAAATGATCACAAGTTTGATGGCACAAATCTTTCCTGACATTCACCTTCTTTGAACTAGAGAATCAAATTGTTCCCATCTGCTCCACTACTAATGACAACTCTTTTTTTCTGTGAGGTTTTATGAACACTCATAGGCATTGGGTACATAATCCTTTTTTCAATCTTCTATTAGTAGCAGTCGACCATTCCCTAATTCTCTCACACATCTCCCTCATGACAAAAATCCATTAAGCACCTCCTCAGATGGTATTTAATGAGATCACAGGATTACTGATAAAATGCAATATATCAATCCATTAGTCACCAGAGTCTGTACAAACTCAGCAAGGCTTCAAATAGCCCATTTCATTCTTTTGGCTGCTTCACTACAGTGTAACATAACAAGTGCCTTTGAATCACCATGTCAATTGTTTTGCAGTAATATGAGCTGCTATAATATCTTCACACCTCAATTTATCCCCTTTGTAATAATGCTGCAGCTCTTTCTTGAGTCTTCAGTAGTATCCTGCTATGCATGTATCTTATGCACTACTATAAAGAAAGAAAAGCACATTTTATTCTTCAACAAAAGACCTACTCCTGTTCTGTGTAGCCAAAAAATGGCATTTGGATACATTTAGGACAAAACATAATTTAAATATAGGGCTATCCAGGCAGAGGTGGTTCCTGACAGATATGTTTCCTGAGTTATAGTAATTTAATCAATTAAAACTCCAGCTTTCTCAAAGAAAGGTCTCTACATAAAAATTTTAAAAGGGCTTTAATTGTAGACAGCACAGCCAGAAGACGTTACCTCAGTTACTTTGATGGGGTTGTTATGACAGAAACCGCAGAGATGAAGACAGCTTATGTTGATAATGCAGCTATAGTGATGCTGGAACAGTAGTCTTCAAGGAAGATATCATTTTTGAATTATTAGTTCAATTTAATATGTCAAGGTATACAGCTAAATAAGAGTGAAATATGAATCAGCAAGCAGGTTAATCAAGAATCGTTTGTTGAGAACTTTACAGAGTGGGATACTATATTCAGACACAGCACACAAAGAGCTCATTATTACCCTTAGGTATCACATGCAAAGTTTCAGAAGATACAATTGATATGACTTAATGAATGATCATGTCCTCTATAAAATAAACAAATGTATGTGTGGGGTATATACCAAAATACAGTAGAATTCTGAAGTAACAGTCCCATATTTAGTGTTTTCCTGCATTCAGCATGTTTTTGGATACTGATGTTGACATAAAAAAGCTAATTTTCGAAGAAGCCGAGTGTTTTTAAGATATGTTCACACTGAAGCTAAAAGTGATTCTTTCCTGATTTTGACTTCTATCTGATTTTAATTTATCTCACTTTTTAAGTTAATTTTGCAAATGGTTCAAATCTGGTAAGAGTGTGTGTACAGTTATCTATCCTGAATGTGCTCTGCATATGCAAAATTATTAAAAACAACTGTCAGACAGATGAGACCTAATAGACAAATGTTGGTTGCTGAGCCACTTCACATCATTTCAATGCAGGCACAGAAGAGGTACAGAAAACAGAAAATTGCAGTTGTTACTTTGAGTGTCACTTCTGTACTTGTTCAATAGAAATCTGTGGACTAGACAGGACTGCATGCTGGGAGATTACAGATTTTGGGTGCAAAACACAATGGTTACAAAGCAGTTTAAATACTTTCTGGACAGTGGTGTTTCTGTAGTGCTTTCTGCTAATCACTCTTCTCTAAAAGGATTAGATCCGTGACTAAAAAAATCAGAATCAAGCTGCAGTATGAAAGCAGACTAATTTTATTTTCAAAATCAACTGTAAGGTTATACAAATTTCTTTGAAGTTCTGCCTGTATCATACACCAGTCCAGGTAAAATCAAGAAGATTAGAAAGCCTAATGCATGGCTCAAATCTTGGTGTAGGATAGTAAGGTATACATTTATGGGCATCAGGACTCCTTTTGGAAAAGATGGGGCCTGTTCTGCCACAATGGTTTACATCTGACCTGGAGGGGCACCAATGTGTTGAGGAGGCATATGAGTAGATTAGTCGAGGATTGTTTAAATTGGGAATGGGGTAGGGAGAAGAGAGTTTAGGACAGTCCGTGTTTAGAACAGTACATGAAGGAACAAACAATAATATAAAACTAAAAGTGCATAGTAATGTAAATTCTAACCTAACATTTAAATGCAAAAGTAAAATTAGTAATATTAAAAATAGCTTGCCTTAATGCTAGGAATATAAAAAATAAAACAAGTGAGTTGAAGTTGTACGTAGTAGAGCATAGTTATGCTGTTAATGCAATTACAGAAACCTGGCTAAACAACAAAGATGAGAATGGGTACAACATAGAGAGATATAATTTTTTTAGGAAAGACAAACAGAACAGAAAAGTTGGTGGAGTTGCTGTTTATGTCAAACATAATTTAAGCACAAGTCTTATACAGTTAGATGATGAGGTTTGTAAGTCTGCAGCAAAAAGTGTAAGAACTATGGGCGTTATTTTGAATATGTCACATATCATTTGTTAATTCTTTGAATAGGAACAAAACTGACAAAAGAAATTCAGTAATTCAAATGAAAAGTGATTAAGGCATATCTAAGTTGTTTTGATGGTGTGAAAATGATACAACTCGACACAAAGAAAAAGGTTTAGGACAGCCACCCATGTACTTGAATCCCAGCTGCAAAATGCAAAGTTTGTAGCACAGTTGTGTATAGAATTAAGTCCAAGATCTAACTGATTACAGAGGGAAACTGTCAGGGTTTTAAGGTCGGCGGAAGTGATGTCATTGAGGCCAGAACCAGAAGTGATACCTTCGTGGCTGGAACTGGAATGTGACATCTTTGTGGCTGGAACCAGATGTTACATCGTTGTTGCCGGAACCAAAAGTGACATCATCGGACTCAGGCAGAATTTCCTGTATTTGATCTGCAGGAATATCAGAGGAAAATTAGCGCACCCCACTGCCCCCTGACCTGTCATGGAATTACCTTTGATTGGTCCCTCTAGCTGTCTCCCATGAGCATGTGTGTGACATGCCCCCCCATCCTCAGCCCAGACCCATGCTGATGGTGCATGTGCCCAAACTATACACCAGCTGTTACAGGCTGAAATCAAAAGGCTTCTTCTTTTGGGTGCATGCACCGTCAGCACAGCACTGTCAGATCTAAACACTGAAGTGACTTTAGCTGCAGGTGGAAGTTCCATTTTACTTATGGTGCCAAGCAAAGTTGCGCTATGAAGAAGCTGTCTGTTGTTACGGTCCTGCCTTTGTCCAGTCTGATAGTGGTCACAGAACATCGCATTTTTGATTGCCGCTACAACAAACAGTTCTGAGCAGGCATCAACCACAGAGCTGCTCTTGTGAAAAGAATGGAGTTAAATGCCATCAACTCAAGGAGGGAGAGGCAAGTTCGTCATACCACGTGAACATCACTGAGAGAATAAAACTGAACAATAAAAAAAAACAAGCACTAACTTTTACAAGTAGCCAAAATTTACACCAGGTGTTACAGACTCAAATGAAATGTATGTTTTTATTATATTGTAGAAATAATAATAATAATAATAATAGCAGCAGCTCACTACTCAAAACACAGAGTGCCCAGTCTCGAACCCGGGACCTTCGAGTTATAAAGCAACAGTTCTTACCTGACATTTGAGCTTGAGTTTTTAACTTATTTTTTTTCCTTTGGCTATATTCTTGAATAAAATCGAACATGTTTATTTGATATTTGGACTAAAGTCTTCACACATTATACACTTCTCGTCATTAGGATAACATGGAAAACGTTTCTGCTTTAGATATGTGTTCAGCATTTCTTGCATTTCCTTTCATCCTACACTTACCCAGATCTTTGTAGACACGGAATACACATGAAATGCATGTATTCCAAATAACAATATACTGTATTATTTACCCTATACAACTCCAGGCATCCCAAACACAGATAAGGAGCCTTGGCTTGAGCTGGGAGACCCTTTTGCCCACAAGATGAGCTCAGTCAAGGTGGGGAATGGGACAGCAGGCTGCTTGGTGTTTGTGCTGATCGACACATTTACAAAACAATACAGAACAACAGTTAACAATATAAAGCGTGATGCCGACAATGGAAACCATTAATGGTGATGTTATTCTGTATTAATGTTAATGTATTAATGTTCTTCTGTACTGTGTATTTTTCTTTTTAAATTCTGTTATATTTTAATTACAGTTACAGTATATGCGTATATGTATGTATGTATGTATATGTACTTTTTTTTTTTTTTTTTATGGAGGTTGTTTAACTTCATACCCGTGGTTTACTATATTAGGGCTTACTATGCTTATCCAGGGCTACTGTTTAACATCATTCCCTGGGTTTACTCTTTAAAGAGGGTTCAAGATTATATTTTATGCTTATAGTATTTGGATTGGATTGTCAATAGATATCTCTATTTTAATCCTTATAAGGTGCTGCTGGGGGGCTTGTTTTGTTTTGGACGTGCTCTGTCTCTAGATTATGTCAGAGGACTGGGACTTTGTGAAGTGTGGTCTAGCCTCACATGGGGAGGCAAAATCAGGGGAAGTGGGACTAGCGGGGTAGAGAAAGAGAGTAAGCTATTTCTAATCTATCCTTTTAATCCTTCTAATTATAAGTCCCAAAGTAACATTAAGCTTCATGGCAATAACTCCTGGGAAAACTGGAAATTAATGTCAAAGTTGTCTTATCTTAAGTTAAGACTACAAAATGACAACAAAAGCTCGGAAGAACTATCTTCATGACCAAACAGTTAACTTTGTGAGCTGGAATGTTAAAGGGCTGAATCATGAATTAAAAAGAAAGAAAGTATTCTCACACCTAACAGGTCTAAACGATAAAATAATATTTTTACAGGAGACCCACTTATTAAGCAGTGATCAATTTCGGTTGCACTGAGGCTGAACTGGCCAAATATTCCATTCCATCTTTACAAATAAAACTAGAGGTGTGGGAATTCTTATACATAGAACAATCTCATTAGTAGTGACAGATGTAGCATCTGATCCTGAAGGGAGATATGTGATTGTCACGGGTAACCTACAGTATTTATCTGTAAAGTGATTTGGATAAATATCTACTCACCCAATTATGGATGACATGGACTTCATCCAACACGTATTTGCATCCATTCCCAATGTGAACGCTCATAAAATTATAATGGCTGGGGACTTAAATTGTGTTTTAAATCCAGACCTAGATAGGTCTCCTACCACAGGGGCAATGACATCTAACACTACAAAAACAATTACACAATTTGTACCTGATCACAACTTATCAGACCCCTGGAGATTTCTAAATCCAAACTCAACACCATATTCCTTCTGCTCACCAGTACAGTACTGCTATTCAGGAATTGATTTTTTTTATAGATTAATAATTTCTTGCCTATGAATAAATCTTGTAAGTACAATGCTATTGTTATTTCCGACCACGCCACCTTTGATCATGGAGCTAAAATCACTTTGCCCCACATACTCATCTCGCAGATGGCATTGTAACCCACTTTTATTAGCAGACGAGAACTGCATAGAATATGTATCCATGCAAATCGATTATTTTTAGAGACAAATACATCCTCAGAGGTTTCTGCAGGAATACTCTGGGAAACTCTGAAGGCTTTCTTAAGAGGACAGATTATCTCATATATTACACACAAAAATAAATAGGAAACCAAGAAGGAATCAGAGCTAATCAGTGAAATTACCAGAATAGATCAAGAACATGCCAGGTATCCAAATGAAGCACTTCATAGGAAAAGACAGGCTCTGTATCCGGAACTCAACCTCTTGACAACTAAAGAAACAGAACAACTCATTTTTAAATCAAGACATCATTACTATGAACAATGAGAGAAAGCTAATAAGATTTTAGCTCAACAAATCCACAAGCAGGAAGTTCGCAATGCAATCCCAGCAATTACCAAAACAGACAGAGACAAAATCATTGACCATAAAAGAGACTACTACAAGTCCTTATAGTCTACTGAGTTTGAAGAAGACAAGACACAACCTAATGCATTTCTGGATGCATTACAGATACCACAACTTGATACTCCAAGTGCAAAGGAATTAGATAAACCTCTGGCACTATCAGAATTACTAGATGCTATAAACTCACTTCAGAGTGAGAAAGCAGCAGGTCCTGTTGGCTACCCTGTTATACAGTACTTTAGAAAAAAATTCAGTTAAGTTAATTCCTCTTTTATTAGCAACATTTATAGAAGCCAGAGACAATAAAATGGATAATAAATAAAAAAGGACTTATTACAGTGTGCATCACACAGACCAATCTCACTTCCGAATAATGATGTCAAGATACTCTCCAAAGTTCTACCTAGAAGGACTGAAAAAGTGCTTTCTTCTGTTATATTACAAGACTAAACCGGATTTATTAAAGGTAGACACTTCCAGTCTTCCAGTCTTTGATGCCTAACATTAATTCAGATTACTTCAAACTAGAACATGCTACTAGACGCGGATGTCCCTTGTCACCACTGGAATCGCCTTTGAGCCACTGGCAGCTCACTGTCGAAATGTTTATGAGATAAAGGGGATTATCAAAGAAGGACCTGAATAGAAAATTTCTCTATATGCAGATGATATGGTACTGTATATCTCTGATCCACAACATACTGTGCCTGCAGTCCTAACAGCAATAACAGAATTTCAAAAGATTTCTGGTCTCAGAATTAAATTTTTTTACAGAATTTACAAATTGTCATCAGTGATATATTGTTTTGTGCTTACCAGAAAATCTTATTTTAGCCCAAATCAGAAGTACAATGCTGCACTTTCATCAAGTGATGAAGCTGATGACACCCTGCCAGCAGCCCCACAACCTCCAAGATTTAATAAAAGTAATATGTATTGTCAGTTCTTACTGTTAAGTACTAACATAGCAAACTGTTAAGTACTAGTTCATAGCAAAGACAGCTTCACAAAACCTACTAACTTGTCATTTTATCAATGTTCTCTATCAGGGGCAGAACAAATAGGACTACCATTATGACTGATGCAACTATTCTCACAACAAACATGAAAAGATAAAATAATGGTGTCATCACTATGGAAATACAATGCATACATTTTGGTAACCTTGTTTACAGCAGTTCCCCATCTGTTCATCCATAGGCATGGTACTCCTCATACTGAAGGAATTTTGTTGTTTGCCACTATACTCATATTCATTATTTCAAAAGAAAAGGTATATGAGTGCTGATGTTAGATCAAGATATTTAAATTAGTTTTTTGCAGGACCCAAACAAATGTACACCCTCACTAACAGGACAGCCTCTTTACAACATGCAGGTATGTGCAGTGCCTGTTTTCACAGACAGTTTTCATGATTTGGAAATCAGTCATTTCTGTGGGGCTTACAGCACGACTATGTCTTTTTTCCACTAAATTACATATCAGTATTTAATAAACAGATTGATAATGTAGTGAAGTAAACATTTGCCCTCCCAGTATTGCATTTTGTTTTTCAGGTTTATGACATGCTTTATGCACCCCATCACCAAGAATGGCTCTTCACCTGAAAGGTAATTCATTCTACAGTAACGCATGCAAGCTTGCATGGATATTATACCACTCGTGTGTTGTGACAAAACTTTATTTATATAATTCTATAACAATAACCACATCAGAAAACCACTGCTAACTTGACATTTTGATCACTTCTCATTCATGGCCAGAATCACTAGTGCTAACATGAACACCACATAAGTAGCTTGTGACTGATGCAGCCATTCTCAAGACAAATATATAATAGTGGTGTCATCACAATGGAAGTACAATAATGTTTGCATTTGGTAACCTTTCTTTTACCATACTATAATTGTCAATCAATGTTTGTCATATTAATTGCTTAGTAATGTAATGTAGCTTTAACAAGTTGTAGTATGTCTGGACCATGGCGAATCCCAGCAGAACCTGCCTGATCAGAATGCACTTGATAACAAGTATTGTGCACACACATAACGTATGTGCGTCTCGGGAACTGCAGGTCTGACATTGTGGTCAGCAACACAGGAGCACCGCAGGGGACTGTACTTTCTCCGGTCCTGTTCAGCCTATATACATCAGACTTCTAATACAACTCGGAGTCCTGCCACGTGCAAAAGTTCACTGACGACACTGCTATCGTGGGCTGCATCAGGAGTGGGCAGGAGGAGGAGTATAGGAACCTAATCAAGGACTTTGTTAAATGGTGTGACTCAAACCACCTACAACTGAACACCAGCAAAACCAAGGAGCTGGTGGTGGATTTTAGGAGGCCCAGGCCCCTCATGGACCCAGTGATCATCAGAGGTGACTGTGTACAGAGGGTGCAGACCTATAAATACCTGGGAGTGCATGCTGGATGATAAAGTGGACTGGACTGCCAATACTGATGCTCTGTGCAAGAGAGGACAGAGCCGACTATACTTCCTTAGAAGTCTGGCGTCCTTCAACATCTGTAATAAGATGCTGCAGATGTTCTATTAGACGGTTGTAGCGAGCACCCTCTTCTATGCGGTGGTGTGCTGGGAAGGCAGCATAAAGAAGAGAGATGCCTCACACCTGGACAAACTGGTGAGGAAGGCAGACTCTATTGTAGGCACGGAGCTGGACAGTTTGACATTCGTGGCAGAGCAACGGGCACTGAGCAGGCTCCTGTCAATAATCATCTCCAGACAGAGGAGCAGCTTCAGCGACACACTGCTGTCACTTTCCTGCTCCACTGACAGACTGAGGAGATCATTCCTTCCCAACACTATGCGACTCTTCAGTTCCACCCGGGGGGCTAAACGTTAACATTATTCAAAGTTATTGACTGTCTGTATAGCTGCATTGTTATCACTCTTTAATTTAATATTTTCTTTATCAGTATGCTGCTGCTGGAGTATGTGAATTTCCCCTTGGGATTAATAAAGTATCTATCTATCTATCTATCTATCTATCTATCTATCTATCTATCTATCTATCTATCTATCTATCTATCTATCTATCTATCACATAGCTGATAGAGTAGAGTATTATCTACGTGTAATTTTATCATTTTTGATATATCCCTTTTTACATTACAAATTACTTTAGAACAACCATGACAGTGATGAGGAAGATGCAGGAGGAGCTTACCAGCATTCTCTAACATCATACAGAGACTAGATAATATAGAAAGGACCCTGCAAATTACAAATAATGTATATGTTGGTTTGGAGCTTCCTTTTTCTCTTCCCCTCAACACAGGGGAGACTCTGAAGGACATGAATTCCATGAAAGAAATTGGTAATTTCACAATACATTTGTCAGAGATTGTACAATACAATTTTGGGTATTTGAACAGCTCTTCTAAGACATGCATACTAATAATATCTGTTGCTTTCCAACTGGGGCAACATCTGTCTGTTAAATGGGGAAGAATCAGGGAGGGGAGTTCCCTGCCTAATGATAAATGCTGCTGCCCAGTGTAAAAGAAGTCCACACACAAACAGACACTGTGACAGCCAGATGTCCACAACACACACGTCTATTATGTTCTTTTATACAACACAACACTGCCACAATGAACTCACAAGGCTGAGTCCTTTTTACTTCTCTTCTCCTTTACTTCACTGCTGTCTCCACTCCTCTCTCGCAAGCTCCGTCCTCTTCCACCCGACTCCTGCTTCCTGAATGGAGTGAGGGCGCCCCTAATTGACTTTCCTACATCACTTCCTGGTGTGGCGGAAGTGCTGCATTGGCACTCAGAAGCACTCTGGGTGTACCTGCTTCCTGGTCCGGCACCACTTCCTGGTGTAGCGGAAGTGCTGCAGTCCAAGGCTCCATAGTCCTTCGGGCGCCCCCTGGCAGTGGCCACTGATCCCCAAAGGGTTGATCCATCCAGCTCTGTGGTTTCCACATCATCCATTATGGCCGCCCACTTGCGACCTGGGGAAGAAATTGCTCCTCTCCCGGTCCCCTGCTTCTCCAGGCCTCCTGGTGGGGCAAGGTCCCTGGCCATCCATCACACTAATTGTGTAACTGGACAGGTGTAGGAGAGAAAATCTCTTACAAGCACCTCAACCTGAAAAGCATCATATACAGCATGGAAGTTTTTACAGCCACTAACAAGCATCAATCCTTCTGAATGTCAGTGTCAATGTATTATAAGTCTGTCTTTATTATTTCAGTGATGCTCATTAATACACTAAGGTAGATAACAGAAGTTAACAACAAATATTAGTGTGATGGCAGGGGCAATCAGAAGAAATCCCACCACAAAGGAAGCTAATGAAGAGGAACTGGAGCGGGAAGTGACTTAGTTTCTGAAAGGTGTATCTGACATATATGGGACCTGAAAATGGCGAAGAATGAATGCAGAAAAACATTTGCAATGTAAGATTCAATTGTGTTTATACTAAACGCTGCTTTACTTGGCCCTTGTACTTTTAGTATCCCACATTAATTTATTCTTTTTTTTCTTTTTGCTATCTTTGTTCAGGCGGTGTAACATATAAAGGAAAACATTGTAGAAAAAAGGACATATAAAAGTGTACAATATATTATCAGTATTATTATTGTTGTTGTTGTTATTATTGTTATATATTTTTTGCTCTAATAAAAGAATTAAGACTTTTACTAAGTGTGTTGTAGTCTAGATACATTTTCCCTACATGAGTGGTGGCCAATTAATGAACTGCCAACAACAATATTTAATATTAAGATAAAATGAAAAGGCATACAGTGGCTGAAAGTCTGGTTTCTGTCAGTAAATGCCACCCAAGGACCTACAGTCAGCCGCGAGCTGCTGTCCAAAAGCCGGTGTGCAAAATTCCACTGGCTCACTGGTGACGGCCACTTACGGACTTCTGTTTTGGCCGCTAGTGTTCCACTAATGGCTCGCTGGACCTTTGCTATCAGAGGGGGGATTGATTCTTTGCTTCCTCACTTTCCATAAAAAAATGTGTATCAACCCTAATATTCCAATATTTCAACCATTCTCCTTTTTATGTCAAGTAATGCAGGTAGGTTAGTCATTAGCACACCTTTTCATTATGCTTGGAACAATCTTTCTAAATTAATGAGATCAGTCAACTCATTTCATTCTTTCAAAAAATATCTAATAATAAAACTCATTTGTTCAGGAAGGCATTTTACTTACCGTGACATTCTGACCCTTCTTTCAGTTTACCTTCTCTGACCAGATTCCCAGGAAGATTTGAGTGTGTACCACAAATTATGTTATTTGTTCAGGGTTTTGTTGTAATATTCATATTTTTGTATTTTATTACGGTTTATTGTTTCTTATTCTGTTTCAATGCTTTGTACAGTATGTCCTATATTTATCTTTATTAAATAGATATTATTTGTACCCAATGTTGTATATGCCCTGTTATTGTTTTCTGCATTTATGTGAACTGCTTTGAAAATGGGAAAGGTGCCATATAAATAACTATTGTTATCATTATTAACCATTTATGTGGTTCCTCATGCTTTCTAGCAGACACTTTATGCCATTTACCCTTCCTTGATGTGCGAGTAACAAAACATTTTTTTCAGAAAGGATTAATTCATATTATAATCAGTGAAGGCAAGCCTCACCACTACAAGAAGCTTCTGGCTCAGTATTATAACATTGTTTTTGTCTACCATGATCTTTTGAAGGCCTGGGTTTCTGCATCTTATAGTGTCAGATCTTTATTTTATTATTTAAATCTTCTACCACACAATTTTCTTTCCCACCACTTTTTTAATCAGAGACCCTTGTCAGCCTTTTTACTGAACACTCATTTTTAATTAGCTGACCTAACTGCACTTTTATGAAATGCACAACAATGTAGGATTTAATTTCGAAGAATGACTATATTTGTGTCATAGTGTTTATTATACCACAATCTCCATTATTTTTTTTTAAAAGGATTTATTTAGGGGGTCAGTCATATCAAAAAATTTAACAAAAGAAAATAGTTGCAGTTCTTATTCATAATAATTCCCATTAGAACAAGTAACTGCACTATAAAGTGTTCCCAATAAAATGCATAACAGTTGCAGCATGCAATATTACAATTAAAATGAAGTATCAAGTATAAAGCAAATTAAAAATCTCTGTACTAAATTTGTACTAAAGGGGTGTAAAAACTAAAGCACCTATAAAGTAATTGTCCTGGCCAAAAATTAATCCCAATTCTATAGTAAAGGCAGGTACCACAGAAGTTAGAAATTGACGAATATCCTACACATCCACATTTTCTTTATGGGTGGCAAGGTCACTGCTAGAGATTTTGGGCACCATGAAAGAATGCCACATTGGGACCCCAACCCAGACCAAACCAACTCCGCATTCTGAGGAAATCCCTCAATCCCCACCCAATTTGAAGCATATGATAACTTTTCCTGTGCAAGGTGATATTGCCCATGCCGAGGTCTATTCTTACTAGAGCTGTCAAATTAGCCAAAAATATTCTTTGTACATTGAAATTAAAAATAAGTAAATATACTGTATTTCTATAGTACTAATTGTAACATCATGAACAAAAGCCAGTGGGAAAAAATAGTAGTGATACTCGGGCAACTATTATATTTAAATATAGGAGCTATCAAAATCCTCCGGAGGTGCACTCTATAAAAGAGAAGCATCTGCACAGCCATCTTATCTTCAGTCTAGTACTGACAGCTAGGTGAGCAAAAACTTTTTAGAATCATGAGCCATAAAATCAGCCATGAATAGGAGTCCAGATCCTTACAAGCTACATGTGCTAGCACCACACTTTGCTTCGGTGTTATTAATATTTTTATTTTTTTTTTACTTGAGGTGCATCTTTGAAGCATGAAGAGTGTAGGACTGCTTAAACAAGCCAAACACAGTCATTATTTTGTTTTTCCCCAGCAACATTCTTAAAAAAATTGGTTCTTTAATGGCACTGCACTGGGTTGTGTGGTTCCTCGTAAGAATCATTACTTGACAAAGAACCATTTCATTCTTCAAAGGGTTCTTTACAAATAAAATTGGCTCTTAAGGTTTTAAAAAAAGGTTAGTAATAAGTGGACAAAACAGAAATCTTTAATGTAGAGTAGGCTGCTGTTTTGTCTTGGTAGAGTAATATATTGCTCTACTTTTTCCTATTGTACCCTAAGTTCTTGTCAATAAGCCGTGGCTTATCTAAGGAAAAAAGTTGTGAAAATGAAAAAATAGAATATCGGCTTATACATAAGTCCGGCTTATACATCCATCGCGGGGGTTGCGTTCCAGAGCCACCCGCGAAATAAGAATATCCGTGAAGTAGAAACCATATGTTTATATGGTTATTTTTATATTGTCATGCTTGGGTCACAGATTTGCGCAGAAACACAGGAGGTTGTAGAGAGACAGGAACGTTATTCAAACACTGCAAACAAACATTTGTCTCTTTTTCAAAAGTTTAAACTGTGCTCCATGACAAGACAGAGATGACAGTTCCGTCTCACAATTAAAAGAATGCAAACATATCTTCCTCTTCAAAGCAGTGAAGCAAACAAATCAATATGTCTGTTTGGCTTTTAAGTATGCGAAGCACCGCGGCACAAAGCTGTTGAAGGCGGCAGCTCACACCCCCTCCGTCAGGAGCAGACAAAGAGAGGGAGAGGGAGAGTTTGTTTTTCAGTCAAAAATCAATACGTGCCCTTCGAGCTTTTAAGTATGCGAAGCACTGTGCAGCATGTCTTTTCAGGAATCAGCTTTACAAAAGATAGCAACGTGAAGATAATCTTTCAGCATTTTTAGACGAGCGTCCGTATCGTCTAGGTGTGCAAACAGCCCCCCTGCTCAATCCCCATACGTCAGGATCACAGATAGTCAGCGCAAGAGAGAGAGAACAGTAAGCCGGGTAGCTTCTCAGCCATCTGCCAATAGCGTCCCTTGTATGAAATCAACTGGGCAAACCAACTGAGGAAGCATGTACCAGAAATTAAAAGACCCATTGTCCGCAGAAATCCGCGATATATATTTAAATATGCTTACATATAAAATCACAATTTAAATGACCGCTACGCGCTCGTGTTGACTCGGCGACGCCCAGAGCAGAAAGAACGCGCTCCGGCCGCTCCAACCGCGCCATGCGGGGAGTGAGAGAGAAGGCAATATCTCACACTCTCTCCCCCCTTAAAGAAATTAAATGGGCGCGAGTGAGACCACTGACCTCCCTCCCTTCTATTAGTTATAGGTTATAGTACGTTCGGCTTATCCATGAGTCCGGCTTATCTATGATACGATTTTATTTTAAAAATTCGTATGATTTTTGGTCTCCGGCTAATACATGAGTCCGGCTTATAGACAAGAACTTAGGGTATTATTAATATGTAGCCTTTGTCAGAATCTCAAACACTTACCACTGTTTATAAGGTTTTATATTATATAACGTCTTCCCACCTTCCCTTCTATATCTTTAACCTCAGACAATTAGATGTAGTAAAAAGACAAGCAAGAGTTAAGTTACACATAAAATAATGTATTATTGGTAATATTCATAAATAATAACAATATGCAAAGTACATTTGAATATTGGCAACCATACAACCTGATTAAATGGTGATGTGTAGTTTCAGGCAGCACACAGGCTTGTAGTTATTTAAAATGTCTCAAGTTAAGGCATTATTGGTGCTCAGCTTTCTTCAGAACAGGCCACAAGACTTTTCAAATATGGCTACCAAGCTGTGCTCTTCATTGTGTTGTCTTCATCATCAGAGGTCAGTAAGAGGTGCTTCTTTCAGATGTTAGTAAGAGAGAGAGAATGTGGTTGAACAAGCAGATTTATAGATTCTCTGTCCAACCCCTAGAGCCAATAGGAAATCATGGTACTTATAAGCTTCTGATCCAAGCCAATTCCAAACAGCCATACTTCAGACCAATGGGGGGATACAACATCTTAAAACCTGCCACCCCCCAAGACCATATGTTAAAGTAACCTGGCTTACTTGCGGGGGTTGAAAGACTTTAGCAGAGAAACACTCGCCAAACTGGTTTAAAGCACACTTCCCCAACTCTGTCATAAAATTCAAAGAAACTCAGTCGTAAAAGGGGATTGGGGGGCAAACACGAATGCCTCTCACCAAAGTAACACTAAATTACATTGCTTTGCCTAAATTACAAATAAAGACATACAAAATATTTATCAAGTTATATGCAAAATCTCACATCACAACAGCTGCCAATCAGGATATGAACAGATCAAGAAAGCCTGAACTAAGGCTGTGCCGTTGTGAGCAGCAAGAGTCCATTACAAATTAGCAAACCATCTCATTTTAAGATATGTGAGCAGATGTTTTCAAAGTAACTTAAATTTTGTAAAATGACCTTGAACGTCTACCAAAGTTTGAAACTATTCAAACTTTGCTGTGAAAGCTGTAAATTTTACTAATGGAAGTCATGAACTTACCATTCAAAATTACGAAAGATTGATCATGGAAGTGATATGCAAAAAAAGATGTGCAAAATACTGCAGCTTTGCCCAGCATGTCTGGATTTCTTAATAATAAGCATATGCCTGCACTGCTTATGCATATTGGCTTCTAATTAGAATTTTTATGATCTTTTGGTTTTTGGGATCAATTGAATGATCCTGTAAACCGGTTCCTTTGCACCATGTATGGAGAATGGACTAACATTGATAAACCAACTTTTTTTTGAGAAAAATTGGGTGACCAGCTGTCACCCTCTCTTCTTTTCAAGCTTTCATTGCCATTCTTTCCCTTTCTGAAATGTGGAATTTATTGTTGCCATTTCAATAAAGCCAAATGAAGACACATCTAGCAAGTGTGTGGACTGGTGCTCTAATTCAGTAAAGGCTACAACAAAAAGGTAAAATATTATTTAGTTTAAGCACTGATTGTTACTTTTATAAAAAAAAAAAAAATAGCTGCTAAATCATAAGCAAGTTATTCTTTTCAGTTTATTTTGTGCTCTGTAATCATTTGGCATCCTGATTTATTCCTGGCCCTGGACTGAAAAGCCACTTGAATACTATATTTGTTTGGTTTATTCGGGGCAAAAACATTTAAATCAATAATTAATACATAATCAAATTTTGTTATTTTTATACAATATCATTCCATAGTGTTACTGTGGTGGCACAATGGTTAGAGATGCTACTTCACAGCACTAAGGTTCAGAGTTTTACTCCTGGCCAAGACACTGTGTGGACTTTGCACATTCTCTTTTTATTTGTGGGTCATCTCACATGTACTCTGTTCTTGTTTTTCTTCTTTCTGGTTATTCTAATCATTGTGAGAGAGTATGGATATGTACATAAGTTTTCCAGGCAATAGGTTGATGTTCTGTCCAGGGTTGGATTCTGCCAATATTGCTGAGTTGAACTAAATATGCGGACTTGAGATAAGTGGATTAATGGAGTATTGCATAGCTACTCAACATTTTTAGAGTGAATGTCTGCCTATGCTAATTAAAAACAGGTCCCTGTAAGCTTTGTTACACTGGAGACCAGAAAATCATACAGTTCTATGCTACTGTATAATTCACAAAATGAACAGGAAAAGTATGCACCACTTTTGCATATGTCAGACAGAATGGCATTTTGACATTAAATTTTAATGTATAATGGACTGAATTTGTCATTGATTTTATTTGTGTTACTTCTATGTTGAACAAAAGTTATAGATTGGATTGTGGTGGACTAGTATTTTCTTTGAGTTTATTGTAAATTTCAGTATTGAAGAGAAAGACAATTGTACATGCCAGCATATACAGTATATAGTAGGGGGAGCATTTATATGTTTCTTAATTCACACTAACGCCTTAAATATTGAGGAGGCACTATGTTAAGCATAACATATAATGGTAAAAGTAAAACCACAACATAGCATAATGTAGCATAACATAACATCATGTAACATCATACAATTAACACATCATAAATAACAAATCATAACACATCATGCTGACTGCGGCTGTGTTCATTTCCAAGCCTTTACTTCAACCCAGTTTTACCAGCAATAGTGTGCTTCACAAAAGTGTCCTCCTGTGCCCTTAAGGAACTGCAGCTAGACAAGGAATGAACAACGTAGTTTTTCAGCTATGTGACAATCAGAGAGAGACATTTTAAATTTGCACTTAAAAATTGTGTTTATTTGCATGGAAGCAATTAGCAGCAAATACATTTCCTGTGAAAAGGTTGCAGGCACCCAGGGCATTATAGGCACCAACATAACACAGGGCCCACTCAAACACACACCCAACAATAATCAATACCAATGATTATTTCCCTCTTTAGCTTTATTCATAAAAAACTGAGATTTTTATAATTTCAGTGACATTAATTTATAGAAGATTTTTATTTAGCAAAACTTCTTTTAGAAAATAGTACTGTGAATATTTGTAATCATATTATAAGCTTTAAATTTCTTTAAAATAAACTTTTCAAATAAAATGTTTCAGAACTTCCAGTTTACAGGGCAGACTTTGCAATGTATTCGTGAACAGAAAATGTGAGCTCAACATATCGCATTTGGGTATTCTGAACTGTCCGCTGCTGAGCAGAATAATGTTTGAAGATTTTTCATCTTGATTGCGAATGAGAAAAACAAATTTACATAATTAGACATGTTTATTCACATGCTGGGTATGCAAGAGCCCTCTTGAATTTAGCAGTCAATATTTGTTGACTCATTTTAATTTCAAGTTTTAAATAATACATAATCAGTAAACAAGCCACAGCTTTGCTTTACAAACATAGTTGTTCTCCTTGAAATCCAAAGGGAGAAGATATCCCACTTAACACCATGCACGTAGATAATGTCACAAAAAAGGAATTATATTGCTGAACAAGCAAAGATATCTGATATTAACCTTGAAAGATCTGCTTTCTTCATTTAATATACAATATATAGTCAGTTTTAATAAAGTGCTATAGTACGTTTAACACATTAAATAAAATAAAGAATCAATATGAACTGTTCCAGTTAAGAAGCAAAGTGGCCTAAAGTCAAAGGGCTACAAGCTAAGGGCACATTTCAGCTACTGTTGTGGTGTGCAAAAATCTGCAGATTTTTGTCTATATTTTCATTATATTTTGCTTAAGACAAAACAAGATGAATTGTACCTCACTTTTAAAACAGTTGAAACAAAATCAAACAAAAAAATAAAGGAAGACAATGCTGATGTCTCAGGCTATCAATTACTTTATAACGTGAGAACAGATGAGCATCTGGGACAACAAATTGCTAAATTGGTTTACAGCCAGAAAAAGGAAGACATACCAGTAGATACTAAGCAACATCAAAAATTTTATTGTTTGGGAAACAGACATACTCAATCTGATGATAGATTTTGAGCAAATTCATTCATCATATTGATAGCCAGCCATTCAGGTGCATGTAGCAATCAAATCTTGCAAAACTGCTGTAGCATTTCAAAATAAACATGACAGACTAAACGAAGAGAACAGAGTGACATCAGAAGAGGACAAAGTGACATAAGAGGAGGGCGAGAGCAACGTCAGGCGAAAGCACCAGCGACGTATGACTGCTTTCATCTGATCTTCAGCAAAGCATGTATGAACAACTTCAAGTTGTAGATTAATGCCGCCCGGGGACATTTATCCTTGACATTTTTACTTTTCATAGGCTTTTACTTTTTCATAGTTCTATATCCAGACTTTACTATCAATCTTATTTTCTATTATTCCTTGTTCTATTTGGTATTATTATTCATGTAATAAATACCACGCTGCTTTTAATCTTCTATGCTTTGTCTTCATTTCTAGAGTGATTGAAGTAATAACATAGATATTTTTAAGAGCACCTGAAGCAGTTGTTTTGCCATACACTCCGTGCTGCAAGGTTTATTAAGGGCTGAGGGTGACAGCTCCACCCAATAGTAGGAAACAGTATGTAAAGAAAGGCATTCTTGGTTGATAAATGGTCTATAGCCAAGGATGTTGAGCCTTTGCATGTTTGAATATATTCCTAGAGACTAAAGTAATATTTAGGTCTGAGATATATTTAAAACATTATATGTTGTTCGTGCTGACAATAAGTAAGTCTCTTGAAGTGCTAAGAGAGTGAGAAGTTGTGTTATTCATAGGGCACTTGTGTGGTTAAATAATGCTAGATGTTAACCAGCTGTGTGTGTGTCAATCATGGGGTACTGTTGTGGTTAGGGTCTGTGTGTATGCAAGTCTCTTGAAGTGCTAAGAGAGTGACAAGTTGTGCATGTGTTATTCATAAGGCACTTGTGTAGTTAAAACTGCTAGAGATTAACCAGCTCTGTGTGCGTCATTCATGGGGCATCGTTGAGGTTCTGTGTGTTTTTGCGTAAATCTATGTATGGATATGCTAAACTTAAGGTGAGACAGTAGACCAGCCCAGTAACAAACCTGGGGCCTCATGTATAAACGGTGCATACGCACAGAAATGTTGCGTACGAACATTTCCACGCTCAAATCGCGATGTATAAAACCTAAACTTGGCGTAAAGCCACGCACTTTTCCACGGTACCTCATACCTTGGTGTACGCAATTTCTCCGCTCGGTTTTGCAGACTGGTGGCACCCAGTGTCAAAGCAGTGCTACTGTTCCTGTGTGGTCACCCTTTCTTTCTTAGCTCCACATTCCTGACGCGGCTTTATAAATACATTGAAACTAACTGCATATTGTTTATTAGTGTAATGCATCTGATTGTAATTAACCTGCAGCAATATAATGGTCCAGGAAATAGCCATAGTATTCCAAATACCATAACTGCTTTAGCGTTGTAACTCTCACTGCATCTTCTTCTTCTTTCAGCTGCTCCCGTTAAGGGTTGCCACAGCAGATCATCTTTTTCCATATTACTCTCACTGCACCACTCGGAGTATTTATATCACTGTATCTGAGTGGGGAATCACAGCAGCAGCTGATCGGAAAGAGAATTATCGGTACACAGCATGAAGCAGACGCTGCCTGAGCCAAGGCAAAATGCTTCAGAGACTTCCCTGTACGGACTTCGCGGTTTAGAAAAAGTTTCATCCCAAGAACTATAAATGCACTCAATCAGTCCATCAAGTGCTCCTTGTAGAACTGTTTGTACTTATAAGTACAATTACCTCACTGTAAACTTGCACTACAGTTATAATATTGCACAACCTGTGCCACTTTATGAAGTGCGTATTTACATATGATGACGATATCATTTTTAAGATGAAATGCAGCAAAATATGTTGATTATATTATACAGATAAAACTTTAACTTCATTTAAATAATCTTTATTGTTAATAATTAAACATGTGAGGACACGGTGCCGCAGTGCTAGCTAGTTCAGGGATTGTTCCTGCATTGCGTTGTATTCTTGCTGGTGCTGACGCGACACTGGAAGGATAGACGGATATAATAATTAAACATGTACTACGAAGATATTTCAATGTTCCTTAAAAGTTTTGAAGAATTGACGTTCTAAGCTTACAGATGGCTTCACATCTATTACAGAGCTGATTGTGTGGCGATTGGGTTTTTGGAGAAAGAAGAGTAAGGACAGGAATTGGAGGTTAGTACGTTTGAAAGAGACAGTACTTCTGTAATAAATTATTTCATCGAAGGTCGCGCATGGTGCCGCAAGTCTCTTGCGTGAGACATGAACAAGCACTGCGCCACCGTGTTCCCATGTTTAATAACATGCTTTCATTCCTATCATCATGAAAAAGATATCACGTATACATCTCAGTATTTTAATTATTCAGAGAGCTGTAATACCACGAATGTAATGGATTATGTGTCCTGTCGGAGAAAGAGAAAGCCCGTTTAAGAAGCAGGTAGTGATTCACACATGTAGAGCACATAGAAGATCAAATACAGAACAAAGCATTTAATGTGCCACTTTAGTTACAATAGGATTTGAGAAACTAGTAAATTAAACGACTTTAAGATGAAGTTTATGATGTTCTACTTTAATGGCAAAATAAACTACGTGATTAAAGTGGAAACTTCAAGATTAAAGTTGACATTTCATGCTTTTTTCCCACTGTGTGCCTATTTTTTTTGTCTGTACCCTAATAAGCTTTCATATGACACTCAGACGGTGGGCTACGAGTCGCCTTTTCACGGCGACTTTGATATGTGATTTCTTTTTTATTTCGGGCACTGTGCGACTTTGTGAACTTGAGCCTTCGAGTTTCTCCGACACTCTGTCACTCGATCAACTTCCTTTTGTTGATTATACCACTGTTTAAACCAACAAATAGTACGTTATTCCTTTGCCTCCACTTGGTATTCGCTGAAATTCTTATATTTTCCCCCTTGCTTTTCCCATTGTCTTTTTACAGAAGGCTATTTATATTGATTTGCATATTCAAAGAGGCGTAATTCTGGGAGGAGTTGGGGCGGGACAGAAGGCGCGTGCACGTACGTTACTTTTCACGCTGATCGGGATTTATGTAGTGGAAGAACGTGAAAGTTTGCGTACGTACAGATTCCTGCATCTGTATTTTTCTGTGCCTACGCACATTCCCGCTTTTATGCTTACGCCATATTATAGTGTGAGTTCTACGCATGGCATTATACATGAGGCCCCTGATTAGTACACTTATCCCGGAAGAAAATAGGTAAAGGGTAAGTAGAGGGAAATTTCACGATACACAGCTACCTTTGGCTCCTCACAGCAAAAAAATAAATAAAAAATGTACGGACAAATAAGCATGAAAGTTGCACTATGATTGCTAGCTCATATACTATATACTATATTATTAACTTATATTTAGAGCAGAATGGTAATGATTCACATAGTTAATCCTGCTGTCTCATAGGCTTGTCCTGATCACTGTTTGTATAGAGGGTTCATATTCTCCTTGTGTCCATAATAGTTTTATCTGGAAAACCTGCTTTCCACGTTCATCTCAAAGATGTAGATATTGATTTATTGGCAGCCCAGGAACAGTGACTAGGGGTCTTTCTGGGAGTTTGTGCTGATGTCTCATTAACAGAAATAGAGGTTAAAAAACCTCATGCAATGGAATGCAATGATCATTTCAAGGTAAGTCTTCAGCTCATGTTGAAATGTTGTGCTATTACCCAATATGAAGAGCTCATAAAATACAGCTCAGAAATTTCAATGACATGAAGTGATTTAAAAAAAAAACCTCTAAACTAACAGGTACAGAAAATATTTGGTTAAATGCCTTGTTGCTAAGTAATGGCTAACATTATAAAAAGTGGATAATGATTTGATTTAAAAAATATAATTATTTGTGTGTATTTTCATTAGATTTTCTTGACTTTATAAGGATTTAATAAAATTAAATCACTTTTTAAGTAAAAAACTATAAATAAATGTGAAATAGAGAGAATTCTGAAATGTCTTCTAACCCATTAATATACATTAGGTCTGTATTCAAAGAATGTTCACAAATAAAAGAAGATTAAAATAAATCCATACAATATATTCAGCGTGGGATCACGTAATTACTCTTTTCATCAATACTGACTTGATGGATGATTCCTGTAGTTGGGATACTGGTGATGCCTCAATGCCTTTCACACAATACAAAAAACTCTCTATTGGCATTGTTCTTAAGCAGATTCAAGTAAAAAAGTAATGATTTAATTAATATGCAAAGGAAGCAGATCTCTTCATCATTACTTGATAAATTCATTGTTGAAATAGGCTTAAGAAATATCATCTGGTTTTGTTGGTACAGAATTTTTAATATAATTTTCTACATTGGGCAGATTTTCCTATTAAGTGAATATCACTGAGATAAAGAATGTATGAGAATAGCATTTTCTTAGTTTTTTAAGTTAAACATTTCCAGAAAAAAACCATTCCTTTTCTGTTTATTTAATAGCTTCTTGGTAACATGTTAAAAGTATTTCATATGATATTATTGTATCTCTATAATGTAATAATTTATTGTGAAATTAGTATTATAATGAAAAGTGTATGGTCTGGACATGTAATAGATTTAAAGAATGCACAAGAATAACAGTTGGAATAAACAAATAAAGCATATCAGGGGGGTATTTTTCGTACGTGGATTACTCGCTTAGCCAGATGTAATTGTTGACGATTTGGCATGATCCTGGATCTGTCGGTTTTTTTAAACTCTTGCTGGAAGTGTTGTCATAGCAACACATCCAAATCCGCAAACCTGCTCAGAGCAGGTTTGTTCTACGTAAACAAGGATTAGTTTACACACATGATCAGTGACGGTGCATGGAAGTCATCCAGTCAGGGCTTCGCCGTTCATGAATGAGCGACCAATTGATACTGGTGCGCAAATTATATGAAGAGAATTTCATATAAAGAGGGTTTTGCGCGATTGGCAAGATCCTTTATTGCCCCCAGAGGAAATTCTGTACGAAAGATACCACTTTAGCCGAGGAGGAATATTGTACCTCAAAGATTTATTAGCTCCGTATATTCGAAGTCAAACTCGGCAAAGTCGGGCTCTCACAACCACACAGACAGTAGGCATTGCTTTGAGGTTTCTTGCAAGCGGCACTTTTTTATATACTGTAGGCAGTTTGCCAGGCAATTCGTAAAGTCTGTTTGGCTCTGAAACATTTCATTCAGGTTTTCATTGTGTTTCCTGGACACCTGCATGTGCAGACAATAAAAGAGGCGTTTCATGCCATTGCAGGTAGGTAATACACAGGCTAAAACACCCACAGTTCCATAAAGAATCCCACAATCAGCCTAACATTCTCATTACCAGGATTTCCAAATGTGATTGGGGCACATGGAACTGATCAGAGTGGAGTTTGATCAAACATTATTTGGAAAATGTACCTCTCCTCCTGATGAATAATCAGACACAGTGTCTTCATCAAATATTTGACCGTCGTTAATATCTCGTTGGTCAGACACAGATTCAAGGGATATGACATTCCCTGCAACTGACCCAACAAAAAAGGGGGCTATATGGAACATACCTATAGCACACATGGAGGACAAATATGCAATGACCATCCTTTACCTGAAATGAAGTGACCACTGCTTCCTGCCACTGGTTCTGAGGAGGAGCTTCCCCCTGGAATGCCCTCAGAAACAGGGCGATGGGCAATTTGCTGGAGAGCCAACTCTTCTGCAGGGGTTAGGTCTGGACCGCATGGACCTCCACCTGTTTTTTGCTTGTCGGCCTCCTTATTAGCTTTAAAATTAAAGTTTTTTATATTATATATGATTCTTTATGTCAACAATTCTTTAAATAGTTATATACCAATATTTACCAGTTTGAAGTATATTCTTGTACTTCACTTTAACCTGTTCCCATGTTCTCCTTGTGCTCACGTTTGATCTGGAATTATGACATATTAAATAATAATTAATCTGACACATAGGAAATGAAACGCTGCATTCAGTAATTACAATGTACACTACTTAGCGTTTAATTTTTTCGGCCACTTTTTGCCAGCCGTCTTTTCTGGTCTGGGCTGCTTTTGCAGTGTTACCCCTTGTGTATATTAAATCTTGAAATTCTTCGTGTCCTTCGAATAAAAGGTCTTGCGCCGCGTGTGTGAAAAAAAATGCGCCCGTTCTTTCGTCATTTTGTTACAGCCTATCAAAGACTTGCTGATCATGTTTTCTAGACTCAATATATATGGGTTTTTCAATCAGCACGGGCGCGCGCATTCATCTCGTATGATTAGATCCAGCTACAATAATCTAATACACAGCTGCGTTTGAAAAATCGACTTATCTGGATGAGTTTCACTGGCATTAACTCATCCAAGATTAGGCACCTGATCTCGGATGGTTTAAGCGACGTACGAAAAATACCCCCCAGGTGTTTTAGAAAAAAAAACAGCAGGCCAGGACCTTCACTAGCCAGCCTAGAAGAGGCTCACTCCGGATCAGCTTGCCCACAACAACTACTGTAACTGAAAGCTTCTGCCTGGCTAAGCCCAAAATGGGGAAACTGGCTTTTAAAATGCAAAATGCACTTCAAAGTCTTGTAATCATGAAGAAAGACACACATGCCATTAACAATATTTAAATGACAGAAAATGTTGTGTTTTTAAATTTATTTATGTATATTTTAATTTTAGCAAAATAAAAAATTATTCTAAGAAGTTAGAAAACATACACATAGTGTAACATTCAGGTGCAACTTAGTTAACTGATTTGAAAGTTGTAATGTTTTTTGTTATTTATTTGCTTCATCAAAGAGACAGATATCACCTTTTTGTTTTTTAAATATTTTGTCACTGTGGTATGTGAGACGTGTCATGGAGACTTGCTTAGACCATCAGGCTGTTGTTTGTACAAGTAGGAAAAAGCGACAACCATTTGCGCTGCCATTTAAGTCACTCATGCTGACTACCGAGGTTCTGTTTGCTGACAAGAGAAACCTTTGGGCATGTAAAAGAGGAAAATATTGTATGCAACATATTCAAGTTGAAATAACCTCTCATGTTAAAAAGGATCAGTGAACTAACTTGTAATTGAAATTGTCCAGAGTATTTCTCCATCTGTTTAAAGGACTGGGGATATGCAAGTGAGTGTCGGCTTAGGAAGGAAATTTTATAGTATTCGTTTATCCATCTATCCTCTAAACCCATGTATCCAGTGCAGGGGACATTTGGAGCCTATCCCATCTAGCAGTGGTGCAGGCTGGAACAACCTTAGGACAGATCACCACCCCAATGCAGTTTGAAAGACATACACACACATAAGGGGATGATTTAGCATTGCCATTTCACCTAACCTGCATGTCTTTGGACTGTAAGAGGAAACCTGAGGAAACTCCTGTAGACCCACATGCAAACTCCATGCAACACCCAGTCAAAATTACTGCTGCATTACTACATGCCTAACTAATTGATTAACATATTTACAATAACTGTGCCCTTAAAATTTGAGGCAACATACTCTATATCTGAGACTTTTAATGAGATGTCAAACAAAATGACATCTTTTATTGGCTAACTAAAAAGATTACAATATGCCAGCTTTCGAGGCAATCCCTTCTTCAGACACAGTACAACACCCTAGTACTGCAGACTTATTTTAGTAACATAATTCAAATAGCTTAGTTAAAAATTCAATAGCAATGAATTCCAAATAGCTCCAGAAAAATTAGTTTAATCACAGAATATCCATAAGCTTGGGCAATGAAGGAGGCACTATGTAGGTTTAAGTACCTGGACCACAATTCCTCATAATGACTTGTGACATAATAGCACCTCACCCTTAAAATAATGGTACGCACTTATAAGAATAGCGAGAAAAAAAATGACAAGTGTTAAATTAAAATAAAGGTGATAAATAAAAGCAAAACTATGCTGTAACTCAAAAGCACAATAAAAAATAAACTTTTCTCAGATAAAATATTCTCAGGCCCAGAAAAAATGAATAAATAGACCAGTAAATCATAACACCAAAGTCATGTAAAAAACATTTAATTATATTCTTTGTCAAGGGCCTGGTGGAGTACACCCTGGAGACCCGGATTTGCTCCATTTCAGGCCCATCTATCCCTAACCTTAGCAAAGAGCATCCATTATCCTTGGGTTTTCCACGAACAGTTCCAGATATACATGTGGGGCAAGGACACCATACTATTGCTCAAACCAGCTCAAAGTTAATCTATTTGAGGTACTAAAAATTTTTAATACAGTGCATTTGTCATTCATTTTCATTTTGATTAGTTTTCTGGTGATATCAGATTGTAGGCTGAGTGAGTGATACATGAGGTCATGCAGAAGATGTGCTAAATCAAGTGGTGTGGTTACAGCCAAAGTGGCATACTATAAAGTAGAGATGAAGGCATGGTCTAATCTTCAGTTGCATTTTTTGAATCTGTATCTGTGCATGATGTCCATCAAACCATAAGGTGACAATTTTGCCTTCCTACTCTTTTTGTTAAGCTTGCTGTCTTCAGTTTTTTTGTCTCTATATTATGACTAAGTGTAACTTTTTGCATGTGTATATCATGTTGCATTCAGGTTTCTGAGTTCCACAAAAAGACAGGCAGGAGGAACTGGGCAAAGAGCCACCTTTATTCTGATATTTAAAGCAACTGTATGGAACCTTTATTCAAACACACAGTACAACTTGACAAGTTCTTAGTTGTCTTGATCCAGGGGTGGTTACTTCATATTAAAAAATAAAAGGCACCTTCCTTGGGGGCATTCATTTGAAGGGAGGCAGGACCAGAATGTAAATGTAAATGGACAGAAGTTGAAATCTTACCTGGCTGAGAGGCCATAGTGGATGGTTTACATGGTTTACACTACCTCTCTTGTAGCTATCTATTTCTTTGCCCTCATCAGTTGAGAATTTGTTTTTGATAGGGTTACATGATTGTGATAAATTCTTACTGGGTTGAAACCATGAATGCTACTTCTTTATCTTACTGTGGTTTCATAAATAGATGTTTAATCCCACATTAATAAAATGGATAGCCTATGGAATAAACAAATCCATGGAGTTTAAATAGTATCCACATTAAGGGGGTGTTTATCACTATATTATAGAACAGCACCAATGGTGGTATTCAATAATTTTGTAAATATGAATTCAAGAGTCAATATTTATTAAAAACTGCTACAAATCACAATGCAATATTAGCATCAATGCCTAAAATTTCAATCGCCTCATCATGAAATGGCCTTTAATGTCTACTATCAAGAAACAGTAAATGTAGCTAATGCTGTACTCAGTCTTTCTACCACATTCTGAACAATAACTTGGCATCCACTGAAAAATCACATTTTATTCTGTTTTGTCATAGTTTATCATTACTGTAGTTAGAAACAATATGCCTTTGCACAATTGCACTTGATTTTTTCACAAATTTAAGGTTTTCCTCTGATTAGAAATATAATGTCATTGGTTAATTTCAGAGTTACCATCACATGTACAGAATGCATTGAAATTCCTATTTGCATGCTTGACCAACACACACCAGACCACTACTGTCTTTGAGCCCTATCACAAATTTCCTGCCATAGGTTATGTAAAATATAACATCACAAAATAGTAGGTAGTGGTGAGCAAAACAGCCAAATTTCTTTTTACATACAGTTTTATGAGATTGAATTAGTTTTACTTGTGATTTCACACAGTGAAATTGAATGAAAATGGTATTTTGTAGTTCTAAAGATTTGGGGGGTTTGTGTAAAGAAAGAAGCATTGCCTTTAAATGGTTTGGCAACATCGTGCACCTCTTTTGAATCTGTATACTTCTGAGAAATGGGTCCACATTAAAATAAACAAGGAATAACTGTCTTTTGAAAATTGAACATGGCTAAACACAACCCACGATGAGACATAAAGATGTACACTTAGACAAACACTGAAATCCTGTAAGGTAATAAAACTTATTCATACCAGGTGAGAAGAAAACGCTGTACCTGCAGTCTTAAATGAGATCCCACTTTGTGTGCACTGATAAAGGGGTCCTCCCATTAGCCCCAGCGCACTCCTGCAGTCTAATGGGAATAATAAATATGTATGTCCAATGTTGAAATGTTAAAAATAAGTAAATATTCAAATATATTCAAACGTCAGGTTAAAGAGTTCTAAGTGGTTCTACATGCATATTTTTTATTTTGACATCTATTTGTATGCTTCATTATTATTAATATTTTGCATTTTTGATGATAGTGCATCTGCAGAGCCTGCACCAATTAGAATTCTTTCATGAAAACATGATTTTCTGTGCATCAAAAGTAAAATGACCAAAGAGAAAAGTGTAACCGCTACATTTCACATGTCTGTAATGCAAATATGAAACCTATACAAAATCAGTCCTGATTACTTAAACATGTTAAACTCATTTGTTTCTTTAGTCCCCTGCACCCTGCCCACTTCTCCAGCAACTCCTGTCTGCTGTGTGCCTTTCTGTGGTGCGTGTTTCAAAAGCTTTGTAACTTTAAGTTCTTTGCTGTCTTTTACTTAAGATCATTCATCAATTAGCGAGTGTTTCCTGAAACCCTTCATAACCAGAGCAGTACTTATTTTCACTTGTAAATTAACAAGTTAACCGACCCAATCGTTATATTTAATGTTGTTCTTTATTTTGCTTTATTTTACTTATGCCTGCAGTTCTGCCACAAAGAAACAGAGGTCGCCTTAAGTAGATAACAAAAACAAATTGACAATCTTATTTGGACAATGCAATAATAACAACAATAATAACAAAATAATAATAATTAGAGGTTGATGTTGCAATATAATTATAAAATTATAATGAAGGCTATAATTATCGCTAAAGGGGCTCTTTGTAGTTTTATCACCTGTAGGCAAATGTACATTTGAGTACATAATTAGTCAACTAATCAAACTCGTTATGTAACCAGTCACATCTTCTAAAGTCGGAAATTGAATCTCCCCTTAGTACCAGCAATGACAATGGCAGCTGTCCAGGGAAATGTGCAACTCAAGAGGTGATGTTATTTGAGACAACAATGTCCAAGAAGCAAAGTCGTAGGTCTAAATGTTCTTGGACCATCTCAGTAATCAACATCTAATAGGGAAATGAAGGCTTCCCAATATTATACCATGCATACAACAAACTCTGACCCTATGTGACCAGGAGCAAGTCATTTCACCTGCTTGTGCTTTGGTTTGAAAAAACAAAAGATATGCTACCAAATGTTATAAGTTGCCTTGGATAATGGTATTATTCAAATATGTAAATAATAATTATAATTATTATTATAATAATAATACAATGCCTTGCATAACACTAAGATTGGTTTACATGCCACTGCAGGCATACCTGACATTATAGGTGCAGTGGATTGACTGCTCATTCCTGTTCGTTCTCCCAGACTCTTAAATCCCATGCATTCCTGTTGAAAAGGGTTCTCACCACTGAATGTCCTCATGATATGCAACCAACCATCAAGGACTTTTTACGGACATTGTAGACAAGGAGCCTGGGGATACACATGAAGCCTATATATGGTCCAACTCTGGAATGTGTCAGATGGAAATGGATGCTGCCTTTGCTGGTGTCTGGTTACATAGAGACAATGGGTATCCTTTTCATGAATGCCTGATAACTGCAGTGTCGAATCACCAAACTATGGCTGATGAAAGCTAGAACACTACAAGCCAATGCAGGCATACTTATGCAGAGTGAGCTCCAGGTATGAGGAAGGTGAAATTATGGTCCCCGCTCAAATCCTTCCATGAGTCCAAAAAAAACAACAATTCTTAATATTTTGCCATTTCCTATACGGTATACGTTGATTTAACTCCTCTTTTGTAAAGTGTTGTTTTTTTCCTGTTGCAGCTGACCATTGCTTTTTTCTCACAAGGAAGCCACATCACACTTTAATCCCATTTATAGATTTTCGACTAATAAGTTAAGTTAATTGTACCTACTACTCCAAATTTTAATTTGTTTATTTTGTGCTTTTTTGTGTGTTTTAATTGAATTTTTATTACTTTTTTTAACAATTGCACATGTCTGGTGTGACAATATAATATTTATTTGACAGCTGCAATACGTCTGATCAATTTTCCTGTTATCAACAGTCTGTTTTTCTGACGTTGACTCAGAAGAGGAGCCCAACAAGGAAGTATTCTGTTCTCATTCATTAAATGTCAGATAACAAAAGGCTTAGGGAAGCAATTGTAAACTCACTATTTCTTTACCTACGTTGTGCGTTATCTCCTTCGTTAAGATTCATTGTTTTTAGGAAACACACCCCTGGTCAGCTATATAAGTTCAGGCATGATGAGTATATGAGTTTCACAAAAGCAGTTAATGAATGTCATAAATGTTGCATTGTTGCATGATTTTTTAAAAAGGTGATGTTAAAGCTGTTATAATAATAAACAGAAAATCAGAAATATGGCAGTTATTTCCCATTAAGTTTAATGCGAAAGGAAGCCATCTTTTGTTTGCTGCACTGAATGCTTAACGGTTTTAATATATGTATGTCTACTAGGACTAGGTGTTTTAATCCCTTTGTAATCAGGACAGCATTGATTTCTTAGGTAGGACTGGAGATGTCCTCATGGATTTTCATCTGGCAGTGTTACTGCCTCCAGTACGACACATCATCAGTTGTATACCCCGGGGTCATTGGGTGTTTCGGCCTTTATCACAATACACCCTCGCCCGAGGACGGCCCACCACAGGCTGATCAGACCTGGGTGTGTGCCGCGCTGGAGGCTCCATGAGCAGCCCGTACAGTCTCATTCCGCTTCAGCCACAACCAATGGCTGCTTCTTTTGGCGGTATCTGCCAGTTCCTTTATGATCTTCCGCTGATCCTGCCCACTGATTCCTACCTCCTTCAGTCGCCTCGTGGTGAAACTAGCTACGAACCCCTGCAGCCCACCACCACTGGATGCACATACACTTTCCAGCCCCAGTCCTCCGCTTCATCTGCCAAGTTTGTATATCGCAGCTTTTTCCTTTCGAATGCCTCATCGATGGCTTCCTCCCATGGGACTGTCAGCTCCACAATGAACACACGTCGACAGGATTTAGACCAAAGGACCAGGAGGGTATTTTTCATACGTGGATTAGTCATTTAGCCGGATGTGATTGTTGATGATTTGACCTGATCCTGGATCTGTCGGTTTTTCGAAACTCTTGCTGGAAGTGTTGTCATAGCAACACATCCTAATCCTCAAACCTGCTCGGAGAAGGTTTGTTCTACGTAAACAAGGATTAGCTCACACATGTAATCAGTGTCTGTGAGTGGAAGTCATCCAGTCATGGCTTCACCGCTCATGAATGAGCGATCAATTGATATTGGTGCGCAAATTATAAGATGAGAATTTCATATAGAGAGGGATTTGCGCGATCGGCAAGATCCTTTATTGCTCCCGGAGGAAATTCTTTTCGAAAGATACCGCTTTAGCCGAGGGGGAATATTGTACCTCAAAGATTTATTAGCACTTTATATTCGAAGTCAAACTAGTCGAAGTCGGGCTCTCACCACCACACAGACAGTATGCATTGCTTTGAGGTTTTTTACAAGTGGCACTTTTTTATATACTGTAGGCGATGCGGAAAATCTAACTAAAAGTGCAGTTTGCAAGTCAATTCGTAAAGTCTGTTTGGCTCTGAAATATTTCCTTCGGGTTTTCATTGTGTTTCCTGGACACCTGCGTGTGCAGACAATAAAAGAGGCGTTTCATGCCATTGCAGGTAGGTAATACACAGGCTAAAACACCCACAGTTCCATGAAGAATCTCAATCAGCCTAACATTCTCATTACCAGGATTTCCAAATGTGATTGAGGCACATGGGACTGATCAGAGTGGAGTTTGATCAAACATTATTTGGAAAATGTACCTCTCCTCCTGATGAATAATCAGACACAGTATCTTCATCAAATATTTGACCTTCGTCAATATCTCGTTGGTCAGACACAGGTTCAAGGGATATGACATTCCCTGCAACTGACCCAACAAAAAATAGGGCTATATGGAACATACCTATGGCACACATGGAGGACAAATATATGCAATGACCATCCTTTACCTGAAATGAAGTGACCACTGCATCCTGCCACTGGTTCTGAGGAGGAGCTTCCCCCTGGAATGCCCTCAGAAACAGGGCGATGGGCATTTTGCTGGAGAGCCAACTCTTCTGCAGGGGTTAGGTCTGGACCGCGTGGACCTCCACCTGTTATTTGCTTGTCTGCCTTCTTATACCTTTAAAATTAATGTTTTTTATATTATATATGATTATTTATGTCAATAATTCTTTAAATAGTTACTTACCAATATTTACCAGTTTGAAGTATATTCTTGTACTTCACTTTAACCTGTTCCCATGTTCTCCTTGTGCTCACGTTTGATCTGGAATTATGACATATTAAATAATAATTAATCTGACACATAGGAAATGAAACGCTGCATTCAGTAAGTATAATGCACACTACTTAGTGTTTAATTTATCGGCCACTTTTTGCCACCCGTCTTTTTTGGTCTGGGCTGCTTTTGCAGTGTTACCCCTTGTGCATATTAAATCTTGAAATTCTTCATGTCCTTCAAATAAAAGGTCTTGTGCCACGTGTGTGAAAAAAAAAAATGCGCCCGTTCTTTCGTCATTTTGTTATAGCCTATCAAAGACTTGCTGATCATGTTTTCTAGACTCAATATATATGGGCTTTTCAATCAGCGCGGGTGCGCGCATTCATCTCGGATGATTAGATCCAGCTAGACTAATCTACTACACGGCTGCGTTTGAAAAACTGACCTATCCCGGATGAGTGTCACCGGCATTAACTTATCCAAGATATGGCACCTGATCTCGGATGATTTAAGCGACGTACGGAAAATACCCCCCAGGTCTGGCCGCAGGTTTGTTATTGCGATTTCAGGTGGGAATGTGAGTCTTTGATTTAGATCCACTTGCATTTCCCAGTCCCGGGCTGTATTCAGTGGACATGAGACTGGAGACGCTCTTTTGGCCGGCTGCTTCTCCCCCTCACGGAGAAAAGATATTTGTTGCCGAGAGGCAGTCTCATCCTCCAAGGGTATGGCATTGGTGGTTACCCTCTTAATCTCCAGTGCAGCTGCCAAGCTCCTCAACACTTGGTTGTGGCACCAGGTGTATCTGCCTTGGGTAAGGCTCGTCTTGCAACCCACCAAGATGTGTTTAAGAGTTACTTGGGCAGCACACTGGATACAGGCCGGATCCTCTCCAAACCAAAGATGCAACTTTGTTGGAGAGGGCAGGACATCGTACGTGGCTCTGAAACAACAACAGTAAATCAGGGATCTCGGATTCAAGAGTGAAACAGAACAGGATCAGAAGTAAAATGATACATTTAGGGTGCTGGAAAAGTGTTCAAAAGCCATTGTTAGTACACCTGTTTACTAGTAGAAAAATCAGACCATTTTATAAATGATAACAAACTAATAATGAATTAAAAAATGCTGGTTGTTTAAGTGACATGCAAAATACTACAGCAGTGTTTCTGGAGTAACACGATGCTGAAATGAGTGAGTGGTATACAAAAAAAATGAACTGTTCATTATCAATCGAGTGTCAGTAGTTGGCTTTGAATAAGAACTTATTCAAACAGATTTGAGTAGTGATGTTTGCTCTGACAGCCCTTATATATATTTATAACATTACACTGCAGCTGGTTGTGACACACAGAAGACCTCTAGGGGTGGGAGAGAGTGCGAGAGAGTCGAGAGAAGCGCATTGGGAATAGGAGTTTGAGCACACTGGCCCCGCTATAGGTAAGCCCATGAGGGGCATTAGGGAGGTGCAGCTGACATGATCCCACATAATACTAGGGAATAGATAAGGAAAGAGATTCCTTGCCATCTATTTAGAGAGAGAGGTCAGAAAGACTTGTAACAGGCTGTGTGATATTTTGGACGTGGGAGGTGCTCCAGGTCCCAAATAGTAACACATGAAGCTGAGCTTTACCTTTAACAGAGAAGGGAACTGGAGTGCTGCCAGACAGACATTGCCCAGTAACTGAACTGACAACTCAGGGGAGTTCTGTCTTACTGTTTTGGTAGCAAAAGTAGGCCGCCCCGAGACTTCAGCTGTATAAGCTATGCCACAGAGACTGTGGGTTAGTTGTTTTACTTCTTTTATTCTGTTAGAAAAATAGTGATCACTAAAAAACAAGTTTGTCTAATCTTTGTATGTAATTTTGTGTGGCATACATTAAGAATACATTAAGTTAAAGTTGTCTGATTTTGCTTTATGTCTTTAGAAGTTATTATTACACTTGATTTTTTCCACTATAAGAAACGGACTTCGTAAAGATCATTTTCTGCAGTTGTCTATTTTTGCAGAATTGTGACAAATCCAATCCATTTAAAATTAATGTCTTCAAAAAAAGATTGTGTGTAGAATAACAGAATAGTGGTTGTGGTTCTGCTTCCCAGCTCCTGGGACCAGGATTTAAATCCTGGCTAGATTATTCCATATCCACATTATTCCAGATTATTTTCACATCACAAAAAAGATTTGACCTAAGATTGAACTGATGGTGCAGCTCTTTTTAACAGATTAGCACTATTCAAAACATTAAAATATATTTTTTATATAAATTATTTTCCTAATATACTGTGCAGTAGTCATACTATGCTAAGTCGAACTATTTATTATATAGACTGTGAGACTTGCCCGGACACCACCAGTCGGAAACCACATCTTTATAAAAGTCACACGGTTATTTTCCATAAATAAACAGGTTTTACAGTCCCGAACACCACACACAATGCACACAGCTAATATCACCACAATAAGGGCTTCTCTCTCTCAGTCCTTGGCCGTCTGTCTCCTCCTGGGAGCTTTGTCCTGCAACCACTCCTGACTCAAGCTCCTCGACTGTATGAAGGCAGCCCCTTTTATTCCTGCCCGGATGTGCTCCAGGTGGCTGATTACGTCCTTCTGGCAGCACTTCCTGGTGTGGCAGAAGTGCTGCCCTTTACGCCGGAAGCACTCCGGGCATCCCTGGCAGGTTCCTCCGCCATTTTGCCAGGTCTGGCGGAAGTAACTATTTCCGGGTTCCTTGAGGTTTAAGGCGCCCCCTGGCGGTGGCCACGGGTCCCAACAGGTTAACCGTTTTTCCGTATTCTCCCGTGGTCCTCTCTTAATCCAGGGCGGTTGCCCTCTCGTTGCCCGGAAGCTATACATGCCCTCTTCCGGTCCTCCCAGTCATCCCGGCCAGGTAAGGACCCCAGCAATCTGCCACAAGACATATCCTAAAGAACATTTGCCCAAAAAACATACATTTGTCTGGCCAAGGACTAAATAAGGCTTTGAAAGTGCATCACAAGAGATACGGACTCATTTCTACTTCAAAGTGTTCTAGAATTGGCAGAACTCTGTTTTAAGTGGCTTAATCTTTCTCATTCTAGGGATGCTCATTTTACTTAAGATCTTCTTGACTGGAGACACCGCTGCATTAAGATGAATTCAGGATTATGTTCCAGAAATGTATCTATTTTTTTGTCATTAAGCATTATACAGCAGGGATCAAAAAATAATTCACATGTAGGTACACTGCTAGCATAAAGGGAACCAGTGAGTGGTTTAGTTGAGCTGTAATGGACCAGAGCACAGTTCCAGAAAATATCTTGGATTACACCCTAATAACCACTCTGTAAAACAGTGCTAAAACAATGTCTGTAGATTGTTCTCCCAATATGCAGATTGTAATTAGTTATTTCTGACAGCAGGAAAAATGATAGTAAAACAATGTGTCGCTAAAAGCCACTTTCCTTTTACTTTTTTGTTGCATAAACGTAAGAGATGTCTGTGATTTTTTGTTTAAAAATTGTCAACATTTTATCCCACATTACACCCTCTGTTGATGACCCTTCGGTCTCTCCTACATGTTCTGCTGTTTTTCATCGGTTTGAGCCTGTATCTCTCCCTTTTTTGGCAGAAGTAATTAGTCACCTAAAACCGATTACTTGTTGGTTAGATAACGATCCTGCTCGTCTTCTTTAAGATGGTTTTGAAGTGGTTGGGCCTAGCATTTTGTACATTATAAACTGTTGTCTTGAGACTGGTTGAGTCCCAGATTGTTTTAAACATGTTGTGGTGCAGCCTTAAAAAACCCAATTGTGATTTTACAGATTTTTTTCGAACTTCACACAAATCTCCAATTAACCCTTTCTTTCTAAAATTCTCGAGAAGTTTGCCTTTCTACAGCTGTAAACCTTTTTTAAATGAAAATGGCATTTTTTAAGTATTTCATTCTGGTTTTAAGTCGCAACACAGTACAGAGTCTGCACTTCTAAGGGTTCTAAATGTTCTCTTATTAGTAATAGAATATGGCTGACCTGTTGCTCTTAGATCTCACTGGATCATTTGATAAAATTAATCATGGTATCCTTGCCCATCTTGAGCAGTCTGTGGGCATTCAAGAAACTGCTTTGGATTGGTACAGGTCATACCTCACAGGCAGAAGCTTTTCAGAAAGCCTGAGCGATCTCTCCTCTTCTTCGGCCCCTCTAACCTTTGGACACCTCAAGGATCTATTCTGGGGCATATTCTTTTATTCTCTGTACATGTTATTATTATTATTATTATTACTATTATTATTATGTTTATGTTGCCTTTGGGTTCAATTTTTAATAAAAACATAGTATTTCATTTCATTGCTACACAGATGATACACAGTTACTGTATATCATTTACTGAAACAGATCAGATCCTCTTAGACCTTTACTGGAATGTCTGAAAGACATAAAAATATGGATGTGAGGTTTGGACCTACTGATTTTAATTGTGCTCCTGCAAGTAATCTTGACACTTTGACAACTTACTGTAAAACCTTTGCGAAAAATCTTGATATGATTTTTAATAATGCCCTTAAATTTGATAAACAAGTTAACTCCAATATTAAAGCTTGTTTCTATCAGCTGAGGGTATTAGCCTAAAGTCAAGCTGTTTCTTTCAGTAGATGATTTTGAAAAACTGATTCATGCTTTCTTGGCTTGACTATTGCAAAACATTAAACACTAGATTTAATCAGTCATCTCTTGCTCGTCTACAGTTAGTCCAGAATGCTGCTGCCAGGGTTCTAACAGGAACACAGAAACAGAATTACTTCTCTCCAATTTTAGCTTCTCTCCATGGGTTTCCTATTCGTTACAGGATCAAGTTTAAAATTTTATTGTTTGTTTTTAACTCCCTGAATGGTTTAGCCTTATTGTTTTCTTGCTGATCTCTTACACCCTTATTCTCCTTCATGGTCATTGAGGTCTTCTGACAAGAAGTTATGGGTTGTGCTAAAATTTAGACTGAAGCTTAGAGGGAACAATGCTTTTGCAGTAGCTGCCCCTAAGCTTTGAAATGGTCTACCTTTTTATATTAGGCTAGAACCAGTTTTGGGTACTTTTAAATCTCATTTGAAAGCTTTTCTTTTTGCCTTAGCTTTTTAAACTTATTTTATTTATACTATTACTTATACTATTTATGCTATTTATTTAATCTGTTTTGATCTATTTAATTTTATCTATATACGAGTATGTATTTGTGTATTTATGGAAGCTATATAGCACTTTGGTAACTTCTGTTTTTTTAAATGTGCTTTAAAAATAAATTGACTTGACTTGACATGACTTGAATTGAACCATGCATTTCTGGAAGAGTTCCATGGGTTTCATCAGCCATAATTTTAATGCTATATACAAGAACAAAGTTGGTTAAGCCAGAGGGTAAAATCTTGAGGAAGGGGGCAGTCTGAAATAATCAGACATGTAGTATTGAGCACTAGGGTTCCCAGCCATCCAAAATCATCCCGTAATTGTAAAGTAAATTCTGTTCTGTATTAAAGTGATAAGTAACATGATTTGTTACATATTTTCGTACACATTGCGCTTTAAACGTCTTGCGCAAAAACCTCACAGGGGACCCAACCCCCCGACACCCATGTAGTATCTATCAATAAAGCCATGTTTTTGAGGATCACACCTTGTCCCTTATTTCTCCAAAATCAAGAAGGCAAACCTATTGAGTGCACTTCAATAGTCAAAGCTTTAGTCAATCAGAGTGCCAGGAACACTTTTGTTGTACTTTCCTGTACCCCACAGAGCAGTGGAGCACAGAGCAAGAACAAATGAAGATGTAATGCTTGGTCTGTATGTTTAAAAGCAAACTTTTTGTTTTCATTTATATATGTAGTCTAATTTGTTTCCCAATAATGAACAAACTCTACTTAGCATGTTGAATCAACCAAAGATTTCTGCTTTGTAAAATCAGCATGAGTGATCTGGAGTGTACGTTATAAATTGACTATTGGTGTCTAGGGTATTCTATAGACATTACAGTCAAATCCATTTAATGTCACAATGTTTAATGCCACACTCTGCTTACCGTCACAGATGTTTCTTGTCCTGGCAAACTTCCAAAACAAGTATAAAGGATGAAATCTGCATAATGTCACTCTGCGTAATTTCAAAAATCACTTAATGTCAACAAGTTTATCTGCCCCATGGTAGAAATCATACAGCGAACATCACAGCATTACTGCTGGTTTTATCAGGACTGTTCATTAAAATACCCCATGTAGCCAACATCAATCTTCTTCTTCATGCAGTGTGCCATAAAGGGAACCATCTAATGTGATGGCGTCAGAAAACAACAGGACTCATGACGTTTAGTTAGCCATTTATATAACAGCTGCTGCAACACAATTGTTTATGTGGTAGGAAAAGTTGATGAGTTTAGGGACTAGACTTGATGTTTTTTAGTAGAATTACATAGATAGGACTGGAGAGCTTTATTGGGCTGAATGGCCTGTTCTAATCTAGACTGTTCTAAATGATAAAATAAACATTCTTAAAGATGCTGGAGTATCAGAGTAAACTAAAAGGCATCATACACAAGTCTGTTATTGACATTTCAACCATGTCATAGCTAGTTAGCAGCAAGAATTTCCATTCATCACTAGCAAAAGCAAGTTGCATACACATACATGTGAGCCTATACATGGACATAGCAGAGCCATTGATCATATAGTTTGGACAGACCCACGCCAGACAGTTTCCAATATGTAGACAATTGTATTCATTGGTTTCTAAAAGCAATACTAAAGAGATGGGTCTCTGTAAATGGAAATGTTTCAGTGCTTCACTTGTGGCATATGTTTGCAACATGTAGTCATACAAGAACAATATATTATACTTTATTTTGCAAAATTGTCTCTGTAGATTTACAGTAAAATATACTGATTAAAATTTAAATGTTATTCTTCCTGCATTTAATGAAGGCACAATTGGAGAATAATGGATAGATGGCCCATATAAACATGTTGTGTTCTGTTGGTGAAGTTTCTTGACTATCTATCGTATTATACAAGTTATACTATCAACAACTAAAAATACATTATGTGGTTATTTATGGGCGGCACGGTGGCGCAGTGGTAGCGCTGCTGCCTCGCAGTTAGAAGACTCGGGTTCACTTCCCGGGTCCTCCCTGTGTGGAGTTTACATGTTCTCCCCGTGTCTGCGTGGGTTTCCTCCGGACGCTCCGGTTTCCGTCCAAAGACATGCTGGTTAGGTGGATTGGCGATTCTAAATTGGCCCTAGTGTGTGCTTGGTGTGTGGGTATGTTTATGTGTGTCCTGCGGTGGGTTGACACCCTGCCTGGGATTGTTTCCTGCCTTGTGCTCTGTGTTGGCTGGGATTGGCTCCAGCAGACCCCCGTGACCCTGTGTTCGGATTCAGTGGGTTGGAAAATGGATGGAAATGGATGGATGGTTATTTATGTTGATGTCATGATGTATGTGCTCTGCCCTGTGCAAAATTGGTGAGCTAATCCCTACTTACTTGTATCTTACTGTAGTCTGACAGTTTACATATCTGCTAGTGACTTGTATGATATTGCAACCATTGTGTGTATCAGTTGAAATGTAGTTGCTTTGGAGACGTACCGATGTGCTGATGTCTTCTTTGCAAACTAAAGAGAAGTGGAAGAGAGATGCTGTGAGTTGTTATTTTCTGTGGTGTGAGAGTTAATTAAAAAATGCATTTTGCTCCTATAAACTTGTTTTTTGGTTGCCGCTAAGGCTGTGTGGGAATTTTTAAAGCTTTTTTCCATTTAGAAGGGTTTTTTGCTTATTTATTCACCCATCCAGGAGAAAAGCAGCTTGGTGCAGATACTTGTTACATGAACATCTCTGTGAGAACAGTATATAACCGGCGTTGTATCAACCAATAATTATAAGTAACAGAAACAGCAATTCCTTAGTGGGGAATAAAAGAAAAGCAGCAGCAGCTCACTTCAAAGTGCCAACATTAAGAAGCCATTCAGGCACAAGCAGCTGTAGGAGCAGGTAAGACAGTAAGAAATTAACTAGCAGTTGATATTCGCTAAGTTTTAGATTGAACAGTTCTTAGTGGTCAGGAAATTAAAGCAGTTAAGACGGCAACAGTGTAAGGGTTCATTAATACGAAGGAGTACAAATGGTGCAAGTGGAGAGCTTTTAAGTAAAGAATAAGAGGAGCGTGAAGTTCGGAGAACAGACAGAGAAAAGTAAAGTTAACCTATAGAAGAACAAACAGCAGGCAGTTGTAGGGGAGAAGATTGCAGGAGCTTAAGGAGCCAGAAGGTGTAAAATAACTGTAGCAATTCTTTAATGGCTTATTTTTTTTTTTTTAGTTTTGCCATTGTGGCGAGTGGCTGGGGGTGGTACCCAGCTGGGATGCCCAGGAGGACTGGAGGAGGGCATATGCCTTCTCCAAACCACGAGGGGGCAACTGCCCTGGTGGCTTTGGAGACTACAGGAACAGAGCTTAGAAGCTCAACCCTATAGGGGCCCGTGGTCACTGCCAGGGGCGCCTCAATGCCTATGGAGCCCTGGCCCTCAGCACTTCCACCACACCCGTAAGTGCTGGGGGGAAGAAGACCAGGGACACCCGAAGTGCTTACTGGTGCGCAGCCGGTACTTCCGCCACACTGGGGAGTGCCGGCGGAAGCTAATCGGGAGGCACCTGGATCACGTCCGGGTGATTATAAAAGGGGCTGCCTCCCTTCATTCGTTGGCTGGAGTCGGGAGTGGAGAAGACGAGGTCTTGGAGGAGAGGAGAGGAGTGGAGGTGGACCTGAGAGGAAGGCATTAGAAAGAAGGCCTGGACTTTTGGAGGAGTTTTGGGGTTGTATGCACCTTTGTAAATAGTAAATATGCAGAATAAACGTGTGTTGGGTGAACCATTGGTGTCTGCCTGTCTGTCTCCGGACCATGCTCCACACCATTTAAGGTAAATCATTGAATTTTAAAAAAATAATTAAAAAAAAAAAAAGTTAAGGCAGTTTTAGTAACCCAAGTCAAATTTTAATAATGAGGCCAGTGCAATGCAAGCCCTGTTGGATGTTGGACTTTTGAGACGACGACTTGGAGGAGCCAGTCTTCTATGAGGGCTACATCTCCAGGAGATGTCAGCTGATCCAGTACCTCAAGCTCAGGTTTGCTGAACTGGAGGAGGAATTAGCTGGCATGCAATATAGTAGGGAATTGGCAGATCTGGCCCAAGTTTTGTTTAGAGACATAGTGTGTTCCCCCAAGGTGGCTCGAGAGGAGATTCCAGACCAGACACGTAGAGATACTGTAGGTGGGTCATGGTGAGAGCAAATTTTGAGCAGATGCGACAAAGTCTAAGGAGGATAAACTGGGATAAGTTTTTAAGTGTGGAGATAGTCGAGGAGCAGTGGAACAGGTTTAAAAATTATATAATGCAGGACAGATGCATACCTAAATTTGGAATTTGTAGGAAATTTAAAAAAAACTACAGTGGGTTAATAAAGAGTTAAAAAAGAAGCTGCAAGGGAAAAAAACAGCTGTATAAGGCATATAAGACTAATAACTCCAATGTGAATCATAGGGCATATGAGAACATGAGGGCAACAATTGTGAACGATATTAGGGAGATAGAAAGGCAATTTGAATATTGCAGATAAGGCAAAAATGTCCCAAAGAGATTCTTTCAGTATTTTAGTAGTAAAAGAACAGTCAAGGAGGAAGAGAATTGCATCAGGAATTGTAAAGGGGAATTAAAAATACAGACAGTGAAATAGCAGATGCTCTAACTTGTATTTTTCTGAGGTCTTTACATGGGAGGAAGTAGATAACATCCCAGTGGTAGATGGGACTACTAAGGAGGTACTGAGTGATTTAGAAATTGTAGAGGGAGACATACTATTTAGATTAAGTAGAGAGAAATCAAACAGATCTCCATGACCAGATAACATTTACCCTATTTCTTAAGGAGGTTGAAAAGTACATACAGTATATAAACCCTTGACATATATTTTTAGGAAATTTCGAACACTGGAAAATGGCAAATATTATTCCTTTATATAAAGAGGGTGATTAGACAGATCTAGGCAACTATAGGCCAGTAAGCTTAATGTGCATCACAGGAAAATTAATGGAAGGAATTACTAAGGATGAGCACACATGGCAAGAACAGGAGTTTTTTGAACATACAGCATGGGTTCAGAAGAGGGCAGTCATGTTTTACTAACATGCTGGAATTTTATGATAAAACAACAAAAGGGTATGATCAAAGTGGAGCATATGATATTATTTATCTGGATATTCAGAAAGCATTTAATAAGGTGCCACATGAGAGGATGGGCATTAAACTAAAAGAAGTGGGAGTTCAACGTAATGTTTGTAGATGGGTGCAAAATTGTTTCAGACACAGGAAGCAGAGGGATATGGTGCGAGGAACCCTATTAGAATTGTCTGATGTTAAGAGTGGTGTTCCTCATGGGTCAGTGCTAGGGTTGCTGCTATTTAGATAGATAGATAGATACTTTATTAATCCCAAGGGGAAATTCACATAATTTTTAATATATATAAATAATTTGGGTAGGAATATATGTAACAAGCTGGTTAAGTTTGCAGATAATACCAAGAAAAACATAATTCGTTTTGAACTTATATAAAATCTTCTTTGCATCTGGTGCCACCAGCTTGTTCTTGGTCTTTGGACCCAGTAGTAGATTTTTACATTGCAATTTAAAGCGTGTATGAACTTTTACGTCATTGTTATGATTTATGTTGATTATTACATTATCATGAATTACATATAATGTTCAGTACAATTTAGCATTTTTAGCACTTTGCCCATGGAACACAAATTAGAATTTTATAAATGTTCATTTACATTTCTGCTTTCAATAATCATTTAAGCATTTGTCATTTATGTTGAGAAATCTTTTAATATTGTCCTTTTGTGGCTCCACTACATAATAATAAGTTGATATACCTCCATTTTGTATGATTTTTTTATGGCATTACTTGTCCACCATTTTTTCATTACTGATGCTGACAACCTAATACATTGCGAAATGTTGTGTCTCCCTCCTGTGTCCAATCTTCCATAACTCCATTCATGCGACACCAATGATCTTTTTTTCTTCTGCATCCTCTGCCTGCACATTTATGTCACTAGTACCATCTCACATCACCCACTTGGGGTTATAGGTATCACAATCTGCACTCCCTCTCCCCAGCTCGGAGAGTTAAGCCAATTCAATCCAGAGATTACTGGAACCAAATATTGTACTGACTGCAAAAGAGAAGCAGCAGTTGAATTTCAAACAGGAGTCAGGAGATTGAGAAACTTCAGGGAGAAGTTAGCTAAAGTAACTAATTGGGAAGGCAGCAACTAAATAATAAAAGCACAGGATGTAAGACTGAAATTGTAGCCTGCAAGGATATTGGAACTGAGCCAAATCAAAAGATGTAAATTGAGGAGAGGAACAAGGGGTAAAGCATTGCATGTGAGGCATCACAGGATGCAACCTGCAAAAACAGTCCCTCCAGCAAACAACCAATAATGTTAAACTCATAGAACAGCAGCATCTCCAAAATCCCCAAACAAGTTAAAACATTCCATGAGACCAAGGATTTGCCTAAAAAATGTAAAGGAAACATTAGATCAAGACACCTACCCTGGTCAATGGAGTTAAGAAGTGGAGTGGGTGTCATAAGTTCTGGTCTTTAAGTCCTTGAGCATCTTTCGGTCTTTCACTTACTCAGTTATTTGTTCACATAGGCCGTCAGTACGACTTCTGTCTCCCTCCTGAATCTGTATAATCTTACCAGAATTTTAATGACAAAAATACTACTGTATGTGCTATTTGTTCACCCCAATTCAACAGCCAAAGAGCTCTGGACAAGCAGGCACAAGAGAAAGTATAAGAGAAGCCAAAACAAACAGATATAATCTTGAATCTATGCTCATCTTCTCCATTGATTTGTTGATCTATTTAGCAAGAGCATGACTGCTATCCAGAAAAGTGGCAAGTGTACCATCCTCAGTAAAAAGGGTGATTGAGCTGCAAAGTTCTTCTCCATTTCTGTCTTTTTCCTGCAACTGATCCCTCTGCCTGAGGACCAGTGGACTAGGGACCTTTGGGAAGTATGTTTCTTACAAGTGTTTGTCTATAGATATTCACTGGCAGCACCACCACAGGGTCATTGTGCTCTTTGGAGATTGTTCTGTAGCTGGAGTCTGGCTGCTGCCCTTCATCGCCTTGTTACAGCTATACCAGCCCCAGCCTCTAATTGACCAGCTTCTGCATTCACTATGTCACCAGCATCTTCGATGGTCATCCTTGCATTAATGTAAACTTGGAGAGATAATTTGGCATTAACACCACTTATCAGTATGAGTTATGATCAGATCTGTGCTTGTGTGGCATGTGTGCCAGTAACCCACAGTTAACTTACAATCTGCTGCATTCATTTATAAAGGTTCTGTATAACCTGTTACTTCAGTTCAAGAACTCGCCTTTCATTCTGCTCTGAGTGGTGTGTTGATGGTATTTTGTTAACTGTGTGCTGCCAGAAGAACTTTACTGTGGATCGAATTATTGTTTTTTGCCTCAAATGTTCTGCTGGTTAAATATTCCTGTAGAGTGTTCTGAACAAATATTTAGATTGAAATGGTATGGATATGTGATGAGAAGAGACAATAATTATGTGAACAAAAAAGTGATGGGAATGGAAGTGCAGGGGAAGAGAAAATGTGGAGGCCAAAGTGAATGTGGATAGATAAGTAAAAGAAGATATTAGTAAATAAGAACAATTTCTTGCCCTTGTTCATTAATATAATTTTAACATAAACTAACTGTGTCACCTGGCTTTGCCCAGGAACATTTCTGAATCAATGGGCCTTAGCTATTGTGTGTCACTGGTTAATTGGATGTATCAAAAGTATTATGTAACTTAAGTACTTTTCTGTATACAATGTTTTATTTATTTATTATTTACTTTGAGTAGCTTACTGTTGAGCATCCTACATACAGTCCTTGGTTCTCTTGGTGAGAAAGAGGTTGCAGCAGAACTCCATATGAAGGCAGTATTCAGCAGTGTTACAAAGGTAACTTAAAGTTAATTCATTCAAAGCTAAAAACTACTAAAAATATCAACACTCCATTAGTATCAAAACCTAAAATTAGTATTGCCCAGTGCACAGAGGATTTGAATAAATGTCTAAAAGCCAAAAAAAAATTACTAATTATTTTTACTCACTCAAAAGCCAGCCAACATCTCCATCAGTCATAGAAAAAGTCTCACTTCATTGTGTTCAATCATTAGTTAATTTGCATTGTTTTTTTATATCCTTTTTTGTTTCCTTTTTGTTTGTTTTTTTTGTTTTTTTTATTCAAAAAGCATTGAATGAGTCTCTCTCAGATTTGTGCTAATAAATCGGTACCGCAAGCGAACTATGATACTTAGCATGATCAGAAAGTCGCAAAATCAACAGAATGTTCAAGCAAATTATAGAAAAAACCCAATCTAAATCCGTTAAGTACTGTAATTCTCTCGTGAAAAGCAGACAGACATACAAACGGGTCTAAAAATCTATAAGAAATTTTGCGCTTGGACCACGAAATTTTTAAAACCGTTTCTTAGCGAGCACCTGTGGACCAAGGGTAACCTACATTCCAAATTCCCAAGTACTCAAGGTTCGGGAAATTTCATGATGAGTGAGTCAGTGGTATTTGGCTTTTATACATATAGATTGGCTACTGCATCCAAGAATTATTATGCTGTCTTGTCTTCTGAAACTTTGGTTTCTCATTCCGGGTGTACATCTTTTAGTAAACTTCAAATAACCTAAGTTGCTTCTTAGGATCTCTTTTTTTAGAGCTCACATTTTGGTTATATATATATAAACTTTTTAAAAGCTTGTGTTAGTGAAATCTGTGACTCTGACTACCACTGTAACTTCCAGCAGGTTCATATTATTAAGATCTCTAGCTATTTAAACTTTTTTGGTTATTTTCAGTATCTATAGCAGTCTGGATTTGGACAGTAGTGTCTACTGTACGACTGCATCAATTATGGAAGCTGATCATATATCGTAGTTTCATATGTTGGTGAATTTAATGCTTACCAATGGCAACAATTGAAATCTTCATCTCCAACTGAATGGCATCGGCTTGTTGCTTTGGACTTTTCTCAAATGAGCAATTAGTGCCTGGGTTAACATATGCTTCTGAAAGTTGTTTTGATCTCATACTTACTGATGTACCTGGGGCTGTTGCTGTTAATGTCGTATTCCATTTGGGTACTTCCAATCATACAAATATCTCTTTAATATTATGACTAGTTTCTCTCTACCAAATGTAGTATGTTCTCAAAAAATTCACTTAAAGTCTTGTGCTAATTAAATTTTTATTTATCAAGATATCCGTTATATAGAGTAAGGATTCACTTAGATTTATTGAACAAATTCAACCTAATCATTTCTGTAGGAATTCCATCAAAAACCATTAAGAGATATTCTCAAGGGAAAATCGACTTTAATGAGGATTGCTGGAAAGTTTTTAATGTTAAGAAGACAACTTACTGTATCTCCAGTTGAATACAGTAGAAATCATGCCCAGTTGTGTTGGCAGAAGCATGTTTACTTTCTGGGTGAAGCTAAACAACTTTATAAAGTTGCTCCAGCTGAATATGACTTTTTTCTCACAGTATCACTGGAGTTCCCCAACTTCATAAGTGGTGGTCCACATTAAAAGCTTCTCCCCAACTTGGTAAACCATAATGGTTCTGCCATTTATTCTTCTTTAGAAAGTGAATAACTTTTTGCATCTTCTTTTCAGAAGAAGCAGTCTGATCAAAGATTGAACTCACTACTATTTGTTTTATATATTGGCTTTGGCCATACTAGCAACCTAATTTATATTTTCCATCCATCCATTATCCAACCCGCTATATCCTAACACAGGGTCACAGGGGTCTGCTGGAGCTAATCCCAGCCAACACAGGGCGCAAGGCAGGAACAAATCCCGGCCAGGGCGCCAGCCCACTGCAGGGTAATTTCTATTTTAAGTACAGCAAAACACAATCTAATGAAAATCATCCTGTTGTTATGTCACTTTAAATGGGTGTTAAACTGAGAAGATCCTTATAGTACAGCTTCTGCTAGTGAATCAAAGAGACAGGAATTGTCCAGGTGAAGCCTCGGTGTTCTGAAGTAATGAGAAGTCAAGCCAAATGACACCTTTTATAGGCTAACTAAAAAGATTACAATATGCAAGCTTTAGAGGAAGCTCAGGCCCCTTCTTCAGACAAGATGTAATTGACAGCCTATAAAAAGTGTCATTATGCTTGACTTCTCATTATATCCATAATGGTTAACACAGTACAACACCCTAGTACTACAGTGTTCCACAAGAAAAGAGAAATGGACCTTCTCATGCTCTTCCAATGGTTGGATTAATTGCTTTCTTTTTTGAATGTCAGACCAACAGGATTAAGAAATTAATGTGGGTACATCCTGGAAAAAAATATGACATCTTAAAAGCTTCTGTCAGACCCCATTATTTGTCGGTAAATCTTTTAATATTTTTATTTTATTAATTTTCATTGTAATCATTCCATACAAACAGATCAATTTATAACCCAACAAATTTGAAGACAAATCAAACCCCACCCATGAGAAGGAGAGCTTAGCTAAAGGAAAATTGCTTTAGGCTTTTTAATAAGGCAACATTAAACAAAAGAAAGGGAGAAGTAAATATCTATGTAAATAAGAGATGGAGAAGGGAGTTAAATGCAATAATAGTTATTTCTCTTATTCTAAAATAATATTGATTAAATCCTGCCATGTTTTGAAAAAATGTTGTACAGATCCTCTAACTGAAAATTTGATTTTTTCCAATTTCAAATAATATAAAACATCGGTTTCCCACTGACTTATAAGAGGAGAATTAGGATTCTTCCAATTTAACAAAATAAGTCTGCGTGCCAAAAGTGTAGTGAATGCAATCACAGTTTGCTTGTCCTTCTCCAATTCAAGTCCGTCTGGAAGAACACCGAACACAGCTGTTAATGGGTTAGGAGGGATTGTGATACCAAGGCTGTCTGAGAGGCACTTAAAAATTTTTGTCCAAAATGATGTTAGTTTAGTGCAGGCCCAAAACATGTGACCCAGTGAGGCAGGAGCTTGGTTGCAGCGCTCGCAGGTTGGATCCTGCCCTGGAAACATTTTGGACAGTTTTAAGCGAGACAGATGAGCTCGATATATAATTTTTAGTTGAATAATTCTATGCTTTGCGCATATAGAACTCGAGTGAATTCTCTGCTTTGCTACCTTCCACTCCTTTTCTGATATATTGATTAAGAGATCTTCTTCCCAATGTCCTCTTGGATCTTTGAAAGGTAGGGACTCTAATAAGATTTTATATATTGCGGAAATAGTGTTTGTTTCCTCGAAATTGAGCAGTATTTTTTCCAACATTGTGGAGGGTGCAAGGTGGGGGAAATCGGGCAATTTCTGTTTAACAAAATTTCTAATTTGAAGATAGTAAAAGAAATGTGTAACTGGGAGGTTGAATTTTGAACGTAATTGTTCAAAAGATGTAAATATGTTGTCTATATAAAGATCTCTGAGCATTTTAATCCCAAAACTTTTCCAGGTATTAAAAACTGGATATACTTTTGAAGGTTGAAAGAGGTGGTTCTCTTGCAGAGGTGCCACTGATAAAAGATTTTCCATCTTAAAATGCTTTCTAATTTGGTTCCATATTCTGTGTGAGTAAAGCACAATTGGGTTATTAGTATATTTGCGATAACTTTCATTTTTTGGAGAGCAGAGCAGGGAATATAAAGAAGTACTACAGGATTTTACTTCTATTGCAGACCAAGCCTGTGTATGTTCATTTATTTGTGTCCAGGTTTTTATGGCTTGTATGTTTGCTGCCCAGTAATAAAACTGAAAATTAGGTAAAGCCATGCCACCTTCTGCCTGAAATCTTTGTAGGGTCGCTCTTCGGATACGTGGGTGTTTTGAGTTCCAAATGAATGAGGTTATTATTGAATCTAACTGTTTAAAAAACGATTTATTGATATATATTGGAATGTTTTGAAATAAAAAGAGAAGTTTAGGAAGGATATTCATCTTAACAATGTTAATTCTTCCGGCTTGAGTGAGATGAAGGGTTGACCATCTATGCAAGTCTTGCTTAATTTTTTTCATACAGACGCCAAAATTTTGTTGATAAAGAGCTTTATGTTTACTTGTGATATTTACCCCTAGGTATTTAAACTGATCTGCTACTGTAAAAGGTAGGGTGTCTAATCTAATATTATATGCTTGTGAATTAACTGGAAAGAGTATACTTTTATTCAGATTAATTCTAAGACCAGATATCTTTTAAAATTCTGTTAGTGCTGTTAAAACAGCGGGGACAGTGTTTTCTGGGTCTGATATATATAAGACCATATCATCTGCATATAGAGAAATTTTCTGTTCCAGTCCTTCTCTGACAATCCCCTTTATCTGATAAGAATTTCGGCAGTGAACCACCAGTGGTTCAATAGCGATTGCAAACAACAGTGGCGACAAGGGACATCCTTGTCTGGTACCACGTTCTAGTTTAAAGTAGTCTGAGCAAATGTTATTAATACAAACTGAAGCTTCTGGATTGGTATACAGTAGTTTGATCCAAGCACAAATATTCGGGCCAAACCCAAATTTCTCCAATGCAATCAAAAGGTAATTCCATTCGATCATGTCGAATCCCTTTTCTGCGTCTAATGATAGTAATATCTCTGGGGTGTTTGATTTTGCTGGTGAATATATAACATTAAACAAGCGTCGGAGATTTGAAGATAGGTGTCGGCCTTTAATAAATCCAGTTTGATCTTGTGATATTACCGAGGGCAGCATTTTCTCCATCCTTGTAGCTAGGATTTTTGAGAGTATCTTAACATCATTATTCAGGAGTGAAATTGGTCTATATGATGCACATTGTAACAAGTCCTTATTTTGTTTAGGAAAGACGGTGATTAATGCTTGTCGAAATGTTTGAGGTAGTATTTGGTTGTCTCTAGCTTCTGTAAATGTTGCCAATAAGAGTGGAGCTAGCTGAGTGGAGAATTTCTTATAAAACTCTACGGGGTAACCATCAGGGCCTGATGATTTCCCGCTTTGTACTGACTTTATAGCGTCTAGTAATTCTGTTAGCGTTAGAGGTTTATCCAGTTCCTCAGCACTTAAAGCATCTATTTGTGGTATTTGTGAATTATCCAGAAATGCATTAGATTGTGTGTTGTCTTCTTTGGGCTCAGTGGAATATAAAGACTTATAGTAATCTCTAAATGTGTGCATTATTTTATTATGGTCGATGATTTCTTCTCCATTCTTGTTGGTGATTACTGGTATTGCATTGTGAACTTCTTGTTTATGAATTTGTTGAGCTAAAAGCTTATTAGCTTTTTCTCCGTGTTCATAGTAATGCTGTCTAGACTTATAAATAAGTTGTTCAGTTTCTTTAGTTGTTAAGATGTTAAGTTCTGTATGTAGGGCCTGCCTTTTCCTGTGGAGAACTTCATTTGGATGCCTGGCTTGTTCTTCATCTATTCTAGTAATTTCATTTCTTAGCTCTGATACTTTCTTGGTTTCTAATTTATTTCTGTGGGAAAGATATGAAATAATCTGTCCTCTTAAGAAGGCCTTTAGAGTTTCCCAGAGTGTTCCTGCAGAAACCTCTGTGGACGTGTTTGTCTCTAGGAAGAAGCTGATTTGTTTGGATATAAATTCTGTACAGTTCTCGTCTGCCAATAAAAGAGGGTTAAGATGCCATCTGCGAGGTGAGTGTGAGGGGCTTATTGATTTTAGCTCCAAGACTAGAGGGGCATGGTCAGAGATAACAATTGTGTCATATTTGCATGATTTAATTGTAGGCAGGAAATTATTATCTATAAAAAAATAATCAATTCTTGAGTAGCTATAATGCACTGGTGAGTAGAACGAATATGTTCTTGAGTTTGGGTTAAGAAACCTCCAGGGGTCTGATAAGTTGTGATCATTCAAAAACTGTGTAATTATCTTTGCAGTATTAGATGTCGTCCCCCCTGTCACAGGAGTCCTATCTAAGAGTGGATTTAAAACACAATTAAAGTCCCCAGCCATTATAATTTTATGAGTGTTCACATTGGGAATGGATGCAAATAGATTTTGCATGAATTCCTTATCATCAACATTGGGTGCATAAAGATTTATCAAAATCATTTTACTGTTATATAAGTTGCCCATGACCATCACATATCTCCCTTCAGGGTCTGACACTACATCTGATGCTACAAATGGAACTGTTCTGTGTATGAGAATTCCCACTCCTCTAGTTTTCTTTATAAAGCTAGAATGGAACATTTGGCCAGTCCAGTCTTTTTGTAGTCTGAACTGATCCTTGGTTAGTAAGTGGGTCTCCTGTAAAAATACTATTTTAGCATTTAAGCCTGTTAGGTGAGAGCATACTTTCTTTCTCTTTAATTCGTGATTCAGGCCTTTAACATTCCAGCTCACAAAGTTAACTGTCCCATCATGGAGACATTGATTCTGAGTTTTTAATGTCATTTATAGTTTTAATTGGTAATATGGCAGTTTTAATCTTAGTTTCAAGATTCCCCATGAGTTATTGCATTTTAGCCTATTGTTGCATTTTTATAATTATAAGAATTACAAGAATAGATTAGATATAACCTGCTCTCCTTCTCTCCCCCCTTTATCCCCCCACCCCCCCATTTTGCCTCCCCACATGAGGCTAGATCCCACTTCGCGATGTTCCAGTCCTCTGACATACGAAGAGACAGAGCACGTCCAAAACAAAACAAACCCCACCCCGCAGCGGCGTTAGAGAATTAAAACAGAGATATCTTTTGCAGTTAAATTCTTAATACTATCTGCCGAAGATGTTCTCATTAACAATATTTAAGCTTGAAATAATCTTCAGCGCTTATAAATTAAGATATTAAGATTAAAAGAAAAAATAAATAAATAAAGAAAGAAAACAACCCTGGGAATGATTTTAAAAACTAGTCTAGGATAAACCTGGCAATTCCTACTGTAATAGTATAATGGTAATAGCATAAATAGTAGAAAAAGCAATAAACCAAGGGTATGAAGTTAAACAGTCTACTTTAAGGTATAGTAAAATAATAAAAAAAAAAAGAAGAGAAAAAAAAAGAAAAAAACGAATCCTACTTTAAATTACTTTCACATTTTCATACTCACGTCTATAACTCTATAACTCTACAACTCTGATTAAAACATAAACATATAAAGTCCAGATAAAGAGAAAAAAAAAAAAAAAAGGGATGTATAATCATAATACCAGTCTCTTTAAACATGGATCCAGAGAGTAGATTATAGGTCCTTCCCGTGCCTTGATAGAATACGGCTCCTTATTAACTTTCAACTTTTCAACTTATTAACTTTCAAAAAAGTGTCGGAAACAGCTTCTTTAGTTCTTTTTCAGCTTCTTCTTTGCTTAAGAAAATATGATGTTGATCTTGAACTTCCACTTTCAGTTTGGCGGGATACAAGAGGCTGTATTTGATATTGGCTTTCCGTAGCAACTTTTTAATGTCGATGTAGGATCTGCGTTTTGCAGCTGTTGATGGTGAGAAGTCGGGAAAAATACGAATAAGATTATTTTCGAATATAATCTCTTGCTTGCGTCTAAGAAGTGCCATCACATCAAGCTTACATCGTAGTCGCTTGAAGCGGACAATAAAAGACCTAGGTTTAAAGGCGCTTGGTATCTTTGTGCGATAAGCCGTGGCTATCTCAATGTCGAGTTTAAAGTCATCTCCAATTATTTTAGACAGTAATTCTACTGCAAATTTCACTGGGCTTGAGCTTTCTCGTTTCTCAGGTATACCCTCAATTCTTATATTATTTCTTCTGCACCCATCCTCCAGGGCTGCAAGTCTGTCTCCAAGTTTTTTGCATTCCGAGTTCGCAGCTGTGGTTTTTTCATCGGCGTTAGATGCCATTTGTTCCGCTGTTTCCACTCAAGCCGTGAGTCCCTGCTTAACGTCTTCCAGCTGATCTGAAACGTCATTAATCTGGTCATCAAGCCTTTTCAGTTTGGAATTAGTGTTCCACTAATTTCTCCAACATGCCTTTAAAGTTCACGTCAAAACGTTTAAATAGACGCGTTTCCTTATCTTTGTTATCCTTCTTGAGCTCAATGGTCACCTTCTTAAGATCATTCGTGTTATCTTTCTTAAGCTCATTCATGGCCATAACCATGGCAATGGCCAGTGTAGCGATCATCTCTTTCAGTTCGGACAGTTCGCTTCGGCTTTCGTGCTCCGCGAGTGGAAATGCAGCTCCTGTTACAGGCTCGCGATGAGTAGATGAGAGCACGTCCTGCAGAGCCCTTTCTAGTCTCGAATGATCCTCAGAAATCGGCGATCCGTCGCGACCTGTATCACTTGCACCTTCACTCCCATTTTCACTCTCGACTGGAGACGATACAATGGAGCGGGGTCCAAGGAATTCTGCGCATTCGTCTGCCTGTTCCAGGTCAGTCTCCGTGAGGCCATACCTTGCACTTGCACTCAGGCCGGAAGTCTGTCCAGACTTTGATACAGCTTTAAGTTTCTTTTCCGGTTCTTTCTGACTTTTCTTCTTGTTACTCATGCTTGTATATTGTAGTGGAAGTTCCTTGGTCGGGTTAAATACAGGATACCTCTAAATAATATGAAATACATGGGAAAATAAAGCCGCTGCTAGCGGAGCTCTGCTTCAGACGTCCATCTCCTATAAACGGACGAAACCGTTCAGCTAATGATAAAGGCATTGGGTCTAGAAAAGAATGTCTCTTCCAAAAAGATCCTGTGAACTTGTTAATTTTTTTTGGGTGGTACTGCTCACCATTGGAAAGAATTTCAGCTAGACTTTGAACAAAGTCAAAGTGCATCAATTCCTTAAATTAATTATGTTTATATATTAATTTCGCCCCCTGTCTTCCAGGTCAAGTAGCTTTATTTTGAGAGCAGTGATCGCTTTATTTAAGACATCAATCTCCTTGTCATGTATAAAACATAATCGTCTGCAAATTGGTCACCTTCGGTTTAATACTGGTCATTTCTGCCCTAAAATCAGAAAATTGGGCTGAGCATGTGTTTGTTCCATCAACAGATACCCAAGAAGTCCCTGATCCCTGTAAGGTAAAGGCTTCAGAATGGCTTCAACAAGACAAGTTTTCCATCATGAAGAATGACTGGGTAAGAGCAACAGATTGTGATAGTATGTTACTGAAGGAAGGCATCTGTATTAAAGTGGATTGAAAGACCATGGAGGTTCAGAGCTCCCACACTAAGCCCCCATCAAAAACTACTGATCTTACTATTTGTTAGGAAAAGTGGAATTTGGTTGTTTTATCAGGTACCATTCCCCATCCTTGGCAGGATACAACAACTTGTATACCCTTATAGGCCTTTTTTGGTAAGAATTGATTTTACTAACAGAAGTCCATAAATTACTCTCTGTCTTAGTCTCACTGTCTGATTTCCATTCTTTAGTGAATAGTCCAACTGCTTGGCCTACTCAAGTACAGTACTAAAGTGGATTCAAATCAACATGCCACTTTCCTTTACATAGAGTCTCTTTATACCATCTTTCTATATATTCATATTAACCAGCAGCATGTAAATATCATTATCATAATGTCTTGGCAGGTCACACATTGATCAGAAGTGGTTTGCCACACAGTTCTCATTTGGTGCTAAATAAACATTCACTTTGATTATTAAATTTCTAAATTAGATCCTTTTTCAGTTTTGTTATAATCACGCCAGCCTCTCTCCCAGTGTCCCATTCTTATCATGAGGGCACACCCACATCTACATAAAATGTACAATGGGAAACCTATCACCTACCTTCCTCTCTTTCCATGTTATAACAAGTAAGCCATGAGATGTTCCAAATCACTCACCTGAAGGCCACATATGTAACATTTCCACATTCACAAAAAATCCTTCTGTGTACCATTTGCTTAAATTGCCGCTAAAGAATTGTGTTACTTTGGATGAAATATTTTTTCTCAAAATACTTAATGTGCAGTATAAAATAAGGCATCTATATAACACGTAAGGTGCAAATTAGAAGCTATGAGAAAGAAAGGCAGAAAATGCTCTTTCAAAATGTTTTCCAAACCAATTATCAGCTATTACAAGGTGAAAAAGACATTCTTTTGAACTCTATGTTCATGTCAGTAATTTTGTAGCTGTTTATTAATTTAGGAAAAACTGTAAACAATTCTACAGCATCAAGTTGTGATATATAACACTAACCAATAATCTCTCTCTCTCTGTATATATATATAGAGAGATATATTTTGTGGTGGACGTCTGGGACACCGCTGAAATGGAAGGATTTGGGAAAGTAGCTTTTTCAGGACACTGCCTCCCCCAAAATGCTAGATGGCAGCTCCCCTGGGGCCTCATGTATAAACGGTGCGTACGCACAGAAATGTTGCATACGAACGTTTCCACGCTCAAATCGCAATGTATTAAACCTAAACTTGGCGTAAAGCCATGCACATTTCCACGGTACCTCATACCTTGGCGTACGCAATTTCTACACTCGGTTTTGCTGACTGGCGGCACCCAGTGTCAAAGCAGTGCTACTGTTCCTGTGTGGTTACCCTTTCTTTCTTAGCTCCACATTCCTGACGTGGCTTTATAAATACATTGAAACTAACTGCATATTGTTTATTAGTGTAATGCATCTGATTGTAATTAACCTGCAGCAATATAATGGTCCAGGGAATAGCCATAGTATTCCAAATACCATAACTCTCACTGCATCTTCTTCTTTCAGCTGCTCCCGTTAAGGGTTGCCACAGCATCTTTTTCCATATTACTCTCACAGCACCACTCAGAGTATTTATATCACTGTATCTGAGTGGGGAATCACAGCAGCAGCTGATCGGAAAGAGAATTATCGGTATACAGCATGAAGCAGACGCTACCTGAGCCATGGCAAAACACTTTAGAGACTTCCCAGTACGGACTTCGCGGTTTAGAAAAAGTTTCATCCCAAGAACTCTAAACACACTCAATCAGTCCATCAAGTGCTCCTTGTAGAACTGTTTACTTATAAGTACAATTACCTCACTGTAAACTTGCACTACAGTTATAATATTGCACAACCTGCGCCACTTTATAAAGCGCGTATTTACATATGATGACGGTATTCATTTTTAAGATGAAATGCAGCAAAATATGTTGATTATATTATACAGATAAAACTTTAACTTCATTTAAATAATCTGTATTGTTAATAATTAAACATGTGAGGGCACGGTGCCGCAGCGCTACCTAGTTCATGGATTGTTCCTGCATTGCGTTGTATTCTTGCGCTGACGCGACACTGGAAAGATAGACAGATAATTAAACATGTACTACGAAGATATTTCAATGTTCCTTAAAAGTTTTGAATAATCGGCGTTCTAAGCTTACAAATGGCTTCTACGTCTTGTCACACACGTGTGTTTAGGAGACAGCTAAAGGGCTTAAATACAGGTAGTTCCATGCCAGACCAGGGGGGGGCGGAGTGCACTAATCTTCCCTCTCGATCTTTTGCAGACCATTCTAGGGAAATCCCACCCGGCTCTGGGGCAGCCACTGACGTCACTTCTGGTTCCGGTCGGGATGACATCACTTCCGCTACTGGCCTTTAAAGCTGCCATCTTGCTACCTGGAAGTCAGTTCTGTTTTGGACTCGGTGGTGTGAACATGTATGCCAATTTTGATCGCTTTTGCAGCCGTAATGGATTAAATGGGTGGCTGCCCCAAACCTTCTCGATGTCTTTTGGTCGTTTTTCTGACAGTGGCGTAGTCGGCAGGAGGGAGGAATCCCTGAAGAGAACGGGACCGGACCTGAATCATGTCCAGGTGGGAGAGTACCTGGGCCGAGCTTTCGGGTGGGGAGTGCGTCTCGGGTTTCGGAAAGAACCGGTGCAGACTCCGCTCCCTTTGTCTATTTCTGGGTCACCTCAATTGAATAGGGAGAGTGTCGTTGGGACACACAGACGTGGGCTGGTCTCTATGGGGGATACGATGGGGACTTATTATGCTCTCTCGGAGGAGAGAGCTGTCCGTTCCACCGGGGCTAAGGTCCCAGAGGAAGGTGGACATTCCCCAGACCAGCAGGTGAAGAGAATTAAAAACTGGAGGTTTAACCCTGAACGGTCTACCCAAGAACAGCTAGACCTTCTATGGGAAGAGGTGGCCGGCTGGTTAAGGCCCGCTGAATGTACCACCTTCCAGGTAGTGAAAAAAATAACCTGTTTTTTGTTCATAAATAGCCTGCCAGAGCATTTCGCCCAGCCGGTCTGGGGAGAATTTGCAAATATAAACGAGCTCATTGAGCTCATAGAAACATCTAGGGCAGCCTCGCAATTTGAGAGGGCTGAACGGTCCTTAAGTAGAAGCCGTAGAGATTACGTCCCTCTTACACTGCCCTCTCGACATACACCGGAGTTTGCATCAGAGTCCCCGATCCCGCGGGTGCGGTCCTCGCTCGGAGGCAAGGCGGAATGTAAGTGGAGAGAGAGGGATGGGTTGTGTGCGCTTTCAAACCCCCTGGCTTTGGCTCATAAAGGTGAGGTCATAGTAAATGGCCACAAGGTAGAAGCCTTATTTGATTCCGGCAGCAACATTTCTGTTGTTGATTGCCGATATGTACTACCGCGACAGTGGTTAAAAACAAAGACCAGAATTACCTGTGTATACGGAGATGTCCGCGCCTATGACTCCGCCCGGTGTTTCATCTGCCACGGAGGAATACTACGAAAACTCGTTGTGGCTGTACATCCAAATCCACCGTGTGCGGTGATTCTCGGGCGGGACTGGTCTGACATTAAAAGCGGTGCAGTACTGATCTCGCCTTATTCAAAATTAGGCCTAGTAACCGATGGGAATACACCGTCTCAGGTTGTCTCCACACCGTGTACGCAGCCGGTGGAGAGAGATATGGGAAACCCCGAGGAGGACGGAGAGCTTCCCGGCCCGTCGCGGGCGAATACGTCATCAGTCCGCACTTCACCAGAGCGGGACGACTCTCCGCCCCTTGAGGTCAGCCCAGACCCTCTCTCAGATCTGAGCTTTCAATTCAGACAAACACCGGCCTCATTTAGAAGGGAGCAGTGGAATGATGATTCCCTTAAGTTTGCGAAGAATGTAGTAGTCCTCGCCAACAGCCAACGCACCAATCAGCCCATGCCACAAGGACCCCACTTTGTGTTAGAAAATGACTTATTATATCGGGTCAGTGAACACGAGGGGGGAGTGCGGAAGTTGCTGCTAATTCCACGAACTTTCCGGCGGCAAGTTTGTGAGTTAGCGCACGCCCATCTCCTAGGAGGCCACTTGGGCACCGAAAAAACTTTAGAGCGTATTAAGCTCCGTTTTTATTGGCCGGGAATTAACGAGGAGGTTCGCCGCTTCTGTGTTTCGTGCCCGGAATGTCAGCTGCGGCAAATTCCTAGGAGGGACCGTGCTCCTCTCGTTCCCCTCCCCTTAATTGATGTTCCCTTTGAAAGGATAGGGGTCGACATAGTGGGACCCCTGGAACCCTCGGCCCGAGGACATAAATATATATTAGTCCTCGTGGATTATGCAACCCGATATCCAGAAGCTGTCCCATTGTGCTCAGCTAATTCTAAAGCAATCGCACGGGCACTGATGGAGGTCTTTGCGCGAGTTGGAATCCCTAAAGAAGTCCTTACGGACCAAGGGACGCCGTTTACCTCGGAGACGTTCAAGGAAACAGCCAAGCTACTCAAAATAAAGCACTTGAGAACCGCGGTGTATCATCCTCAAACCGATGGTTTAGTAGAGAGATTTAATCAGACTCTCAAACAGATGCTTCGCAAGGTGGTCAGCGGGGATGGGAGGAATTGGGATCAGCTCCTCCCCCTCGTACTCTTTGCCTACCGGAAAGTCCCGCAAGCCTCAACGGGGTTCTCACCCTTTGAATTGTTATATGGGCGACAACCCCGGGGCATATTGGACATTCTAAAGGAAGGTTGAGAAGGAGAGGCCCTTCCTACAATTAATATTTTGGAATATATCGCACAGTTACGCGATAGATTTGCGAAGATTCGACCCATATTAAAAAGTCACATGCAAGAGGCGCAATCAGCACAGGCCCACTACTACGACCGTGGCACGACACTCCGGGAGTTCCAGCCGGGGGATCGAGTCATGGTATTGGTTCCCACCTCCCACTCTAAGCTACTTGCCCACTGGCAAGGGCCATACGAAGTTAAAGAGCGAAAGGGGCTCGTCGACTATTTGGTGAAACAATCCAATCGTCGACCGAGAGAGCGGATATATCACGTGAACCTGCTGAAACCGTGGAAGGAACGGGACCCTGATCCCACCTCCGGCCAGCACCGCTCCCTTTTTGCTCAAAGTAATACCCTTAACTTCGGGTCTAATTTAAATAACCGACAGAGGCGGGAGCTAGAGATAGTTATCTCGTCCGTCCCGGAGGTGGTTGACGAAATCCCCGGAAGGACTTCTCTGGTTGCCCATGACATAGTGACTGAACCCGGGGTCATAGTCCGAGAACGCCCGTACCGTCTTCCCGAGGCAAAGAAAGCAGAAGTGGAACTGGAAATCAAGCGCATGCTGGATCTAGGAGTCATAGAGGAGAGTCATAGTCCCTGGTCCAGCCCAATTGTCTTGGTTCCTAAGCCCGACGGAAGTTGGAGGTTTTGCAATGACTTCCGTCGACTTAATCAGGTCTCACTATTTGATGCTTATCCCATGCCTCGAGTGGACGACCTCCTTGAGAGGCTTGGACAGGCAGAATACTTGACCACACTTGACATGACCAAAGGGTACTAGCAGGTTCCTTTAACGGACTCCGCAAAGGGTAAAACCGCGTTTAGCATCCCTAGTGGGCACTGGCAGTATCGTGTCCTTCCATTCGGGTTACATGGGGCTCCTGCAACTTTCCAGCGTCTGGTGGACAAAGTGCTCCGCCCCCATAACACGTATAGTGCTGCCTACCTGGATGACGTCGTCATCTATTCCAGCACCTGGAAGGAACACCTACAGCAGGTTGGAGCCGTGTTACGGACATTGGGAGAAGCCGGTCTTCGTATCAACCCAAAGAAATGTTTCTTTGGATTGGAGGAAGCCAAGTATTTGGGCTACCTGGTGGGTCGTGGTACGGTGAAGCCACAGTGCTCTAAAATACAAGCCATTTTGACATGGCCCCGTCCGCGAACCAAGCGGTAAGTCCAGGCATTTCTCGGATTAGCGGGGTATTACCGCCGGTTTGTACCACGTTTTTCAGAGAGAGCCGTGCCCTTGACTAATTTGACAAAGAAGAGGGCTCCTAACACTGTGGTATGGACTGATATGACTGAGGCAGCCTTCAGTGACTTAAAAAGGGCCCTGACGTCGGCACCCGTGTTAAAGGCGCCTGATTTTTCACGGCCTTTTATTCTCCAGACGGACGCTTCGGACACAGGCCTAGGGGCAGTGCTGAGCCAAAGTGTCGATGGTGCTGAACACCCCATCATGTTTCTGAGCCGGAAACTGTTGGATCAGGAGACCAGATACGCGGCAGTGGAGAGGGAGGCTCTTGCGATTAAGTGGGCGATCACACAGTTGAGATACTACCTCTTGGGTCGGGAGTTTACTCTAGTCACGGACCATGCCCCTTTACAGTGGATGGCCCTACACAAAGAGTCTAACCCGCGAGTCACGAGGTGGTTCCTCGATTTGCAACATTACAAGTTTTCGCTCATTCATCGGAAGGGTTCTCTACACGCCAATGCCGACGCTCTCTCCCGTGTTCACGACCTCTCGGTGCAGGACGCCCGACCCGACGGGTCTGGGCTAAGGGGGGGGCCCTGTCACACACGTGTGTTTAGGAGACAGCTAAAGGGCTTAAATACAGGTAGTTCCATGCCAGACCAGGGGGGGGGCGGAGTGCACTAATCTTCCCTCTCGATCTTTTGCAGACCATTCTAGGGAAATCCCACCCGGCTCTGGGGCAGCCACTGACGTCACTTCTGGTTCCGGTCGGGATGACATCACTTCCGCTACTGGCCTTTAAAGCTGCCATCTTGCTACCTGGAAGTCAGTTCTGTTTTGGACTCGGTGGTGTGAACATGTATGCCAATTTTGATCGCTTTTGCAGCCGTAATGGATTAAATGGGTGGCTGCCCCAAACCTTCTCGATGTCTTTTGGTCGTTCTTCTGACAGTCTATTACATAGCTGATTGTGTGGCGATTGCGTATTTGGAGAAAGAAAAGTAAGGACAGGAATTGGAGGTTAGTACGTTTGAAAGAGACAGTACTGCTGTGATAAATTATGTCATTGAAGGTCGCGTATGGCGCAGCAAGCCTCTTGCGTGAGATATGAACAAGCACTGCGCCACCGTGTTCCCATGTTTAATAACATGCTTTCATTCCTATCATCATAAAAAAGATATCACGTATACATCTCAGTATTTTAATTATTCAGAGAGCTGTAATATCACGAATGTAATGGATTATGTGTCCTGTCGGAGAAAAAGAAAGCCCGTTTAAGAAGCAGGTAGTGATTCACACACAGAGCACAAAGAAGATCAAATACAGAACAAAGCATTTAACATCCTACTTTAGTTACAATGGGATTTGAGAAACTAGTAAATTAAACGATTTTAATATGAAGTTTATGATGTTCTACTTTAATGGCAAAATAAACTACGTGATTAAAGTGGAAATTTCGAGATTAAAGTTGACATTTCATGCTTTTTTCCCACTGTGTGCCTATTTTTTTGTCTGTACCCTAATAAGCTTTCATATGACACTCAGACGGTCCGCTACGAGTCGCCTTTTCACGGCAACTTTGATAATGTGATTTCTTTTTTATTTCGGGCGCTGTGCGACTTTGTGAACTTGAGCTTTCGAGTTTCTCCGACACTCTGTCACTCGATCAGCTTCCTTTTGTTGATTATACCACTGTTTAAACCAACAAATAGTACGTTTTTCCTTTGTCTCCACTTGGTATTCACTGAAATTCTTATATTTTCCCCCGTGCTTTTCCCATTGTCTTTTCTCAGAAGGCTATTTATATTGATTTGCATATTCAAAGAGGCGTAATTCTGGGAGGAATTGGGGCGGGACAGAAGACGCGTGCACGTGCGTTACTTTTCACGCTGATCGGGATTTATGTAGTGGAAGAACGTGAAAGTTTGCGTACGTACAGATTCCTACATCTGGATTTTTCTGTGCGTACGCACATTCCCGCTTTTGTGCTTACGCCATGTTATAGTGTGAGTTCTACGCAATGTGTTATACATGAGGCCCCTAGAGTGTAGTGGTGCTCCAGATTCCCGCAGGGCATCCTGGGACTTGGAGTCCAGTTTCTCAGCCCTGTTGAGTGCCATGGGTTCTGCCAAGGTGAGCTGTGAAAGGACCTAAGGCGTCATGCTTCTCTTGCAGCCCGGAAGTGTTTGGAAGTCACAGTACTTCTGGGCTGATTGAAGAGTTCGGATTCTCCATCAGACCTGGAAGTGCTGGCAAGCCACATGGGAGGAAGAACAGAAGCACTTCCGGGACAAGGAATATATAAAGGACTGGTAGAGACTGGAGTTGGAAGGAGTGTGACAGAGCTTGCTTGGATGTGTAGTGGAGAAAAGAATTGTGTTTATTATTGATTTAATTGTATTTATTGTGGCTGTGGTGCTTTGGGGGCACTAATTGAGAAGAAGAAGCAATTAACATACTTCTCATTGCTTTTACCCTGTGTCCTGGGCGTCTGTCTGTTGGGTTTTGGGGCAACAGCGCCCCAAAACGTTTGACAATATATATTTAATACATTCTCATATCCTTGTCTGTGGTTTTAATGATGTTTATTAAGTACACATAAAGAGCAGGTTCAATGGAGGAAGGTTGAAATGGAGAAATGGAAATTCTTATAAATTCTCATAAAATCAGTATTGTTACCAAAAGTGTTTTTGACTTTTAGCCCTGTTTGGTATTGTATATTTACTTTGCAAATACATATATCTACAGTGTTGTACTGTACAAAGAACTAGAGATACCTTTCAGACAAGTAACTCAAGTAAAAGTAAAATTTGCCCATGTGAAGTAGACGTTATAAAGTATCTGATATTAATTGTACTTATGTACAAGTAAATGTAGACTTTCTGTCTGTTTTAAATCCATCCATCAATTTTCAAAACCTGCTTATCTGGAGCAGGGATGCGGGAGCTTATCCCAGCAAGCATAAGGCACAATGCAGAAACAAGCCCTGGACAGGGTGCCAGCCCATCACAGGGTGAACACACGCACACAACAGGGCCACTTCAGCATCACCATTCCACCTAACCTGTGTGCCTTTGGACTGCAAGTGGAGTACCTGGAATAAACTCAAGTGGACAACATACAAACTCCAGGGAGCACCCAGGACTCGAATCTCTTTCTTCTTGTGTTGCCCCTTTCTTGTAAATCGTTAGAAAAAGTTCCACAAACTCAAAATAATTCAAACTGCCTTCTTTTTATTTGTGATTTTTATTACAATCAATAAAATATGAAGCAAGTGACTGCAAAGTGTAGCAGTGACATTCAGTGTGAGCTTGCATCCTAATAATTGTAACTTAAACCATTGGGGTAGGCACACATAGGTCTACAGAATTTGCATGCTTTACGTAGGTGTTAATCCATTCCTGGAAACCTCTCCATAAAGTTTTAGGTGTTCTCAATCCCCCAAAATGACCCTCATTTATGATCAAAAAGAACCAAGCTAGATGAAATTGACAGAGTTAGTTTAGTAAGAACATAAGTCATCAAAACAAACCCTAATAATATTTTATCACAGCATTTTACTTAGACTTTATTATTTCTCATTTCATATTCAAGGGAATAGCCTTTTGGGTTTTCTTGAGCTTTTGCAAATAGTTCATGATCTGTTTTGAAGCCACGATGCCCATAATAATATGGGAAGACATGTAAGCACTAACTGAAGTGGGCCGAGAAACGGCACCTTTTCTTAGAGTACTGGTAAGTACTGGCACCTTTTATCAAATCTTCAAGGGACCCACCAACTCTTTTATTGAAAACATCTCTGTATCATCATAAAAAGAGTACCACCAGTAATTTGGTTCAACTTCAAGCAATGCATGTAAGCAGCACAACTGACAAGGTGAGTGAATCACAGCATGTGAACGTACAAATATACCTCACTACAGCCATATTCTGTTCAACAGTCTGCCGTGAGGACAGGGTCTAAACACAGCATCAGCTGTGGAAATAACTGAGCCTGGGATTCTGCATCTAAAACATCCAGCCTTCCCTTGTTCTGTGCTTTGTACCCAAGGTAAACTTGGAATGACTGCAGAGATGGATTGGGTGTTAGCACCAGTGGCACACATTTAGAAGCCATCCTAGATTCTTCCTGTAAATAAATTTTCCTAAAGCGGGTGGAAGCCCACATTTAGAATACTGATTGAGAGAAACATACAATATTTGCATAGCCAGTTTGTTTTAAAAATACAGTAGTGAGTGTGTCTATCAAAATATATAGGAATAAAAGTAGCTATTTGCATGAAAATGTAGTGAAGTAAAAGTAGACAATTTTATACTCAAGTAAAGCAGAAATATTCTTAAAACCTCAAGTACAACAGCAAAGTATTTCCACCTCATTAATACTGCACATTTAGTATCTTCTCCAAAACTACCAGAAGTAAGATATGCAGAGTTCAACAAATTCAATGTTTAACTGTCCAGGTGTGTGCAGAAGTGGGGCACTAAGAGAGAAAAAGCTTAATGTTGCACACACAAAATTACGTAATTGCTGCTTAGATGCTGTCCCATCTCCAAAGGTCCATTACAATCTAGCATCATTAGAAAAAGTCCTGAGATAAGCAACTAGGTTCATTCTGGTTCAGCGGGGAATGAGTTATGAGGAAGGATTAAAAGATCAGAACCATTTCAGTTTGCACAAATTGAAATTAATGGTGATATGATTAAAGTGTTTAAAATTATGAATAGAGGTAGTAAAGTGGATCAAGACTATTACTTTATTATGAGTACAACAAGGACACAGTTGGAAACTTGTTAGTGACACATTTTACACAAATATTAGGATTGTTTTCTTCACAAAGAGAACCATAGACACATGGAATAAGTTACCAAGTAGTGTAGTACACAGCAGGACTTTAGGGATCTTCAAAGTCGACTGGATGTTATTTTGGAGGATAGGATTAGCAAGCTTTGTTTGGCTGAATGGCCTGTTCTCATCAAATATTTTCACCAGTTCATGGCTCACGGGTGGCATTCAGCTTTTGTCACCAAAGAGTAGATTCCACAATGCTAATAATTTTATCAGTTATGGATGGATTAGTTTAGCAGCTCATTGTTGGAAATGCTTCAATCTGTTATATATATGATGGCTACCAGAATGATTCAAGTATTTCAAAAGGTTTTTATATGATTCACTTCCCATTTGACAGGCTTTTAAATGCATGAAATATATTGTTTGAAGTGCTACACAGCTGGGAAAAAATGCCATATGCTTAAGTATGATTAACGTCTTAAAGGGCAGGGTAAGGTCTTTCACTGTTCATGACAGAGTATCTCTGAATTCCAGTGTAAGCAGACAGGGGGTCAGTAGAGGGTGACAGGCTCTGTCAATGTGAAGGGTCCCCAAGAAGTTTAAACATCAGTAAGAAAAGCCAGGCTGGAATTTTTAGCAACGTTGTGGTTTTTGAGATTAGACTGGAATTCTATGGTTATAGTTTTTGAAAGACTTTAGAGAGATAGATCAAATTTAAAGAACTTTTGAATCTAAACAATTTTCCTATTTTGTGCCTGTGTTGACAAGAGATAATTAAAAACATGAATAAGTGTTTACACAGGAAATTAAATACAAAAGAGGATTGCCTCCTATGTCAAGAGTAGGAAGAGTATTTCACCCTTCTATTCCTGCCTGGATACATTGATTCCGTTTGTTAAAAAATACAAATAAAAGACTACTAACATAAATAGAGTGAGAGCCAATGAGTTTGCCATGTCTCTAGCCATTTATTCAAGCAATATGCAAGGATAAATTAGAATAAGAAAGCAAACCATAAACAACTGTTAATTTCCAGGCTGTGTTCTTGGTCCAGTTCAGAAATTAGTTACTTCAGAAAAATTTATATTTGCCTTTTCCCATGTAGAGGCAAGGCTTTCTGTAGATACTATACATAACATATGGGTGGGGGTTAAATAGTTTTTTTAACTGCTGCTGTACAACCAGATCCTTCAGAAATATATAGAGGATGTGACCTCCAGGGGGTGCCACCGAGCCCCCAAACCCCAGACACAATTACATCAAGACAGTACCAGATGCAAATAAATGTTTTTATTCACAATACCTTCTTTTTCCAGTATTCAAAGTCTACACCACAATCACCAAAGAGCACAATGTCTACTTCCACTCTTCTAGTTAAGTTTTCCCCTCTGCCTCCTGACTCTGACCCAACCCTTGAAACAAGACAGCGTCTTTTCATGATAGACCCAGGATTACTTTGGGAGCCATGGTCTTGCATAACAAAAACACTTCTGGGTCATCTGGAAACCACCCATACCGGTGAGGTGTATTCAAAACAGCATCCCCTGGCAGCACACAAGGGCCCTGTCAGGGTCATCCTTTGAAACTACAAGTCTCAGGTAATCCTGTGGGTATCCAGGTTGGTGCCAAACCAGAGCAACACTGCCCCCTCTCATACTGAAGAATGAACTGTTCAGAATCCCCAGTATCCCCCAGTCCATTTATTATTCTTTTATCCCAACTGGTATAGGAATCAATAACCATCCCAAATGGGTTGTACCCCCTCTCATGTTGTCCTTGTGTTTTGGCCGCTGGGCAAGGATTAACCTTCCTTCCCTGTTGGAAGACCAGTCTATCTGCCATGGCACTTAAAAGGGATATTCCCAGGTTAAGTGCATTGTATTAGGAGTTAAGGTTTCCAGCTCTTGAATTTCTCAACTGGAAGGACGGAGGTTAACTAAGGATTCTCCAAAGAGACACAGTGCCAAAGGAGTCCAGTCTTTGTCTCAGATCACTCGATATCGTTCATGTCTCGCAACCATGTAGCAAACAGGAAGTACCAGGACTCTAAAGACTTGGACCTTCATCCTTTTGCAAAGAGATCAGGAACACCGCACACCCCTTTACAGGAACCTCATGACCCCCATGCTCTCCCAATCTGCCTACTGACTTCATAGGAAGAGTCACCAGAGATATAAATGTCACTTCTGAGGTAAGTAAACCTCTCAACAAGGTCAACAATCTCTCCACAGACAGACACACTGCTGATGACTGCGCCCAAGAGGTCATCAAAGGCCTGGATCTTGGTTTTTATCCAGTACACTCACAAGCTCAGACACTCAGACTCCTTGCTCAGTCTCTCAAGAGCCCCAATCAGAACCTCCATTGATTCAGAGAAGATCACAGTATCATCTGCAAAGTCAAGATCAGTGAACCTTTCTTCAACAGCAGATGCTCCACAGCTGCTGGTCCCCACAACCCTGCCCAACACCCAGTCCATGCAAGCATTGAACAGAGTAGGAGAAATAACACACCCCTGACGAACACCAGAATCAACTGGGAAAAGCGCAGAGGTCCTGCCTCCACTGTGCACAGCACTCACAGTACCAGTGTACAGGCCGGCCATGATATCCAGCAAATTTGGGGAGATCCTGCAAAGTCTCAGGATGTCCCACAGGGCAACTCGATCAACAGAGCCAAACGGTTTACAAAAATTGTCAAAGGCTGCAAAGAAACTCTACAGATATTCATGTTTACGCTCCATGAGAACCCAAAGTGCCAAATGCGGTTGACAGTAGACTTTTTAGACATAAAACCAGACTGTTCTGGTCGCTGGCAGGTGAGCAAGTGATCACGGATTCTATTGAGGATGACCCTAGCAAGACCCTTACCTGGCACAGAAAGCAGTATTATCCAACTGTAGTTGCTGCAATCCAGGTGATCACACTTTCCTTTCCAGACAGGGATGGCAAGTTCTGTTTTCTAGTCAGTTGGGATGACACCCATCTCCCAAAGGAAGCAAAGACTGCTTGCAATGCAAGGAGGACAGCCTTACCACCAGCCTGGAGAAGTTGACCCTGGATACCACAGATCCCTGCATCCTTCCCATTCCCTCAGCTGCTTCACTGTCTGTGCAATCTTAGTGAGTTTGGGTGGTTCACAGCTAATTGGAGGATCAGCCTCAAGAACCATGGACCCAGAGATGTCCAAAGTCTTAGCCAGATGATCAGCTTTAAACAGCTGCTCAAAGCAGCCAGCCCAGCAGGACACAATTGCAGCGTCATCTGTAAGGACCGTTCCATCACCCGCTCTGACTGTGACTCTCCGAGGGACAGACTTGGATTTGTGTAGTGCTTTGTTTCCTCTGTAAGCATGACATTTTCACTAGACCATAGATGGTGTGTCACTTGCTCACAAATTCCTCTAACAAACGCCTCCTTATCTGTCATCACATCCCTCACAGCCGTCCTTCTAAGTTCCCGATACAGGCTGGAGTTGCCATCAGGCCGTGCACTGTGACTCTTCTGAATGATATCTAGGGTGTCCTGAGACACGAAACACCTCCTTCTGGGAACACCGACAACACGAACACAACCCTCAGCAACCCTCAGGTTCTTGTCATGGAAGGTCTCCCACATCACATTAGGATTAGCAGTTGCAGCCAAGTTTGCAAGTTCTTTACATTGTTTTGTGTGCAAAACATTAGAAACAGCCTGATCTTGGAGTTTGGCCAGGTCCAGCCTCATTCTCCTAGTAGGTGGTTGCCTACTGGACCTAAGATGGATCTTCAGAGTAGCAACAACAAGTCTGTAGTCAGAATTCAAAAACTGGGAACTTCTATAGATCCTGCAGTTCTGTAGGAGCCTCCTGCATCTGCCCACAAGGATGTGATTGATCTCCTTCACCACACCACCCGTATTGTAGTACCAAGTCCAACAATTTTACTCAGAGCTCTGGAACCAGGATCCAGCGAGCCACAGCCCCTGACCTTTTGTAAAGTTAAGGAACACTTTCACCACCATGGTCACTAGACCTATGGGGACTGACACAATCCTCATAGCCATCCCTGCTACTGCCACTGGTCGCTTTGAAGTCACCCATGATCAGAGGAGTGTCACCTCATGGGCCCCCATCAACCACTGAGAAAAGTTGCGAATAAAATGTCTCCCTCATCGAGACATCACTCACTGTGGTCAGAGCATACACTGAGACAACAGACAAGGCACCTGGAGAGTGCCTTAATCTGAGTTTCATAATATGTTTGTTGAAAGGAACGACATCAGACACCAACGGAAGGAGCCGATTCACTACAGCAATAGCTACTCCATGAGTATGACAGCCATCAGAGTGACCAGATCAATAAAAGGTGTACCTTTTAGTCCCAGTTATGCGCACCTCAAAAAGTGTAGCCACTGACAGCAGAGGAAGATAATCATCATATGATTGTTGGAGAGACAAGATGTTCCACGTGCCTAACCAGATGGATCACCTCAAATTGGGGCCCGCGTACTGCTGTGCAGCGGGCATCGCCTCAGCACCACCACACCAGTTCCGATCTCCAATAGGTCTGACCCTATTTAGCCTCAACACTTTATGATTTCTGTTTTGTGTTGTTTCCAAACTGTTTAAAAAAAATTCTAAAATATGTTATGGTAAATATTGCAGATGTGCAGGATTTTAATTACAGCATTCAGCATACAAGCATGATTTCGATAGTACTGGCAGGACATACAAATGGTTGGTAGTAAGCCAGAAAAAGTAAATTGGAGAACAGTTACAGAACATATGAAGAACAGTGTTAGGCATGTGCAGACAAGACACATACACATGGGTGAAAGAGGGTGCAGTGCAGTCGCTTGGTACTATCCCTCCTGTAGAAGAAACTTGAAGTGTTGCAAGCTAATAATGAAGTGCATAGGATGGAATGATAAAACAATTCTGTTTACTTGAACAAGTTTGTAATACAAAAAGGCAAATTCACAAAACAGGAAATCAATACATGAACACAATTGCTAGGCAAAATACCAAATGGGGAGTTTTAAATGGGTTGTTAAAAATGTACACCAGACCATACTTAAGTAAGGCAGCATCCAAGCTTGTCCAATTTACAGTATGTCTTGTATTGTTTCCACTGTACCACACTTGAATCAATGCAACAGACAATGATCATGGGAGCTGCAGGAAAAAAATAATAATCACAGAAACAGGTTAACTCATACTAGCCAAATATTGGTGACACTGTGGCTGGCAAGGCATATGGCATCATACTTCAAAGGGGTTTGATGCCATCAAATGGAAATCCTTGAATTATGTGTTCTGGTGATCATGATTCTTTGAGCAGATCTGATTTATTTAAAGATGATATCCAAACACAGAGGCAGACTTCCTGGTGGATGAATATGTGACCAAATGTTAGGAAGGAAAAGAGGTTTACAGGACAATTAGCACAAGAAATTGCACAGCTCAGAAGGAAGTTAGGATTACATATATACTGTAGAATAACTGGGTAACAAGTGAAGTGAAACTACATTTGTTTATGGGAATCAACAGAGTTGCAAGTAGAAAAAGGAGAAGGAGGAGGATCATCATCAAACATATTACATAATGTATGCGCAGTATGCCTCATTAAGATCACAAAAAGCATTATTGGTTTAATAACTGATTATTAATAATAAAAATATGTGTGTTTTCTTGTGAACTTTTAAGCATCTGTTTTAATATTTCACTACTAAATACATATCTGATATGTATACCAGATTATTGTATCAAATTGTAATTTATAGGTGTATAGGAGAACCTTCAAATTTTGCAGCTGCCAGAACTCAGGTAAAAGGTGTAAAGCCTAGAAAGCTGAAGAGGGGGGCAATGTATTCTTGAAAAACTGAAGGGGAAATTAGGCATCAGAATATTTTGCATAGTTAGACAGTGCAGCTTTCAGTACTCATGGAGATATAACTTTGAGCTTGTGATTATAATTTAGTAACATTCCTGTGTTTTGAGAAACTCAAAAGTGTAATGACACACTCTGCTAATGAGACACAACTTTATTTTCATTGAGAAGCAGAGAGTGTGGCTGCCTTTTATTAGACTTTTTTTTTCTCAAAAAATGCTCTCTCAGTTCAGTTGCTATAAGAGACACAGAACCTTTAGTTCAATTATTTTTTTTCTGACACTTTTGTAAATAGCTCAGCTCAGTTGCTACCTGGTAAAAATAGATACTTGCAAGGAGTCTTTCTCTGATTTGTAGCTGCTGGACTCTTGGAAAAGAGCTCTGTCCCTCTGGCGACATATCTTTCATTTTATTTTTCAGTTAAGGATATATTACTTGTGGCTAAAGAAAAGAAGCCACCTGGGAATTGTCATCTGTGACTGAATGAAGACTGCTGGACCCACCCAGGTTGTATACTTCTTAGTATTTCTTACATTTACAGCTACTGGTTTTGATGCAAATAAATATCATTAATATCATTTAAGAGATGGCTACAAGCAAGTTAAGATTCTTCATTCCTTGTCTAATTGTTGCCCCTTAAGGGCTCAACAGGACGCTTTTGAGAAGTTCTTTATTGATGGGTTGAAATAAAGAAATAAAGACAGTGCCTGCCATTAGAGGTCCTCAGGGCTATGACACAGAGAGTAAGACAGGTAATAGGTTACAGATAACAGTTGTATAGTTTGTTTTGACATTTCTTCTTATTCCCAAATAATAAAAGAAAAGAAAAGAAGAGATTACTTGCTACCTTTTGTGTTAGGTGCAAGTCACAGGTGATCTGACAATATGATAAAACACTGTATGCTAAGCAGAATTAAAAAATGTACTTATTCCAGTTAGGGCGGCACGGTGGCGCAGTGGGTAGCGCTGCTGCCTCGCAGTTGGGAGACCTGGGGACCTGGGTTCGCTTCCCGGGTCCTCCCTGCGTGGAGTTTGCATGTTCTCCCCGTGTCTGCGTGGGTTTCCTCCGGGCGCTCCGGTTTCCTCCCACAGTCCAAAGACATGCAGGTTAGGTGGATTGGCGATTCTAAATTGGCCCTAGTGTGTGCTTGGTGTGTGGGTGTGTTTGTATGTGTCCTGCGGTGGGTTGGCACCCTGCCCGGGATTGGTTCCTGCCTTGTGCCCTGTGTTGGCTGGGATTGGCTCCAGCAGACCCCCGTGACCCTGTGTTCGGATTCAGCGGGTTGGACAATGGATGGATGGATGGACTTATTCCAGTTATTGGATTCACACTAAATAGATTTGAATAGGTAGATAGGATGACACAAATATGAAGAAAACCTGGACTGTATAAGTTGCATTGTACATACCACATGACATAACTGCAGGTTAGGGGGTGAGCTTTAAGTATGGCATTCTATCACTGAGATATTGTAGATGTTGCCATTGATCAGTAAAATGTAACTGGATGGAGAACAAATCACAGAATTAGTGAAATTATAATAACTGAGTGTTTATTTAATTCAAGGCAATTTTTGCCACTGATGAAACGGTATAATAATGTAGTTCAAGGATGCAATCACATTTACTGAAGTCTAAATGTTGATAACCAAGAAACTTGAACCAGTTATTTTATATATAACAGCTGTTGCTGGAAAGAAGTCATTTGAAAGGATGGGGTATGGCTTATGTGGAGAGAGCTGTTGGTAAGTGATTTTAAGGGGCTGCCATTGAGGGCAGAGGAGGTTGCAGATTAAAGGAGACAGGGGATCTAGCTGACCGACCCCTACCAATTGGGAAGCAGTTTCAGGTAAAAGACGAAAGAAGAAGAGATATGTGGAAGCTAGAGTCTGTTATTTATTGTATTGGTGATGCTAATATTAATTTCTAGTCCGTAAATGATAGAGAACTGTGACAAAGAGAAAATATAATTATCCAGTAGGCTGGAAACGCAATACCAATTATCTGGATGAATTACCACACAGTGTTATCAGAATAGAAAGTAGAAAAAGCAGAACAGATAGTGGAGACAGACTGTGATTGATATATGGGTCAAGGACTGCATTAACGTCTATAAATAAAATAGATCAAGGCTCTGGAGAGAAAGTAATTGCCTGGTCAATTCAGGTAAGAAGCCTTTTCATGTGGGATCAGTGTGAGAAAAGAGACCAGGTCAACTTTTCTTCTGCCCGCTTTGCCTAGAAGAATAGGATAGCACAGATTGTTATTGCATCTTGATTCCAGTACGGTGATTTGAAGAATCTGCTCAATTAAAATTTGGATGCCAGTACTTTATGACAAGACCTGCTACAGTATATTTTGAAGAATCTGCTGCTGAATCTTCCCATCATCTATAGATGTAAGGTGGATTTCTTTCAAGAGCCCTGATATTTAAGCAGTGTAACAACTCCAGAAAACATGACGGTGTGCCCCGTGCAAAGACACCTTTGTACGGTTACCTACTTGGGCACCTTGAGCCAAAACCAAGTGACCATGGGATGGGAGAATTGAGACACAGACAGTAATGACAGTTAAAAAAATATATACAGTTTACTGTAAGAACAGTAACAAGAACAAGAAAAATATGTGCAGGTGCTATATACAGCAATTACAGTGGCTCCAAAGAAAAAAGTGATGAGAAAAAACAATATAAATAAAAAGAGTCTCTATTTGCCCTTCTACTCAGTTAGTTCACAAAAGACAGAAAGAAAAAGTAAGCAAAAACAAAAAGTGAAAAATAAAGCAGTAAGACCTTAGTGAAATATGACCTCCTACAACTACAGATTGCCTCTATCAAAAATATGAATAAACAGTAAATCTGGTAAAACAAATAAATACAAAAAATCTAGCACGCTACTCTGTGCTCCACCAGCTCAGCAGTACAGAAGTGTTTACAAGCCCAAAGACCAGTCAAAAGATGACTCATGGTGATTTGGACTGCAATTTTATACCACTAGCTCTTCCGTCCAGCTAATTCCTACTCATGTCTTCAGGGGTTTCTTATTAATAAGTTGCGCACTGCGTGTCAGCCTCATTTCAGGTCAACTCGTCACCTACATTTATAACCACACCTCACAAGTAAGTCAAATGTAAACTTTCATTTTACTTTAACCCTATCTTTCCAACCTAATTTCTCTATAACAGTGTTTCTGTTGGCAACCTTTTTAAACTTAGTGCTCTGTACATTTTACCTTTTTTCTCCCACAGTGACTTTGAACGTGTACCTTGGTATTGGACCAGTTTGAATTCAAAGACATGCTTATGAGTCATTTGTAGACCTCCAAACAACCACAAGGTGGCCCCGAATCCCAACACTCCAAAGTGCTAGCAAAAACAGTTGTGTCTTTTACCACTGATAACTATTTATGTATCTGGTGATAAACTACAAATAGGCATGAAACTCTTCACTTTAAAACTAAAGTACTAACCCGGCTTATCACAAATGAATGATGGACTTCTGAGCTATCATAGATACACAAATAGATAAATAATGACAAAAATTATGAAAAATATTATGAGGCACAAATTTAGGTAGATAAGGGGTGCAAGGTGAGCCTAGTTATGTCTAAAAAGACGCTTCTATCTTACAATAGTAATGTCATTCTTATGTCCCAATGGCAAATATTTATTAAAAAAAATATGAAGGAAACAGAGGAGCATCAATAATACTAATCAGGCCAAGGAACCTGATACACATGCAGTATATCATCTAGGATGTGATACAGTACCTGCCAAATAATACAACAGTACACGACACGTGCTTCACCCAAATTGGGGCTCATCAGGTGTACGCATCTTTGCTCCTGCTTACGAGGATCAAACCTCAGATGTCAGCGCCTGTTGCAAAAGCTCTGATGTTGCGCCATGTCGACTGGTTCACTTACTTGACAGGGTGAAGATCGGATCGGAGTATTACATTCATAGGTCTGAATCGTAATCTGATTATTTGGATCATTGTCTACCAGGTAACACTTGTCAGTCAGTCAGCAAACATCCGCCACATCCTTTCAGCTGCGAGAAGCAGGTCATACCTGCTAAATAATACAAGGTGTGTAGAACAGTAGAAACTGGAATATTTTCAATACTGACTTATTACAGAATAATTGAGCCAAATAGTCTTAGTCAAACTCTTCCTAAATTCTAATGATTTTTAAAATAATAGAATGAGTCACTGTTGATGAAAGACACCATCTGATATCCATCCATCCATTTTCCAACCTGCTGAATCCAAACACAGGGTCACGGGGGTCTGCTGGAGCCAATCCCAGCCAACACAGGGCCCAAGGTAGGAACCAATCCTGGGCAGGGTGCCAACCCACCGCAGGACACACACAAACACACCCACACACCAAGCACACACTAAGGCCAATTTAGAATCGCCAATCCACCTAACCTGCATGTCTTTGGACTGTGGGAGGAAACCAGAGCGCCCAGAGGAAACCCACGCAGACACGGGGAGAACATGCAAACTCCATGCAGGGAGGACCCAGGAAGCGAACCCAGGTCTCCTAACTGCGAGACAGCAGCGCTACTACTGCGCCACCGTGCCGCCCCCATCTGATATTAAGATATCAATTCCTTTTAAGTAAATGCTAGACACAGGCACTTAGGGGACACGTTTAGGGCTCTAATAAGGTAAGCAGTACCATTAAATGTGAAGAAGGGACCTGGTTGCTAATATCTTCTCTCTTTTCTTCTGCAGTTCCGAAGAACACTCAAAAGCAGACTGAAATCATGTTCCCTATTTCTCCAGAAGCCCTGACTGTGCTGGATCCTACATAAGTCACCAACCACCAGAAGGGGTTGTTCATTGATTGGCCAGAGTAGACAGAAGATGAATCTCCTACCTTGCGCTATATACTAGCTTGACAATTTGTATGAACTGGCTGTGGCCATTTAACCTTTGAGTTTTCTTGTTATTTCGTTTTTTTCTTTCAGTTGAACAGGGCTCACCCCAGTTGTGCCCTAATTCTTTGTTTGTCTTATTCCATAGTTTAACATTAGCTTCTGGTGTGGTGAAGAATAAATGTTAAGGTTACAATTGCTTCAAAGATGCCTGAAAGTTCAGTAATGTTTGGAAATATCTTATCTCCCCTTTGCACTGCTGGGTTACACTCCTTTCTTGTGTGTTCTTTGTAAGATAGGAACTCTTGGAAGCCACTGTGGTTAATATATTACAGTCATAAGAAAAGATTTGGGAACCCCTCTCAGCCTGCATAATAAATTACTCTACTTTCAACAAAAAAGACAACAGTGGTATCTTTCATTTCCTAGGAACATCTTAGTACTGAGGTGTTTTCCAAACAAAGATTTTTAGTGAAGCAGTATTTAGTTGTATGAAATTAAATCAAATGTGAAAAACTGGCTGTGTAAAAATTTGGGTAACGTAATTTTGCTGATTGGGATGCATGTAACTGCTCAATACTGATTACTTGCAACACCAAAATGGTTGGATTAGCTCGTTAAGCCTTGAACTTCATAGACAGTTGTGTCCAATCATGACAAAAGGTATTTAAGGTGGTCAATTGCAAGTTGTGCTTCCCTTTGACTCTCCTCTGAAGAGTGACAGCATGGGATCCTCAAAGCAACTCTCAAAAGATCTGAAAACAAAGATTGTTCAGTCTCGTGTTTTAGGGGAAGGCTACAAAAAGCTATCTCAGAGGTTTAAACTGTCAGTTTCAACTGTAAGGAATGTAATCAGGAAATGGAAGGCCAAAGGCACATTTGCTGTTAAACCCAAAAGGTCTGGCAGGCCAAGAAAAATGCAGGAGTGGTATATGCGCAAGATTATGAGAATGGTTACAGACAACCCACAGATCACCTCCAAAGACCTGCAAGAACATTTTGCTTCAGATGGTGTATCTGTACATCGTTCTACAATTTAGCGCAATTTCCACAAAGAACATCTATATGGCAGGGTGATGAAAAAGAAGCCCTTTCTGCATCTCATGCCACAAACACAGTCGCTTTTTGTATGCAAATGCTCATTTAGACAAGCCAGATTCATTTTGGAACAAAGTACTTTGGACTGATGAGACAAAAATTGAGTTATTTGGTCATAACAAAAAGCGCTTTGTATGATGGAAGAAGAACACCACATTCCAAGAAAAACACCTGCTACCTACTGTCAAATTTGGTGGAGGTTCAGTCAGGCTGTGGGGCTGTGTGGCTGTGTGACTGGGGCCCTTATTAAAGTCGAGGGTTGGATGAATTCCACCCAATATCAACACATTCTTCAGGATAATGTTCAAGCATCAGTCACAAAGTTTAAGTTACACAGGGGCTGGATATTCCAACAAGACAATTACTCAAAACACAGTTCGAAATCTACAAAGGCATTCATGCAGAGGGAGAAGTACAATGTTCTGGAATGGCCAGCACAGTTCCCTGACTTGAATATCATCGGAAATCTATGGGATGATTTGAAGCGGGCTGTCCATGCTCAAATTTAACTGAACTGGAGAGATTTTGTATGGAAGAACGGTCACAAATACCTCCATCCAGAATCCAGACACTCATCAAAGGCTATAGGAGGTGTCTAGAGGCTGTTATATTTGCAAAAGGAGGCTCAACTAAGTATTGATGTAATATCTCTGTTGGGGTGCCCAAATTTATGTCTAATTTTATTATGATGCATATTGCATATTTTCTGTTAATCCAATAAACTTAATGTCACTGCTGAAATACTACTGTTTCCATAAGGCATGTCATATATTAAAAGGAAGTTGCTACTTTGAAAGCTCAGCCAATGATAAATAAAAATCCAAAGAATTAAGAGGAGTTCCCAAACGTTTTCATATGAATGTATGCCCGTAGAGATTCTTTGAGAATAAAATGTCATTGAAAGTAACACAAAAATGCATTTAACAGTGAATGATTTGGCAGATAAACATGCGGAGAAAGATATTGATGCAATCATGATCCAGGGAAGAAAGTATTTTACCAAGATTGCATTTCAGAAATACTTTTAAGTCATTACCATTTGCTCTTTCAGGTAACCCAATTATTCTCATATTGTTTTTTCTCAATCTTGTAATAGTGCTACAGTTTCACACTCATTTCATACTCATTAATTGGTCTCAGTTTACTTATTGTGATGTTTAAATGATCCTTGGATGTTTTTATATATTTATTTATTTTTTTCCTGTGATCTTCTTAATTTGAACCTGACAGACTGATTTTCAATCCAGGTGCAAAATGATATATACCCAAAAGGCTGGCGTAAAAGCCCACGTATCTACTGTCATAACTCTGCTGGCCTGAATAATGGCCTATGCATATCTGTTATGCTATGTTACTGTTACACTACTCTGCTCTCTAGCTGATTCAGTCTGCTGCCACAGAGACATATTTCTGAAAGAATGCTACACGTCTCTGCGCCCATAACACCGGCTGGCCAGAATACCGGCCTTCGCTATATTAGACTATGTACATAATATACTACTGTCTAATTTATGCAACTTACACAAGTTAACTGCTTTTTTTCAGGTCAGACTTGTTTTTTCTTGTAGTTTTCAAGAAGAAAATTGAAAGAATTGCAGTAGCACTTTAGCATGGAAGCAACTTAAAACAATAGGTGCTTAGTGTGCGCAGAAATGTACTAGCAGGCAAAGAGAGCTTTTGTCCTTCTGCTCCACGGGAGGTTTCTTTCTTCCCTGAGCTTGCCTCAGGACTTCTGCATTATGGTGTCACAGGTGTACAGCCCCAGTCAAATTCTCCATCTGTCACTGTCCCCGTAGTGGGTTGCACCGTGCCCAAACTCCCTGCCTCTTGACGCCAGAAGCAAGAGCCCAGCAGCATAGGGCAGACGTGCAGCGATTGATTGGATGATGGTGGAAAACATGTGAAGTGTTCTTTTGCATTGCTTCTGGCACTCAAACAGTCTTAAAGCATTTCACTCAAAGGTGCAGTTTTGGCATTAGGTCTTTATCATGAATGGTAGAAAATGATGAAAACTGCGAGACTGAAAGTGATACAGCTTGTTCTACAGTATCAAACTTGGGACAAGGTACTAGCCAAAAGACAAAGAAGATCATCATATAATAAAATGTTTGGTAGAATTTTTATGCCAAAACTCTGGAGAATGTAGGGTTCAATGAGTTAAATTCTGCTATATTGGCTTGAGATTTAGGAATTCAATTTGCATAGTATTATTTAGTATAGATGTTTTATCTATTTGATCATTTCAGACTCAGCCTTGTCTGTATGCATGACAGTTCTTGCAGAGTGGCTTCTTTGAGCTAAATATGCCATCTCATTAAGTTAAGCTAAAAAGCAGCCTGAAATATCCAGAAACTACTATTTTTTGAGATGATTTAGATTGATTACAAGGGTGAGAAGTGGAAAAGAGTATCTAAATGTTTATTACAACTGAAGCAATATGTGACTACTACGTAGGAAATAATGTAGTAATTGGCATTGTGGCCAAAAATCCATATGAGGTATAGTTGGAAATTCTGACAGTTTTTGTACAGTAGATACTGCTGTAATGTATTTGTATATACTTTCTAGACTGAAGTGTACTTATCTGTTGAAATGCTCATTCACACTCTGTTTCTGCAATAGATTTGATAGCAGGTCTTTACTTTTTTGAACCAATAACAATACAGTTTTTTTTCTCACTTGCTTACATTGGTACAGGTGCTACTGTTGGTGCAAAGAAAACACGGCACAAAATGCAGCTTCTTCATCTCCTACCATCTTGTTTGCATCATCTTACCAATCAGGTTCAACTGCACTGGTTAAAATTCTTAAACATGCGGTCTGACCTTTTGCACACACTTCAAATACAAACCTGCACAAATTTAAGACAAGGGAAATATGATTTCAATCAGTGTATACATTTTCTTTTTTATGTACAGATATGAATGTTTTCTCTACGTTTTCTGCTAATTTTAGCATACTGGTAAAATGTTTTTTCATTAAATATATAATAGAAAATGAATTTCATCTAGTATACCAGACCAAGTGGTATACAGTAATCCCTCGCTATATCGCGCTTCGACTTTCGTGCCTTCACTCTATTGCAGATTTTATATGTAAGCAAATCTAAATATATATCGCAGGTTTTTGCTGGTTCGTGGGTCTCTGTGGACAATGGGTCTTTTAATTTCTGGTACATGCTTCCTCAGTTGGTTTGCCCAGTTGATGTCATACAAGGGACGCTATTGGCAGATGGCTGAGAAGCTACTCAATCAGAGCGCGTATTACGTATTAAATAAAACTCCTCAAATATATTGTGAGCAGGGGGGCTGTTCACACTCCTAGAGGATACGGACACTCCTCAAAAAATGCTGAAAGACTACCTTCACATTGCTCCTTTCCTTGCTGGGCTTACTTGTGGCTGCTATGTTGCACGATATGCTTCCCGCACAGTGCTTCACATACTTAAAAGCCCAAACAGCACCTATTGATTTTTAATTATTTGCTTTTATCTCTCTCTCTCTTGCTCTGACATTCTCTGCTCCTGACGGAGGGGGTGTGATCAGGGGGGCTGTTCGCATCCCAAGAGGATACGGACACTCATCTAAAAAATGCTGAAAGACTATCTTCACATTGTTCCCTTCCTTGCTGGGCTTACTTGCGGCTGCTTTGTTAAGCGATATGCTTCCTGCATGGTGCTTCGCATACTTAAAAGCTCGAACAGCACCTATCGGTTTTTGATTGTTTGCTTTTCTCTCTCTCTCTCTCTGATATTCTCTGCTCGTGACGCACACTCCTTTGAAGAGGAAGATATGTTTGCATTCTTTTAATTTTGAGACGGAACTGTCATCTCTGTCTTGTCATGGAGCACGTTTAAACTTTTGAAAAAGAGACAAATGTTTGTTTGCAGTGTTTGAATAACGTTCATGTCTCTCTACAACCTCCTGTGTTTCTGCGCAAATGTGTGACCCAAGCATGACAATATAAAAATAACCATATAAACATATGGTTTTTACTTCACGGATTTTCACCTTTAGCGGGGGCTCTGGAATGCAACCCCTGCAATTTAAGGAGGGATCACTGTATTGCCCACTTGATGAACAAGTGTATTAATTCTGAATTGTATTTGTTCTGTGAATGCTGTAAGGTATTGGAAACAAGATACTGAAAGCAAAAATATTCTTTGAAGTGTTAAAAAAATCATATGGCAGGTCAATGCCTAAAATACACAAATATTTTTTATTGTTTGTTTTCAAAACTATCACTGACAAATAAAACTGGCACAAAACAATCCTGATATCAACAATTGCAAAAAAAAAAAAAATTCATTAATTCATTTATTTTTCTCTCAGTCATGATAAGGAAGACTCAGTCACGATTTTTAGATTTTAGATGGAAGAAACTGGAGCACCTGAAGAAAATTATGGGAATAACATCCAAAGTCCAAACAAATCAAGAGCTTGCAGCAATGCTACAAACAATGAAGAATAATCTTTAAAATGATTTAGAAACCCATATTATCCTGGTTTCTTTATGGCTGCAAACAAACATTCAGTGAAAGATTGCCTTCCAGAAATCACCTCTTACTGTGAACATTAGGAAAATGCTGATATTTTCTGTTATTTGTTGTTGTATTGTTTAGCTTAGCTGCCATTTAAGCAGGTCACCCATGTTCAGTTATATTGCTAGGAAGATAAATTCCTAATTACATAAAAAAAATCACTACAAAGTATTAAAGACATTTTTTCATTGTTCGAGTCTTTAACTGTGTACAAAATATTGTTGATGTGAAATTATTGTATTCACTTTATTTTAAATGTTGGAAAAAGCACAGGTGTTCCTATAGTATTTCTTCGATTTTCTTTATGAATTTGACATCAGGTTAACCCAGAAAGTACAGCATTTTTAATCCCACTCTAAAATATATATTAAAACAAAGAAATGTTGATAAATAACTTCTTAAGCAAACAACGATGAGAATTTGCAGTAAAGCGAGATAGATTTCCTGCAGCATATCACTTTTTTACAGTATAATTACACTGTCAACAATTTAAATACACTACTAGAGTATAATGAGTATCTTTATCATCTGTGGGAGGAGTAATTTAGATCATTTATTATTAAGACACAAACATTATTGGATTCTGAAACTCAGTACAATTTTACCTAATGGGTTTGATTAAAAATGAATAAATAAGTTTGTACCTTTGTGATGTACAGTATGTGCAACCTGAAAAATGTTACTTTTCTTGTAGGTGTCTGCCAGAATCTATGAGCTTTTTCTTTACCTTTTGGCTGTACTTCTGCAGATTATTTTACATTTTACTTTTGCTCTTGCTCTTTAACCGTTTGTTTAAATTTGATTTTTACAAGTTGTCTCTTTGATAGACTCTATGAAGGGAAATTCACAGAAATGTACACAACTGTGAAAATTAGACAAAAATTATTTTTTTATAACAGGTCTTGAGAGGACTTTGCACTTTGATAAGAATGACACAGGTACATCAAAAGGTTTGGGGCAGCCACCAATATATTATATCCTGATTGTAAAAGGTTCATATTTATAAGTTGTGTTCAGATTGAAGTCCAAAACAAAACTGACTCAGGTTGGATAAAATGGCTGCTTTAAAGGCTGTGACAGGAAGTGACGATCTCTGGACCAGGATCGGAAGTGATGTCATTGGGACTGGAAGTGACGTCATCAATGGCACGGGCGCCGGAAGTGACATCATCAATGGCGGCGGTACCGGAAGGGATATCATCAAAAGTGGGATTTCTCGAGGACAGTCGGCAGAGGATGGAGAGATACAGTTAGTGCAGCTCGCCACCCCCTGGTCTGGAGTGGTATTACTATTATTTAAGCCCTCTAACTGCCTTCCATGCGCACTTGTGTGACAACACTTTAATCATAAAAGGCTTCACAATATTACATATCTTAGCTTGCAAAGTGTTATCTTGTCTAGAAGCTTGACCTTTACAATAAAATAGAAGAAAATGTAAAATATTAGAAAATACAGAATATTCATCGACCCCATCCCATGTTTAAACCTGCTTTATTACTAACAGCATAATAAAATGCAGAGGCAAAGCCACAAATTAATTTGAGGCGGGATGAGAAAATACATGAAGTGCTACATTTAAGAGCATACTTTATCATTAATTTTAAATACAGACTCAATGATTATGATATACAAGAAGCAGTTCTGAAAGGATTTATGTTGACACAGAATATTCAGTATAAAAGTTTAGATACCACCTTATCTTAAAGCCAAAAATGATTTAACAAAAAGAAAGTCAAAATATTTCAAATGACATAATACTAACACAAAGTGCAAATAATTGGCATACAAATTTTCAGCAAAAGAAAAAAATAATATAAACTGTTAAGTCTTAAAAAAATAGTAATAATGGGTGGATATTTTTTAAGATAGGACTTGAAAGAGGAAAGGGTTTCACAGTTGCAGAGAAATTGAAGAAGAGTGTTCCACAGTTTGGAAGCAGCCACACTAAATGACCAGAATCCAACAACAGATAATTGTGTGTGGGGAAGGGGAGAAGGCTGACGTCAGAAGACTTGAGGGAATGAGCTAATGTGTGAGATTGAAGAAAAGCAGAAAGATATGAAGGAGCAAGGCCATTAAGTGCTTTGAATGTAAGTGTGAGGAGTTTAAATTGAACACAAATGAGTGCAGAAAGTCATTGTACCTGAAAAAAACAGGAATTATATGTGCAAATTTCCTGGTATGGGTGAGTAGTCTGGCTGCTAAATTTTGGATATTTGCAATTTACTGAGAGATTTGACAGGGAGACCAGTATATAATGAATTACAGTAGATAGATAGATAGATAGATAGATAGATAGATAGATAGATAGATAGATAGATAGATAGATAGATAGATAGATAGATACTTTATTAATCCCAATGGGAAATTCACATTCAGTATTCCAGATGTGAGGTAATAAAAGCATAAATTGGGATCTCTGCATCATGTAAAGTAATTGAAATGCAGAGATGGGCAATATCGTATAGGTGATAGAACACAATTTTAGTTAAGGAGTTAATATTTGTCTAGAAAGAGAGTGTGGAATCAACCATATCACCCAAATTATGAACTGAACAGAAGAATTAACCAAAGTACTATCTAAGTTGATAAAAAAAAATCATTAACCTTTGAAAGAACAGTCCTGGAGCCTCATGTATAAAAGAGTAGATTCCATACTAAAATTTTGCTTACGCTTGAAAGGCAAAAATGGAATACACAGATATTGAAGGAAACAAAAATGTACATAAAGAGTTGAGGAACCCTCAGGCTAACTCTATACATTGTGTCACAAAGTAACAAACACAATTAACATGTAACGTGAGGAATGTAATTTCAGATGTGAATCTAACTTTAGGCTGGTGAAAGATGGTAGTATTGCTGGTTATGAAAGCTGTAAGGCAGAATGCATGCGTCCAGGAGTCACCGGAACCAAAAATGATTTCATTGACCCTTGATTTGTGGGTTTCTAGATCTTCAGGGTAAAGAAAAAGAGAAGCATTACAGTATAAGGCAGCGCCAACCTGTGCTACACAAGCTCCTGAAGGTGTCTTCCAGGCAAACATGTGTGACAATATATATAAACTATTTATTTCCCCTCAGTTTCATCTATCTATCTATCTATCTATCTATCTATCTATCTATCTATCTATCTATCTATCTATCTATCTATCTATCTATCTATCTATCTATCTATCTATCAGGAAATGATAATGAAGGTTTATTGTTTGTGAATCATGATTGTGGCCAAATCAGCAATAATGATTTCTCCTTAGCCACCAATCTGTGCTCTTCTCTGTTAAATAATTTCCTCTGGTAATTTGTTACAGAGCGTGGCTATTAATAATGAGAACACTCTGAGGCCAAACTGAAAATTACAGGAAGTGAAGAAAAACAATTTTGGCTTACTCAGTTAAAATGGTGATGCCTCACACACTGGTGATAACTTTGTCAATCGGTGATGTTTAAGGGAGTGATTGATCAACCTGAAAATTCTATACATTGCCTAACCTTATGATCTGGTTCCTTGTGTAAGAGATGTTCTATCAGTCTTAGCATTTAAATCCAGGCAGAGACAGAACACTTGTTACTTTAGTCTAGTCTGGCCTGATTAGAGCTGTTGATTAGTTTGTTGTGAGAAGTCATGCAAAATGACACCTTTTATTGGCTAACTAAAAAGATAACAATATGCAAGCTTTCGAGGCAACTCAGGCCCCTTCTTCTGGGAAGATGTAATCATTAGTTAGTTAGTTTGTTGAAATTGCAACACTATTTGCTAGTAATTTAGAAAAGAATTCAAGTGTGACTATGTTTATGAACTGTTACTGAACCTTCTCTATTCTTTTTCTCTTCTGTTCACTATGTGCTACTGTTGTACTGTGAAGCTGCCACTCCTGTTGATGGGAAATGAAACCAGAACTGTTAAGGGGTCATTCTCCGTTGATGACTCATTGAACAGGATGGATGCAAACAGGAAAAAGTGGTGTGGGGCAGTGGCAGCTGGTAAGGCCCTAGAATAGTGTTTCCCAACCTCGGTCCTGGGGGCACACTGTGGCTGCAGGTTTTTGTTCCAACCAGCCTCTGTTTTTAATTGGACTCCTGGGCTAATTAAGTGATGTGTTATTTCCCAGGTTCTGTGTTTTGGGAACAATATAGAAATTAGAAAACTAAGTTTGGTAAAAAAATAATATATACATATATATTAAAATGTACCAAGCAGTTATATGGGAATAATGTGTTTTTTTCTTTTTAACAATATTTTCATCTTGACTTTCATTCTACTTTTCTAGGTGTTCTAATTGTTTAATTAATCCATTATTTACTAATTAGTGGGTCTGATGCTACTTGCATCCTTTGATTATTCAGTGTTGTTTGCCAGCGTGTCTGCTCTGCTCATTTTTAATTGTCATTAATAAGATACAACGAAGGGGAAAAACTGCACAGAGAAAGGGCAAAATATAATGAAATCAACAAGCGAGAGTTAAGCATTTAAATCTATAGCAAAAGCAGAAATATTTCTAAATGTCTTATAAATGTAAAAATCATGCTGCTGCGCTTTTCTGAATGTAGTATAAAAGAAAAATAATACCAGCTAATTAAAGGAGATCAGTGTTATCAGGTGTTGTCACTGATTAGGAATCTGGTTGGAACAAAAACCTGCAGCCATAGTGTGCCCTCAGGACTGATGTTGGGAAACACTGCCCTAGAAGAGAGAGAATGGGGTATGCAGTTGCAGGCCAATGTTTGCCATCCTGCCAGTATTGAAGAAAGGATTAGCAAATTGGAACATGATCGACAATAGTCTATAAGCCATTGGCCTCTTTCCTCAATTGTTGTATCCTTGTTTTAATCCTGTTATTTCCCCAGATGAAAACCATGCCAAAGCACCATGTCAGCGTGTTTACACAGCACACACAGATTATTACTATAATGCAAGTAGATTTTTCGACTAGGTCTGCATTAAAATAATAAGCAGGAGGTTTGAAGTATCTTCCAGTACTGTGTGCAGTTTGATAGCAACCAAGACACAACAAATGCATTTGTAACCCTTTAAGATGAGTGGTGCTTAACACCTTGCACACCTTCCAAAAACATGAAGGTCTTGTGATAACTCATAAGGGTTAGGTTAGTAGGTATCATTGTGACGAATGGTTGTCAGATTTCTGGTATAAATTAGGGCTGTTAAAGCGTTAATATGCATACGATTCATTTTCAAAGGTTTAATATTTTATTGTTCTTTAATTGCATTGATCAATACCCCTTGCTATCTAAGCCAATGATTTTCAGACTTGCAGCCTTGACAAGTTTGGCGTTATTAAAAAAATCAATTCCAACTTTAAATATTGTCTTCAACTAAACATATAGGTATCTTAAAATGTTCTTCACTTGTTACATACTGTAAAAGTAAGCATATATCAAAGTAGTTATACACAAGAGTAGTGATCCTCAACCTGAACACCACACAGGTGTTATGAGAGGAGGCGACCAAAAACAGTGACTGAAACTGAGTCTCCATGCTCAGCTGCTCTTTAATTCCATTGCCTGGTCTCATAATGCTCTTCCTGTGAGACTTCCATCCTGTGTCTTTCCCACTCCCATTCTCTTTTTCCATGTCCATTGCCCATGTCAATTTTAAGTCTTCCAGTGCTCACATTTTCATCCATGGGAAAAACTTCCTCTCGTTTTTGCTCTTTTTTGAGCTGATCCATGGCAGAATCGAGACTGCTCGGGAACAATGTGCCAAGACCGATGGATTTTTGATATATTTTCATGTGAGAGCTTTCTTTCTCATCCACTCCACCCACACAAGCAGGCTGCAAAGTGTGTGCGTCTCTCACTCTCTCAGGTCTGGGCCTCGTGTGTTACAAGATCTTTGTACCATCATTTTTAGAATGGTTTTAAAAGTTGTCAGACAAAGACAGAAGAATATGCAATTAAAACAAATGTACAACAATTATTAATAATAAAATACATGTATTATTTAACATTTCATTTTAGTATTATCAATATTAATCAACAGAGGAAGGCTTTTGTTTCAGACAGATTTGCCAATGCTTGGTAACCTTTAAAGTTAGAAGCCGAACTGTGCTCAAAGTTATCAAAACTGGAACCTGTACATCGACAATAATGTGCATAAGAAAAATTAAAAGACATACACAACAACACAAAAAACTCACTGTAATCACTTGTTAAAATCCCCAAATAGAATATTAGGGAGAGCGGTGGGAGTTAAGAAACCTCAATTTTAGTTGCAGCTAGTAAGAGTTCAGTACTTAAATTTAAGACCGAAAGAAAATGGTGGTATTTCAAAATATTTCAGTTTCTGGAGGTGTAACATCAAGAAAAAACATTGAAAACCCTTGACCTAGAGATATCACAAGACATTTAATCACATGCTTTGCAGCATTGGCTTTATATTAGTGGGGGGCCTTATCAGATTGCACAAGATTTTTGGAGGCTTTGACTTAAAGTTTGGAAACCCCGATCTAAACTATCCTGTGAAATATGTCTGTGACCCCCGTGACCCTGTGTTCGGATTCAGCGGGTTGGAAAATGGATGGATGGAAGAAGAAATTTATGATGTTTACTTTTGGTTTAAAACTCTCCCAGACAGTTGAAAGGACAATACTGTTAATATTTATAAACTGAGTATGGGAAAATTTAGATATCACAGAAGTACAATATCACAAAACATAGCAAAGCATGCATGATAAAAGCTGCAATGCTCAGCCTCAAAATCTGCAGAACACCACTATCCATAAATTTACAGCTTGACTTATGTTTAGGAACGAAACAAAATCTAAAGCATTAACTACCAGTATTTATTGCAAAGTGGATCACTTCAGACTGCATACCTGTAACAATAATTGAAGACACTGGACTGAGATGCATCATTCAGTGAAGTTTCTAACACATTACTCTTCATGGGGACTTATATAAAGTATCCACAGTTTGAGCAGCTAAGAAGTTGTAGAGCAATCACATTCATTACTGGACATTGCTGAACTATCTTGGACTAAACACGTGAATTAATCGAGATTGAGTGACATTTTGCAATTGATAATGATTTAAACTTTTTAATCATTTGACTGCCCAAGTATAAATATGTAAAGCAAAACAAACAAGACACAGATAACTCTTGTTTCTTCCTCGAGTACTAGGTGATATCTTTGCTTGTCAGGGTGTAACTGATTTGTATCGCATGTGTTTTTTCATGTGAGTCCTTATAAACAGGAAACACAGTAGCAAAGTGTTTTAGTGCTAAGAGGTCAGATTACCGCCCTCAGAGACAGGCAAGGAAATTGCCTTAAATTGTGAATGTTAAATACAAATAAATTATTCAGGCCCAGCCATTTTGCACCTCTTTATTCTGAACTCTTGAACCTCCCTTAGAGAAATGTAATCTATATTTGTCAGTAAGTGCTAAACATGAGAGATCTGCACACTGACTAAGAGAACAAAACATGCATATGTGTTGAAATTAAGACTTTGAAGCACAAAAAAGGGTGGACATGATGCCACTTCAGATGTATTGACACCTAGATTCTCCATATTTCAATTATTTGTTTGTTCAGGCTGCTCCATTTTCCCACTCATATGCAAAGATGTGCGTGTTTAGAGGATGAGCAAATTTAAACTAACCGAGTATGAGTGAGTGTAGGTGCAAGATTGACTTGTCCAGCAACACACAAGCATAATGACAACACCTGAATCCAGTCCTGCACTCACTGATGCTATACTATTGTCTTCCTACAACTCTATAATTTGAAGAGCAACTTTAGAAAATAGGTGAATGCATAACTGACCTGGTAAGTAGTGACAGACTCTGAGAGCATCTAAAAAACACACAAAATGAAAGATATTGTCCAGACCAGGGGTGGGCAAACCTTTTCGCTCATTGACTTTTAAAATTTGACAGATGGGCCAGCACTAGATGCATACATACCAAACATAAACATAAAAAAGGCATTACAGTGTTAATATTTACATTCACTTTTAGTGGGAACAGTGTTGTTGATCACCCTTTTTTGACAGTGCATTGAAGTCTGGTGTTAGTTTTGTTTTGGCAATTCTCAGAACAGGGGGGTATTTTTCGTACGTCGCTTAAATCATCCGACATCAGGTGCCTCATCTTGGATAAGTTAATGCCGGTGACACTCATCCGGGATAGGTCAGTTTTTCAAACGCAGCCGTGTATTAGATTAGTCTAGCTGGATCTAATCATACGAGATGAATGTGTGCGCCTGTGCTGAGTGAAAAGCCCATATATATTGAGTCTAGAAAACATGATCAGCAAGTCTTTGATAGGCTGTAACAAAATGACAAAAGAATGGGTGCATTTTTTTTTTCACACACGCGCCGCAAGACCTTTCATTCGAAGGACATGAAGAATTTCAAGATTTAATATGCACAAGGGGTAACACTGCAAAAGCAGCCCAAACCAGAAAAGACGGCTGGCAAAAAGTGGCCGACAAATTAAACACTAAGTAGTGTGCATTGTACTTACTGAATGCAGCGTTTCATTTCCTATGTGTCAGATTAATTATTATTTAATATGTCATAATTCCGGATCAAACGTGAGCACAAGGAGAACATGGGAGTGAAGTGAAGAATATATGTGAAAAGTGAAATACAAGAATATATTTCAAACTGGTAAATATTGGTATATAACTATTTAAAGAATTGTTGACATAAATAATCATATATAATATAAAAAACATTAATTTTAAAGCTAATAAGAAGGCAGACAAGCAAAAAACAGCTGGAGGTCCACGCGGTCCAGACCTAACCCCTGCAGAAGAGTTGGCTCTCCAGCAAAATGCCCATCGCCCTGTTTCTGAGGGCATTCCACGGGGAAGCTCCTCCCCAGAACCAGTGGCAGGATGCAGTGGTCACTTCATTTCAGGTAAAGGATGGTCATTGCATATATTTGTCCTCCATGTGTGCCATAGGTATGTTCCATATAGCCCTCTTTTTTGTTGGGTCAGTTGCAGGGAATGTCATATCCCTTCAACCTGTGTCTGACCAACGAGATATTGATGAAGGTCAAATATTTCATGAAGACACTGTGTCTGATTATTCATCAGGAGGAGAGGTACATTTTCCAAATAATGTTTGATCAAACTCCACTCTGATCAGTCCCATGTGCCCCAATCACATTTGGAAATCCTGGTAATGAGAATGTTAGGCTGATTGAGATTCTTCATGGAACTTTGGGTGTTTTTCCCTGTGTATTACCTACCAGCAATGGCATGAAACGCCTCTTTTATTGTCTGCACACGCAGGAGTCCAGGAAACACTATGAAAATTCAAAGGAAATATTTCAGAGCCAAACAGACTTTACGAATTGCCTGGCAAACTGCACTTTTAGTTAGATTTTCCGCATCGCCTACAGTATATAAAAAAGTGCCTCTTGTAAAAAACCTCAAAGCAATGCATACTGTCTGTATGGTTGTGAGAGCCCGACTTTGCCTAGTTTGACTTCGAATATAAGGTGCTAATAAATCTTTGAGGTACAATATTCCCCCGCGGCTAAAGCGGTATCTTACGAAAAGAATTTCCTCCAGGAGCAATAAAGGATCTTGCCGATCGCGCAAAACCCTCTCTATATGAAATTCTCTTCTTATAATTTGCGCACCAATATTAATTGGTCGCTCATTCATGAACGGCGAAGCCATGACTGGATGACTTTCATGCACCGTCACTGATCATGTGTGTAAACTAATTCTTGTTTACGTAGAACAAACCTGCTCCGAGTTTCGAAAAACCGACATATCCAGAATCAGGCCAAATCGTCAACAATTACATCCGGCTAAACAACTAATCCACGTACGAAAAATACCCCCCAGATCTGAGGTGTTCATCGCTCAACTGGGATCTATGGGGTGCTTTGCTGGTGTTCATCACACTAAAAGTCTTTTCACACACATACGTAGAGCCAAACAAAACCAGCATCCTCTGTGCCATCTTCTGGATGTTTGCGCTTAATGAAGCATAAAACTCATACAGTTTAAGAGAGTTGAACTTCTCCTTTAAGACAGTGTCACATTGGAGATCAATCAATTCCAATTGCAACTCCTGTGGCACCGTTTCAGGGTCTTGTGTGAAGGGACATGACACCAGCTGAAGTGACTTGTGAATTTTTCCAAAATCAGAGAACCGACGGCAGAATTCTTCATGCAGGTTGTCCAGTGATTTCCTGTATTTTTTTTTACAAGTCGAGGGGGCACTTTCAGCGTAGCCAGTGTGGGGAAATGAGCGAATGAGTTGTTTGACATTTGCTTTGAGAATAAAGTTAGCTTGGATTTGAAGGCTCTTACGTTTGTGTACATTTCATGCACAAACTGGTCTTTCCCTTGTAGCTTCACATTCAGCTCATTCATGTGTGTCAGTATGTCCACAGCAAAAGCTAAATCACAAAGCCAATCTGTGTCACTCAGCTCAGGAAAATGTCAGCTTTCTCAAGTAGCTCCAAAAATGAGATAATCTCTTGTTTGAGCTCCCACACTCATTGACATACTTTCCCCAAACTTAACCAGCGGACGATGCTGAATAAAGTTAACGAGTTTTACAACTGGCTTCACTACGTAGTCAAGCTGCAATACGGATTTACACAGTGCTTCCTGGTGGATTAGGTAGTGTAAGAAAATTACCTCCTGCTCAGGGTTGTCCTCCTTCACCCTCTCCTGGATTTGTTTGAGCAACCCAATGTTTTTTCCAGTCATATTTGGCGATCCATCTGTGGTAACGTTGGCGAGTGTACTCCAAGGTAGCTTTTGCCTATTTATGACCCCGACACGCTGTCATACAAGTCCTCTCCCCGAGTTTTCCCCTTTAGGGATTCCATCGCCAAAAACTCCTCCGTTATCTCAAAATTGTCATTAATCCCTCTGATAAAAATTAAAAGCTGAGTGGTGTCTTTTATGTCATTACTTTCGTCCAGTGCCAAGGAATATAATGTAAATGACTCTGCATTTTTGTTTAGCTTGCTAGCTAAGTCTTCGTCAATTAGCTCAACATGGCGAGTCACTGTCCTGCGTGATAAGCTAATTTTTTCAAATTTGTTCTTGCTCTCAGGACACAAGATACCTGCTGTCTCTACCATGCACTCTTTGAGAAACTCCCCTTTGGAGAAAGGCTTGCTGGTCTTTGCTAATTTGAATGCCAGCACATAACTTGCCTTCGTGCTTGATTCTTGGATGGCAGTTTGTCAGATAACGGTGTTTTGCTGAGCCTGCAAACTAGCTGCCAACCTCTGAGCGGTAGCCGTCCGTTCTTGCGTTGACTGGTTATTAGCGTAATTAGCATGCTTGGTGGAAAAGTGACGGCTGATGTTGTATTCCTTTAAAACCGCAACGGTTTCTTGGCAAATAAGACATACAGCCTTTGACCGGACTTCAGTGAAAAAGTATTTAGTTGTCCGTTCCTTATTAAACACTCGGCACTCACTGTCAACTTTTCTTTTCTTTGGCCCACTTATTGTTGCAGATGGGTTCGGAGCAGTAGCAGAGCAATAACAGAGAGTAACCCGGGCTCCGCAAAATCAAGTCAATGTATCACTGCGCCTAATGCGCCACCTGGTGGAACGCCCGGCATTACAGGACAAGGTCAAATGAATGCAGTCATAATTATGGTATGATTTGATTTGGGCAATTTTGTACCAATCTTCGGCGGGCCGGATTAAAAAGACCAACGGGCCGGATGTGGCCCGCGGGCCGTAGTTTGCCCACCCCTGGTCCAGACCCTAGTAATGTGCCAAAACCAGACCAAGAAATCGATATTCCTAGTGGCTGGCATGATGTGGTGATGGGGCTGCAAGCAGGGGTTGATAGTTTAATAATTTGTTCTAGTTTATCATGAAACACATGATGTAAATAAGGGCACGCACACCCTATCAACTCTTGTATCTGCACAGCAAGATACAAGTCTTTAGTGTTTTATAATCATGGGATACGCCATGCTTTTAGCAAAATATATCAGAGAAAAGGTAGCTATTTGCAGTTACAAATGTAGTGAAGTAAAAGTGAACGGGTAAAGTAGAAATATTCTACTACACTTGAGAAAGGCTTGAGAATATTTCTATTCCAAAAACTCCTAACTAATTTACTTGACTATAAAACTTCCTGTGTGCTTTCATGTTTATATCATTATTACAATTTCAAATGCAAATGGCTGTTTACTCTGATATATTTTGCAAGACACATTTGTTACTGCAATATTAAATCAGAAGGCAAATAGGCTATGTAAATATGCACATTTTGCTCAGTCAATTATCTAAAATACAGGTCTTCCCCATTTTTGGAAACTTTGCATATATGAACAATATCAGGTGATTTTCAAGTGCATGCTAGAGGTGCCACCATCTGATCATCTATTCAGCCATTCCAAGAACAGCTCACTGCAATCTGTAGAACAGGGTAGGACTGGAAGTTGGAGACACACCATCCCAGTCTCAGTTACCTCCACAGCTGATTCTTCTGTGGGAACCTCAGGCTGCAGCGAGTCTCACATTATCCTTGGCATTACAGCATAGATCATGAACTAACCAACCAATAAAAATTGCAAGTGATGGAATCTAGATATTTATTAAAAATATTTAATGAAGTTTTTTTTTTGATGACTAATTTGTTACTAAACTAATTCTGTTAATTTTTATGTAGTTTAGTGTTATTTGGACAAAAATAGGAGTCATTTTTGGGGTCAGGAAATGCTTATAAATGGGTTTCATTTAAATGAATTTTAATTAGGTGTTTGTGTTATGAACATTCACTTTAGGAAAGGGTTTTCAGGAACAAATTAGCTCCTTCTTAAAGCCTGTACTTTTCTCCTGTTAGTTCCATCGCCACTTTAATAGGATACAATCATTAAGGTTGTGGTGGACGGCCGGAGCCCTTTCCCAGTCCTGAGTATGGAATGACCGGGTAAGAGAGTATTTGCAAGACCGTTTCTCCCCTGGACTGACAGAGGGCTTACAGCAGGGCCATGGGTTGTGAGCATGGAAGCTCAACCCTGCTGGGGGTTTTACAGGACCCTATTTGGCAGCACTTCCGCCACACCTGGAAATGCTGCCTGAAGGAGCTGATTGGGCACCTGGAGTCCTTCCGGGTACCCTATAAAAGGAGCCAGTCACCACCACTCAATGGCCAGAGTCGGGAGGAACAGGACAAAGCCTGAGGAGTGGAGGCGGAAGGACTGGCAGCTAGAAGGGACTGTGTTATGCTCTGTGGTTTGTGTGCTGTGGAAGGCAAACTGGATCAATAAACTGTGTGCTGTGTGGCAATTGATGCCCTGCCTGTCCGTCAGGGATAGGGTGGCTCTATTTACCCTGGGCTTCACAAGGTGTCAACTCACACTGAATGTCACTGCTTCAAAGTTGCAGGTAGTTAGTTCATACCTAATGTGACTCACATGCAAAAAGAAGGTAGCTTGAATTATATGATGTTTGTGAGAATTACTTTTGACTATATATAAACATACAAAGATCCTATATCTACTTTTACTTTTGATACTTAGGGTTACTCAATATCAGACACTTTAAAACATCTGTTTGAGTAGTTTTCATATGGGCAAATTTTACTTTTACTTCAGTCACTTTTCAGAATGGTATCTCTACTTTCTCTGAAGTATGGCCATTGGGTTATTCATACAACACAAAGAGTCCTTTATTAGTCAAACTTGTTTATACAGTTGCTTCAACAGGTGCATTAGTTGATCTGAACCAGTGTTCAACTACCTAAAGAAGTAAACTCGAGTTTATTAAGTTCCTCTTTGTTACATCCTCCAGTTCTTTGAGCTCTTCCCTTTCCAAAGCCAAAACCATTTGCCTAAGCAATGACCTCAAAATAGTTTCAAAATGCCTCCCAGAACTTAGTGCTGTTATACCAACTAAGTTTCAATTTTGTGTTCACAACCTAACCCAGCA